>NC_092815.1:9333459-9639293 GCF_023375885.2 Dermacentor andersoni | reverse complement strand
CAGTGGCGGCATCGTCATTTCTGTTAATTGCGCTTTGGAGGAGCTCTCTCGAGCATTTAACAGGGCGCCTCTGCACAAATATCAGGCGTATTGACATAAAACATTTAGGAATAAAAGGTGTCTTGAGTTGAACATGCTGCAGAAAGGTTGAAGCTGTGGGACTATTTAAGTGTGTAGCAGAAAAACCAGAAGCTGCTGCGCTGTCTGTTAAAATGCTTGTTTGCGCACTGAATTTAATTTCAGGTTTGTTGTGGTAAATGAAGGCTAAACATTTATGCTGAGACAATCGCACGTACAATATGTATATACGAGGGCACCAACATGCGCCTTCATGGAGTTGCTGTTGCGGCAGACCCTCTACACCTAAATTCAACCGACGAAAGAAAGCACGGTAACACCTCCTTACAACTATAGGGCGTTATTCTAATTGTTTGTTCACACCATGTTTTTCGCGGTATTTATTGCTGTACATACATGTTAGACCTAAGTACACTAAGTGTAGAGCCGCTGCAATCCGCTAGTGCGAAGCAAAGAATATTTATGGACCGCAACGAGCAGTCTATGCGGTGACCCTTCTTGCTTCATTCTGCGTTGAAGATCATTCCGCCAAGTTGAGAAATTTCCTGGAAGCAAAGTGTAACCTGAGATGATAACGGTCAAACAATGTATCTTCTCACGGGTGTCACAAGTATTTAGCTACAGTATCGTAGTCACTATCGATCCCGGTTCGTTTCAGTAAAGTCTTTACGATCCCTCGCACTGCTTTAGTGTACATCACGTTTAGTGTGGCTGTTTCAGAGCCTCTACACATTTAACAATGTACCGCCGCAAACGGTCCAATTCCTGAACCAACGACTTCGTTATAACAAATCTTTAAAGCTTCAGAATTATTTATTTGAGAGCTTCAGTTGCACACGGTGGCGGGATCAACACCGCTTGCGTCGGAGCAGCAGCTGTTAAAAATTAAACAAATTCTTAGGTATTGCGTGCCACCCCACTATGAGGCGTGCCGTAGTGGGCGACACTGGATTAATTTTGGCGGCCTGCAGTTCTTTAGAGGATAGAGAGCACTTTACGAAGTGCAGTGCCTCTAGCTTGCTACCCCACGATGGGGAAGGGCTTTGCAGAAACAACACAGGTAGGATTGAAGAGGAAGCAGGATGGTATGCTTAAGTTGATGACGATGAGAGCGGCGCAGTGCATTGTTATTGGGCGAAACGCACATTTGCATATCACAGTATACGCATCTTCGCGGCCAGAGATCGAGGTTACTGCCTAGTAGCCAGGAGAGTGTCTATGCTTGCAAACAGCTGCAAGTTTATTTATTTATTTATTTATTTATTTATTTAATACATACAGCGGACACGAAGTACATGCAGGGTGGATAATACAATATTAGGTCAACAAAGTAAAACAATGTCCATACAGCAAAATGCTGCAACAATACGACAATAATGCTGATGCAGAAAGTAAACAATCGTGATGTAAGTTTCATAAAGGCAAGTCATTCTAGTCATTAACGGTGCGTGGAAAGATAGAGTACTTAAATAGGTTGGTTTGGTCAAAATAGGGGGTTTGTGTGTTTTGGTGATGTTGGTGAGTAGGTCTCGTTATTAGTTTTTAAACTGGCACATTCATACCAGAGAGTATCAGGGCGTCGATTATCTGCCGCCGCGTGACTTCTACAACAGAGTCCGATGTGCCAGTCTTGGTGCACTCTCGTTGCTCGCGCTGAAGGTCTAAGGTCCGCGGTGTCAAACGGGGCCATGCATTCGTCGTGTTGTTTAATGGGCACCCAATGCACGGCACACGAGCGTTTTCGTACTCCACCGTGGCTCAGAGCAGAGGCGTTGAAGAGGGTGCACAATGCCTGCAAAAGAAGTTCCACGACAATCGCAAAAGTATCTTCACCAGAAAAGCTTTCCTAGAGTGTAGCAACAAACAATCCGGGGGCCAAAACGCCTTTAACTCTTCTTTGCTATAGAGTTTGGGTTTGGATTCTGTAAAGTTGCACAACTCTGACATTCTTTTTCTTCTTCTTTCTTTACTCTCTTGTTCTTAGAAAATCAGTAGTGCTTCATTTTCTCATTATACTCATGGCACCGTGGGTTCGTAAGTTTGCTGACTCCACATCATCCGCATTCAATTTATAACTTTTGCGCAAGAACAAGCCTGCTTAAATATAAATGTCTATTTCTCTATTTCTGTTGGCCATTATATGGATATATGTCACGTCATCTTTTGTTAAGCCTGCCTTTCGTTGTTATCGTATATCCACCGGCATACGTTCCAGTCTTCATGTACAACTTGGACGCTTGGACGTGCGGCTCCTTGCGATCCTGCGGCAAGAAAACTGTTCTGCAGTCTTGTTGCGTTTGTTTTTCATGAAGGAAACAAAAAGAAGTGCCCCAGGGTACACGTATGGCTCCCTTACTTATTTATTTATTTAAGTATTTATTTATTTATTCGGCTCAACCGGCTTCAGCGCGAGGCCGTAGGCAGGAGTGGGTAGTAAAATAGCAGATACAACATGTGACAATACGCTTTCCAATACAAGAAAAGAACAAAAGAGTATTAGAACAAGACAAAACAATGCATGCGCGAAATATGAAGAGAAATTTGCTGTTCACCATACTAAGAGACATTGGAATGATTGGAAAGTGTGCGACGTTTTGGCACAAAAGTACAAAACTGCTGAGTTTCGCTCAAGGAAAGATGAAGACAAGAAAGTCGTCAACACAATTGAGGAAGCATTGTTCACAGCGGTGAGAAACGAGAATCAGGCGCAAACAGTGATGATACCGCTCTAGTCATGGCTAAACGATTAAGTGGAATATCCTAAAAGAAGGTCATGTTCAAATGATGGCTGATAGCCTCGCTATCGCATTCAAGAACAAAGACACACTTGGGGATGACACAGCTTCAGCGGGCAGGGCGTTCCAAGTGTGTGCTGTACAGGGAAAGAATGATTTTTGGGAAGTGGTTCTTTTGCAAGAGAATTCTGGCGTTTTCTTGCTACGGTGCGACAGTGTTATTCGTGGTTTCATAGGTTCAATATACGTGTCTGTATTTGTTCCTATTTATTCCTATTCGAGCTTTGTATGAATGTTGAAGTGGATTTGTACCTGCTATAAGCGTTGTGAACAAATGTAATTGATTTTCTTTGTACTTTTTCCAGCTTGGTAATATCAGTTAGTGTGTGTGGATTCCATACAGAAAACGTGAATTCCAGTTTTGGCCACACATAAGTTTTGTATGCCAGCAGTTTAATTTCTTTGGTAGACCTTCCAATTATTCTGCGCAAATACGCAAGAGTCTTCATTGGCTCTTTTGTGTGTACTCTGTGTGTTCGCTCCACTTTCAGTCGGATGTAATTATAACACCCAACTATTTGTAACTGTTAACGGGATATATGCAGTTGTTACTGATGCAATAAGAGAAAGGTAAATGATGGTTCTTGCGCGTAACTCTCACTACGACGGTTTTTTCGGATTAATGTTCATCTGCCAAGTGGAACAACGTGTCTGTATTTTATCCATAGAACTATTCATGGTTACCTGCTCGTTAGGGCAGTGATGAGATGATATAAGATGCAGTGGTCTGAAAAAGTCTTATCTTAACCGGTGTATCACGGTCTATGTCACTGATGAATACTAAAAACAACAGCACCAAGGATGGAACCTTGAGGTATGCCGGAGTGAACTGAAGTGGGGGTGGAACTTGAACCGTCTGTGGAAACGCTTTGGTACCTGTCTGAAAGATATGACTGAATCCACACGAGTAAACAATTGTTTTTTACGATCGGTTTTTATGTTATAAGTAACTTCGGATGGTAAAAGCGATCGAATGCTTTCTCGAAGTCCACAAATATAATTTCAATTTGACTACGGTCATCAAGAGCGCCTGCCAGGTCGTGAAATGTCTCAAGTAGATGAGAGGTGGTTAAAATCCCTTTGGCGAAAACCGTGTTGCCATGGGTCAATTATGTTGTTAGTTTTCAAGAAAAATTGAGATATGTTTGACTAGTATAGGTTCAACTATTTTCGCGCATGTACACAACAACCAAACAGGGATGTATGAAGACACCAGCGACTCGTTTTGTTTTAGTTATGAGAATTATTTTGGCATATTTCCATTCAATCGCGACATTGGCGCAAGACTGTGATTTGGAGAATAAAAGTGTTAGATAATTCGAGCACCATTACTCTTACCGAACAAGATCTGTGTTAAGTATGGCATCAGTTCTGGATAATTTTTTGTTGTCTCAATGTTAAGCACCAACGACAGATTACCTTCGTCAGAAACGCTAACGTCCCCTAGAAGGGGTATGCTGTCAAGCGATGGAAAACAACAGGTGATTCCATCGTCGCTTCTGAACACCGAGCTAAACTAGAGGTTTACCGTTTCCGCTATTTCTTCGCTGTTAGTTATGTTTGTATTGATTATGGAAAGGCTAATGAACGTAATTTTTCGGTGCGATATGACGCCAGAACATTCCGGGGGATGACAGAAGAAACTTTTTAAAGGACACTTTCTGATAACAATCTTTGGCTTTTGTGATTCTGTTTTTCAGCCGCACGTGCAGTCTGTGCAGCTTGCATGTGCTGTTACCTGAGGGGCATCGCTTGTGCTGCTTCCTGGCTTTGTCCAGCTTGCGACTTAACCGGATTTCTTTTGTTGTCCAGGGATTAAAATTTCGCAGTACTTTCTGCTTGCATGGAACGAAACTGTGTATGCATTTTAATACGAACTCATTCATTCAAAAAAAAAAAAACGCCACAGGTGATCCACAGAGTGTTCAGTAGATTCCTAAAGCGAATCAAGCTCAGAAAATTCTTTATTCACAGCATTCAAAGTGCCAAAGTCGTTCGCTGGAACGAGAAAAGTTAAAAATCCTTTGTTTTTCTTTCTGATGTTTTATGCTAAAATCTAATTGCTTATGTAGGGACGCCACTTAATGGCCAGATATGCCATCAACAAGTTGAAGCTGTGGATTGTGCCGCACGATTCCTTTATTATCAAATAAAGAGATGTACAGAACTGAGCTGCCATTCCATTGAGTTCGAATGGATTCTTTCACCGCTTGCGTTAGATTGTGCAGTAAAACAAAGTCGGCAAGTGACTCAGAAGCTCTGCTGAGCGGATCCGCGAAGGCATGAGCCCAGTTTACTGATGGAATTTTGAAGTCTCCGGCTAGTAACAAATTGCGAGTGTGATTGCAAATAAAAGTGCCAAAGAACGTGTTGTCACTGTTCGGGGGGCGGTAGAGTCCTCCAATGATTCAATTAATTTCATCGAGGAATACCTTTATAATCACACATTCAACTCATGGAATATCAGGTAGCCTTGAAACGCTTAACGATTCCGAAAATAAGATAGCTGCTCCGCCACCTCGGGAATCCCTGTCCTGTCTATGGACCTTGTAGTAAGGTGGTGCGATTTCAGAATCAGTAATGGTATTATGCAACCAGCTTTCAGTTATAATTATTATATGTGGTTTATGGGCTATAATAATGCTTTCCAGGTTCTCTGTTTTATTTATTACGCTGCGTGCATGCATTTAGATTCATGCGCCTGAATGTTTTTATCTGCCTATAGGTCTTCAAACTTTATGACTTGATCGGTACCTTTATTAACGTGCGCTCTTATCTTCTTAGCAGCGTCCCACGTGTACATGTTGTCATTGATCTTAATATTGTTATAAAAAGCTGAACTCTGCTTCCTGAGGCTCTTTCATCAGCGTTACTTTCCCATAATTGATGTCTAACTTCTCTTCTGACAACAGAAAAGTCCTCTAAGATAGAAATAGCGTCTTTTTGTCTTAGTGAGCAATTTCTTAGTACATTTAGCTTATCACGGTGGTCTGAAATTGCCATGATGACCGGGCACGGTTTGTGTACGCCCGATTCTATGCAGCCGTTCAATTGAGAAAGCCTATGCGCATAAAAATCACTTAAATATTTCTGGGAAGCGATTATCAGTAGCACTGTTTCTTGACTTGAAAGCCGCTTTCGACAACGTTTCCTATCAAACCATTCTAGACGAAGTTTTGACAATTGGACTAGGAGGGCGAGTATATCGATGGATCAGAAACTACTTTACACAAAGGTCCTTGTTCCTACGTACGGAAGATGGTCCGAATACCGACCACTACACATGCCGAGGCTATCCCCAAGGCGGTGTTCTAAGCCCTAATTTTTTCAACCTCACGCTTCTTGGGCTGGCCGAATCCCTACCGGAAACAGTGAGTGTCTCAATCTACGCCGACGACATCTGCATCTGGAAATGAGCGATCATTCACCTGCAGGTTCGCGCATGGCTACAGAAAGTAGCAGCACAGGCATATGACTATCTTCACACACAAGGCCTTACCATCTTAACAGAAAAATGTGCTTTAGTCGCTGTTACGCGAAAAGCGATGTCTCGTTATCCAGTATGCATCAATGGCCAGCCTATCTCCTACAACAGAAATCATCGGTTTTTGGGCGTCATTGTTGACCGGGACCTCTCTTGGAGCCCTCAGGTTGTCCACTTGAAGAAGAAGCTCACATCTATTGTTCACGTCTTCAAGTTCACTGCCGACATAACATGGGGATCGTCAGTGGGCTCCATGCTACAGTTCTATCGAGCACTTTTTATCGGATTCCTACGCTATAGCTCTCCCGCGCTTGCTAAAACATGCAACTCAAATATTCGAGAACTTCAGAGCGTACAAGCACAGTCACTACGTGTTTGCCTGGGCCTTCCGCGGAGCGCCTCAACAGCAGGTGCCATTATAATGGCTCAAGGCCATCCGATCACGACTTACATTAGCAACCAAACGCTTAGGGCCCATGTTCGTCATGTTTCACGGATGCAGTCAAGCTCTCTTGCCTTCCTGCCAGAACAACGACCACAGCCGTCCTTCTCCAACGAGGTCAGCATCCATCGTGCCTCCTTACCATCGGGATTCACACCCTCAGCACGTTCAACCTCAGCTTTGTGGTGTTCCAAGGAGCTCTGGATTGTTTGCACACTTTATACTTTGACCGAGTTCATATATATACGGGTGGCTCTTCCACTCAGACCAGCTCCACTGTAGCCGTGGTTATACCATCACGAGTTGAGTCGAGTTGAGTTGTTGTAGGCTACTGGTGGGATTAGCCTTGCAGTTGCTGCCGGCAATTGCTCCATATGTCACGATCACTAAGCATCCGATACAAAATTTATCACTTGATAACATCGACCGGTTCGGAGCTTGTTACCCCCCGAGGTGCCGTTGATTATATTAACAACCAACCGGCTAATTGGTGGGAAAAATTCTGCGATTTGAAGGCGGCCTTACAATGTCTTCTGTCATCTCTTCGTAGGGAGTCCTGTGAACAACTCGTCGGAGATACGAGAAATACACCATCATATGATCGCGAACGGACACGACGTCGTGTTTCAGTGGGTGCCTGGCCATTGTGGTATCTCCGGCAGCGACCTCGCTGTCGAAGCTACTAGGATAGCGCACGAAGGAGCAACCCTTGTTTCTGTACCTTTATCGCGGACTAACGCAACCCAACACTTAAGCAAGCTAGCGCACCGTTATGACATTGGAGAAGTGGCGCACACCGGAATTCACTCAACATCAATTGCATTCCCTCGATCCATCTATATAATGGCGGCTGTTACCAGGGCTTCCGCGTAATGAGGAAACAGTGCTGTGCCGCTAACGCTTGGGCATCGCATTTACCTATGCACATACCTTTTTGGTTGCAATGGCTGATAGTGCCGAGTGCAATGCCTGCGGTGTTGAGAAACTATAGAACATCTACTGTGCTACCGCCCATTTTTTGAAAATGAAAGACATGACCTCTGCGCAGCTCTCAATCAGCTAGATAGAAAGCCGTTCACCTTGAACAAGATTTTGGGACCATGGCCTCGCATATCGCAGCTACAAAAGGCCACAAAAGCGCTGCTACGATATTTGAAAGCTACTGGATTGAGGCAGCATCTGTGATCCGGACTGAGTGACCGAATGATATCCCCAGTGGACTTTCTCTTCTTTTTTTAATATTTCTGTCCCCCTTACCGTTTCCCCAGTGTAGGGTAGCCAACCGGGCTCAGTCCTGGTTAACCTCCCTACCTTTCATTTATCATTTGCTCTCTCTCTCTCTAAATATTTCTTCAACAACTTTTTCCGTGAGTAAATTGGTAGTCTCACTTTCATTCTTTGCAATGCCAAATATCTCAGATTGTTTCGTCTGCTTTGGTCATCGAGATCAAGTTTCCTTTCCAATGTCTGAATACTCATTTCTACTTTTCCAATTTTGCTAAACTTCTATGCCTTTCGCCGCAGATTCTTCAACATTCTTGAGATTTAATTGTATGGCCTCTAACCTTTCCAGCATGCTTTTTTTTACCCTCAAGAATTTTCTTGAGTAATTCCCGGTCACTAGGACCGCATGTGGTTCCACATCTCCACAGAGCAAAGCAACGACAGTGCAACATTTGTAGCGCATGATAGAAAAGCACTCATGCAGTGTGGGCACGTCAGCTGGACAAAGAACGGATCACTAGCTTTGACTGAGGAATACTTTGGACTAACCAGCGTGAAAAATAGCATCGGGATCGTGGCGTCCGCCGGGACCCGACTAACGCACCCACTGTCAGGTAGCTGGTAGAACGACCTTTTTTAGCGGTCGATGGCGGCGCTGAGCTTCTATGAAACGTGGCGTTGTGACGTAGTCCAGGAGGTGTAGTTGCCCCAGGTTACAGTGTCGAAGCATGGATAGGTGACGAAACATGTTGTTTCCTCGAGTGCGCTTGGCGTACGCAATGCGCTAAATAGCAGCGTCATGCGTGAAAAACAGGATCGGCTTCATGGCGTCCACTGGCGCGCCTTTTCGTGCTGTGTTTTGTCGGCGTCTTCACTGCAACTTGCCAGCCATAAAAGCGGAAGCTTTCAGTGCACCTTTACCATACAAAACGATTGCGGCGTAAAATGTAGTAGTGGCTATGACACCTGCTTTATGGACGCAAATATTTATTGAAGTTCAGAAACATATAGTACGCTCTACGCGTACCAAGCGTTTCTCAACCTATACAGAAACAACCTCCAAACAGAAAGTGTATCGTTTCTAGCGATGCTGGGGAATCATCTTTAAAGTGTAATACCTGAGCTCCTTCTTGTTGAAAAGAAAGCGGCACACACACCCACACTCCCTCCTCCCCCACGCACACGCAAGTGTACGTGCCCACGCACGCACAAAGACACACACGCACACCCACACACTCCCACACGTTAGAGAGGAGCATGCCCAAAACTGTAGGATAAAAACTGCTAGCATGAGAATGATAAACTTGCGCGGACGTGGTTTAAAAATGAAGATTTTTAGCTTTTACGCCATTTTGCATAATTCCTCAAAGGCGTGCTCGTTCTTTCACTCGCAACAGCTCGAGAACGAAAGGGTGCCTAATCTGATAGAAAACAATCAAATGCGATATAGGAACATGTGGTAGAATAACAATGAACGTGCCATTACCTAAATATACCGCACATGGACACAAAGTGCGCTAGGCAAATTTAGAAATAATAAAATTCGACATCAGCGAGGCCACTCTGGCCTCGTCGAAAGGTTAATTGAAGAGTAATTAAGTGCCGAGAGCGCCTTGTTTTAGACAAGCTGCTCGCTAGCAAAATTGTAACGAAGTAACTGTCATAATACATGCACGTGTTATAAACGCGCTTTATATCCCCCCCCCCCCCGCAAGAAAAGAAAGATATAGAGCAAAGGAATAATTTGGAGGACGCTTAAGCTTCGCCTTTAAGAATGGAACGCCGATGCCAATCAAAGATCCTTAACGGCTTCTCACGCATCCCGGCAACTGCAGCATATGTAACGATGATGTTTACCGGGAAACGCTTGCGGCAAACGCGATGCACGAAGGAGGGGTTTCGGTCGAAATGCGACCTCTTGTGTGGGCCGCAATGAGGCTGAAGCGAGCGCCATCTGGAAGTGTTTCAAGGAAACGGGCGCGCCGCTGCGTGGACTCCGAGATATTCAGGCGCCGGCGAGCGCAAATGGCGGACGCTGTGGCCGGTCTAAAGATGGTAAAAACGCTGGAAAAGGGGTTTGTTTAAGTTTTCAATTACAATCCGACGCTATCATGTCTGTAGGTTGTGTGTAAGCCCTACTTTACGATTTGTCTACGTATTTTAGCTTGAGAAATACAATTACTTCAGTACGGTATAATGTTTATAAACAGGGATAAGGTGCCTCAGAAAGGCTGGCCAAAGGCTGAGGCCTCTTATCCCTGTTTATAAACTTTATACCACAGGGTGCTATTCCATCTGTCAGCCCCTTTCTTGATTTTGAATTAGTTCAGTAACTTATTGCGCCACATGGAGAGCCTCAGTATGGGTGGTCTCAATATATTTTTGCCGAAACAACGTCCGACGTTCGGCGCCGACTCCGACACCGGATTTTCTGCGATGCAGAGCCTTTAACGTTATGGCGTTAAAATGCCGAGCAGATTATCAATTTGGGTTCCAGTGTATCGCCGATGCCTAGAGCACTCTGGCTGCTTTAAATGTTCTACATTTATTTCCTTGATGAGAAAAAGCTGTGTGGTCCTCACACCCTAGTGAAAAATAAATGTTTGCGTTTGTTCTTGCGAGGTATGCCAATTATATTGCATTTAATACCCTGATGTTTGATTAAACGCCCAACTTTGGTTGGATTACTCGCGCATTTAGGTTGAGTGAGTCCGGTATGCCCGATCATAGTTTGATTAATTTTGCATGGTGACAGCTGATATAAAGCAGTGCGTACGTACTGTGTTACTGCCCAACACTGGAATGCTGAAAGATAGGCAACGACAAGCTTACAAAGCTCCCTTCGTGGCACATTTTGTTGCGTTCCTTCTAGCTCAGCATTTTCACTCAATTCTTTGATATGAATGGGTAATGCTCTCATTGCATTCTCAGCGATGGTTTCCTCGATGCAACATACGACAATCTGGAAGGTCATGCTTCTGTATAATGCAACTTCCAGAAATGATTGCCACCGTGTTATGGCCGCCATGTTGTGGTCACCATGTTGTGGATCGACACTGCTTTTTGAAATGTGGAATAAAACGGAGAAGATCTACGTATCGTTTTCCGACAATGGCACCCATGGTGCAACTTTTCTTTAGAGGCGACTGGGCGGTTCCAAGGTGGTGCCAGGCGAAAGTGGTGCGCACATATGAAACATAGTGGGGCCTGTGAAAGTGAGACAGGCGGCAGATGTAGAAACCCTAAAAGGAAGAAAGATAACTGAGAACAAACCTACCGCTGCCGCTATTTCTGCGAAACTGTAGTGGCGACATTCGCTTTTCGCGTTTAGGCTGCGTCTGTACGTACGTCCATATTTCCTGCACTTCTTTGTGATCACATTTGTGCTTCACTCTCCCCTACGCTTCCTCATCCAGGTACACGCCGGCCGCCACGGAAACGCCGCTTCTCCGAAAGAATCGATCTGCCTCTCGAAGGAGCGGATCAGGCGCGAACACCAATCAAAACTGTTCGCTCGCTATTTCGAGCCGCGCTGTTCGCGTCGCTCTGCTCTAGTGGTGAGACTGGGAAAGTGAGGCTGGTGAAGGGAGCGCGGGTGTCGCAGAGCAGGCAGTTTCGGTGCCTGAGGAACTGCGTCGTCCTCTCTCTCTTCGATTCTTGCGCACGCATGAATGCTTCCCGCTTATTGCTCATCAGTGAGAGCTCGGCCGCTCTACTGAAAAACAAGAATGAAAGGAATGGCGCGGAGACAGTGCAGCCTCGCGTAGAGCGAATCCGCAACACTAAGTGGTTTTGATGTAGAAGATCTCAAGGACCCAACTTTGTTCTATGTATGCCTGAAGGATTTCTTCCTCCAGTACGGCAGTTTCGTTTTCATACCGAGGAATATGTGGCGGGGGGTTTGAATTCCACTGCTTGCCGGCAGGTTGTCCTTGCACTAAGTGTTTATCCATAATTTCTTCCAGCATATATGTTTCGGCGTGGAGGTGCTGCTTCACGGTGCATTTATTTTGTGCATAGGCGAAGTTATTCTCAAAATTAATGGCTGTGTCCTATCAATGGACTTTTTCAGAAAGGCACGTGCGCCCTCAGTGGCAGCATGCTGAAAAACCTGAATGAAGGCACCCCGACTAGGCTATCGTCTGTTACAGCCATGTGTGTGCACGGATGTTATTGCGGGCGCAAGAAACATCCAGCGGTTTCTTGCTCTTTTAAGTGAGGAAGTGCCGCGCAAACTTCCTGAATTTTTCTCAGATGTGCAAATATTCCTTCGTCGCGTTTCAAAGCTAGAAAATTCATGTAAGTGAGAACCGTAGGCGGGGGTCTTACACAGGGACGCGAGTTCTTCCTTTAGAATTGCCGGAACTAAAGGAGCTTTGCACTTGCCGCAGCTCTGTTCTTGCTGAAATTTTGCAGGAGAATCAAATTTTGTCTCCCAGATCGGTCAAAGCAACATTTGAGAAAACAGGGGGAAGGCTGGACAAGGAAATTCAAGATGATGAGCAAAACGAGAACAAGGTGAAAGCAAGGGCCAACGTTTCGACAAGTGGACTTGTCCAAACACGAGCCTTGAAGAAGACAAGTCCACTTGTCGAAACGTTGGTTCATCCTTTCACCTTGTTCTCGTTCTTCTCAAAGTATTTCTCTTTATCAGCTTGTTTCACAACCTACTAAGTTTTCCCACAATACGGCAAATACGCTTGACCTTATACTAATGAACTGTCCTAATATGGTCTCTGAATTATCGTATCTGCCAGGTATTAGCGATCATTTAGCGCTCTGTTTTGAAGTAAAAGATTGTCAGTCAATAAACCGGAGAGTCAAAAAGTATCTTCGTAATTACAACAAAGCCAACATTGAAGCTATTAAAAATGAACTGTCTACCTTTCTTAACGTTTTATTAGATGATTTTGACAGCCGAACAACCGAAACTAACTGGAATATGTTTACAAAAAAAGTGCATGAACTAACTGACAGGCTCGTGCCTATGCGCACTATTTCTTCGCACTCAAAAGCACTTTGGTATAACTCGAATTTGCAACGACTTCGTAACAAAAAAAAAAAAAAATCAAGCCGCTCAATTGCTCTGCGAAGCATTCTCCCTCCGAGCAGCGGTGGGGCTCATTTGTGAAAGCGAGTAATGCCTGTGTCTCCGCACTGAAACGTTGTCATAATAATTTCCTACAAAATACTTTGCCAACTGTGCTCAGTAATGATCCAAAAAATTTTGGCCTACCATTCACCCCAACCGTAACAGCGAAGTCACGTTACTTGACTCTTCCGGTGAAGCAATCTCAGATGCCGACTGCTCAGTGGTATTAAATGACGTATTTTGCCGTAATTTTGTTACAACCACGTCGACAACACTTCCCAACGTGCAGTGTTTTGATTCTGCAACAATGGATCCAGTAATTATTCAACCCGTTGGCATCGAAAAAATTATAAAATCATTGAAAGTCTCCTCAAGCCCAGGAATTGACCTTATCAATGCTAAATTCTTAAATAGTACCAAAATATATTCTAGTATTATGCTATCCAAGATACTTCAACAATCAGTTCATGAATCCACACTGCCATCCGACTGGAAAGTCGGAAATGTGGTTCCAGTTCATAAATCTGGAAGTACAAATTCACCCTTAATCTACCGCCCGATTTCACTAACTAGTATTGCGTGTAAAATCCTCGAACATGTCCTTTACACAAACATTGTTAATTTCCTTGATGCTAAGTCGTTCTTTTAGAAGGCTCAACATGGTTTCCGCCAATCTCTTTCCTTTACACACAAGCTACATACAATTCTTGATCGTCGTTCTATAGCTGACTGTGTCTTCCAAGATTTCGCAAAAGCTTTTGAAAAAGTTTGCGACAAGTTACTTCTCTTTAAATTAAGCAAATTGAACATTGATAGGAAACTTCTCTCGTGGATCGAATATTTGCTAACCGGACGCTCACCAATTCGTGTCTGCTAACACTTTTAATTCCCCGTTGAGGCCAGTTCATTCTGGCGTGCACCAAGGTTCAGTTCTCGGCCCTCTCCTGTTTCTCATTTATATTAATGACCTGCCGCAATGTGTGACCTCTAACATTCACTTATTCGCCGATGATTGCGTAGTCATCTGAGAAATTATTGACCAAAATGATGTTAAGGTCCTTCAAAACGGTATCAACTGTATATCTAACTGGTTTAAATTCTGGCTGATGGAACTCAACACAAGGAAATGTAAGGTATTACCTTGTCTCCCATACAACTTCTTGCCCCTCTTCCTACTTGCCCGAGGATTCCGCTCCCGAATGCGTAACATCCTAACCTAGGTGTCCACATAACTTCCTCTCTTACTTGGTCTCTTCATATTAGCAAAATAATTAGCAATGCAAATCGCTCGTTAGGTTACCTCCAGCGCAATTTTTCATCTATTCCTGTTTCTTTAAAACTCCTCCTTTACAAATTTTTAGTCCGAACTCGAAGATGCCTCTTCTATCTGGGACCCCAGCACTGCTATATTAATCTCTGCCCTCGAGCATGTCCAAAATAACTCCCTCCGTTTTATTCTAACAAACTACAGTCGTACGGCCAGTATCACTTTAATGAAAGAGTCCCTACAGCTTGTGTCAATTGCCTGTCGCCGCAAGTTTTCTCGCCTGTCTCTTTCACAAGATATACTGCAGTCCCGCCCTGCATAATGACCTCATTCTTCCTCCATCGTACATTTCCCCTCGTTTCGATCATGCACAAAAGGCGGGCCGTGCTTAACGCAAACATGTCATCAATCATTTGTACCCCGCACCCCACAGGACTAGAACTACCATCCGGGACCAGTCACGTCCACTGCTCACTATTCCCAGTTCCATAATGTTTTAAACACTAGTGTATTGCAATGTAACTAACCAATTATGTGATTATATTTGTTATCGGTCAATTGCTTGAATTTTTGTTGCTTCCCGCTTCATCTTTTCAGCTAATAACATTGTATTAACAGAACAAAGCCTGTATCATGTATTTATTCCCGTATGTTGCACTCCCCTCTGTAATGCCTCTGGCGCTGAGGGTAATACTAATAAATAAATAAATAAATAAATAAATAAATAAATAAATAAATAAATAAATAAATAAATACTTGCTGTTTCTACTTGGCTAGTTTGCGAAGAGGTAACTGCGAAATGGTGCTCATCTGCACCTCGCAGATGCGCCCCCGAACAATTTATTGGAATCGAATCCCGAAGCCTTCGACGGTTTCCCTGCCCACCTCTGCCGTATTGCAGATCACGGAAGGGACACGTAATTACCAGCGGCGAGGAGGGCAGACGAATACAAATTCGCTGTTTTTTCCCTGTCCGGACAATATAACGAATAAAAGTATGGACGGACAGAGGAAACATTCCTCGATCTCGTTCAAGTAATAAATCCTTTGTTTGGCTTTAAACCTCAAGTTCGCTGTGTGGGCCACTGTGTTGAGTTAAATAGTGTGTTCGCCATTAATGCTTACATGGTGCTACTTTTTTTCATGTAAGCTGTCTCTTTACTGCTTGCATGTGCTAGATTTACACTTGGTGCAGACTTCGCGGCACACTTCAACGTGGAACGTGCGTTCTTGCTGCCCTATGTCTGTGTCTCTGTTATTGAACTACTTCCATGAATAAAAGGTTACTAGGTGCGACCTCAACAACATATCCTATTATTAACTTACTTGAAAAGTAACATACAACTGTACATTTAGCCGCCTCTTTAGCGTTGCAGAATGAATCAAATATTCTTAGTAGTTGGTTTTGTGGCATTACACAATGTTTTGCCAGTAGTGTCACGTGTGGCGATGTTCAACTGAAACATATGTACCGCTGTGAAAAATGGAAGCATTCTAAACATCTCTTTTTAAAAATCTCCTTTCTAAAACTTTTTGTTTTTCGCTGGTAAAATAGATAAGCTTAGCAAAACACTCTAGAGACCAGCGTTCTTTTAAAACTCAAGAGAACAGTGTAACTTTAGGAATCTCATTTTTCTAATTTACATAACGTTTCGCGAATACTCTATCTCCATTATTTGAATGAATTTTCATATTAGTAACGTGATTATGTCTAATCATCTCGTTCATTCTACAAGCATTGAATTCATTTATTTTATTTATAATTAATGAACAGCTATAAGCCTTGGTAATAGTGCACTTGTAATTCACAAAGAAGGGAAATAGAGAAACAAAGCATAGAACGGAACGACTAGTTGTATAGGATAGCCTAAGAAATGGAGCAAGCTGTATTGAAACAAAAACATACATCAGCCAAAGAGTACACATGGCAATTAAAAATATCAAGGTCATCACATACGTATACTGATAAGTTAACAAAACACGCGTCATATATATAAGTGGTAGAACGTGATTTTACATGAAACACATTGGGTTTACGCAAGTTTGAGTGTGGCACAGAGTACGCTGTGTACAGTCGATAGCGATCATTGAGAGCAGGTATTGCGAATTAATTTATACAAAATAGGCAATACAATATCTTCGCCTCATTTCTGGGGGCTTAATGTTAAACATGCATGATATATTCTTATAGTCAAAGTAAACACGTCTTTTGACAAATCGACCTACAATATTGGAACTTTTTGAACGACAGAAAGCTGAGCTAGTTGATAAGGATTCATCATGCAAAAAAGAAAGGTAAGGCGTGCAGACACGGACACAAGAAAAGTGGACAACACGAACGCCGAAAAAACAAAGAAGACACAAAACTCATCTGGCAAGCACTGGAATGGCAGCACCACGTGTCATTCGGGTACACGTGCCGGCCTGCGTGAGAGATAACGGTTGAGGCGACTAATCTCTTCCTTATGTAAGGTGATTCTCTTTTCTAATTCTAATTCTTATGTAGGCTCTTTATTGGTACGAAACGTCGCTGAACGCATTTAATTTTGCTGTGCTTTTCAAATTAATACAGTTCCATACAACGGAATTTAAATCCAACTTAGAATGGATGATTATAACAACAATATTCATAAATCGTGCGTACAACTTCCTCTTTTGAAAGGAATGTCTTCAAGTGTCTATGCATATTGTAAAAGGGTAATTTTTTCGAGTAAAGAAGACAATAAGTGTTTTAGTTTAATTCGTACGAAGTTGGATGCACACCACTCAGTGACACAATTCACATCTTCCTATAACAATTCACCATTATGCCCTGATTCCATTTCAAAAGAAAGTTTTTTATCATCAGCGTACAAAAGGAGACTTGAATGTTGCCACATTTTTCCAGATATTTATATATATATGTTGAAAATAACGGGCCGAAGATTTACCTTTGCAAAACATCATAAATTAATTCATAAGGAAATTACTACTATGAATCAATGCACACATAATTTAACTGCGAGGAGAGGTAGTCTTTAATCAAAGAGCACCGATGAACTAGTCCACCATAAGCCGAGAGTTAATGGATAAGTAGATCATGTGTAACAAAATCATACGCTTTGAGCGACCAAAGTATAATATGTTTAACTGACATCCATCAAGATCAGCGCGTCTCGCAGCATGAAGAAACAAGCCAAGTTTTTCAGCAGGCCTACCACGAAGAAACTCTTGTTGGCAAGCACTTATCTTGTACGTAAAAGAAATGACAGATGTTGAAAACAGCTAGATCAAGAAACCTCTGCAAACAGAGATAGGGGATCACACGGGACGACAATTTTTGATGTTACCGTTACTGCCACCTTTAATGACTGGCACAACTACGGCATTCTTCTAACCGGTAGGAAAAAAGCACGTACACAAATCAAGAATAAATGTGTAAGAAAGCAGGGGAACAAAAATAGCAGAACAGCCTTTGATAACAAAACTTGGTATTCGATCATAGGCGACATAATGTGCTCTTTCAACTTGAGTACGGCTGTCGCAATATCGGGTTCTGAAAAACATGAAATGCTAAACTGCTAACTAAAACTATATTGCAAGTCATCAGACCTAGCATGTGCGGCATATCAGAAGACTGAAGTAAACTGTTCAACGAATGCATCAGCGATATTGTCGCAGCTTCTGAGAATGCCTCGCGAAGAATGATTTGTAGCTTTTATCTCGACTCACTCAAACCTGTTATCCTGTATATATTTCCATAAATTTTCGGGATCATACTTAACGCGCTCTTCGACAAATAGAATATGTGCATTATACCACCGACGCAGTGCGGAATTAAAGTGATGGCGAAAGCATTGTTTCGGTGCACACGTGATAAGGAAGGAAAGAACATTAAGTACCACAACTCGGCGTTCCGGTTTAGCTCCTGCGTTCAAGATTGTGTATATGTATGACTGCGTATCCGTCTACTTTCTCTGGTCTTTCGTCGGGTCGCGCTGCCCACCCATAGGAACACGCGTATCCGTGGCGCATTGCAGTGAAGTGGTCTGTGGAGAACTGTTCTTATGTGTTTTTGCAGATGTACTTCCCTTTATTTTTGTTGAGTGTAACGAAGGACATTACGTGCGAAACCCCTTTCAGCTAACGTTCATTGTCAGACCTGTATGACCATAAAGATATATTACGAATAAAAAAGAAAGCACGGTGACGATGCGAAAAGACGAGCGAAGCATGGCAAACCCGAGCTGCGCGCCACGCTCACTCTCGTTAAGAACTTGGGTAAACAGCGGGCGCAGATCCCCAGCAGGCGTGGCGTACCACCGCTGGCGACCTCGACTAAAGCCGCGCCTAAATGCACGTTTCTCAAGCTTGCCATCCACGACGGTGGCGGAAAATACTCGCGAGGGGAGGAGACGAGCAAAGTTTCGCTACAAAAACAGTGTCGACGACGAAGACGACGTGACGGCCAGTTCCTGCTTCCAAGGAAGCCCCCGAGGTAGTCTTGTAAAAACACAAGCGAGCTCCTGTACGGCTGACATGCGCGAGTAAACCGACGTACTCGGCGCGATATCGAAAGGGGCAGCCAGTGTTGAGAAGCTTGTGTCGCGACGCTTGCACGGGCAACGCTCACTGCTAACGCCGCATAGAGCATGGCGCAAGAAGCCGTTTATTTGTAGACAAAATTGGTCCGTCGTAGAGTGCTCGCGCGCAAGCCAGTTTCCCAGCATGCTTTAGCAATTGTGAACAAGGTGCTCGACCCGACGACAAATTGGGGGAGCAGCAAGAACGCGTCGCCGAAGCAACGTGGCTGGCCACGAGCGCCGTTCGCAAACACACGCCGCGGCGGCGGCGCAGGGCCGCAGCCGAGCAAGGAGGCTCGACGCAGGAGGGATGCCGGGCAGGCAGCAGGTACACAAACGCGCGCACCTGGCATCGTTTCGATCGGACACACGGAGACGAGTAAGGTAAAAACGAGAACGACGCAACGGGGAGCAGCGAGAATCAGGCGCGCGCGCTTGTCGGCGGCGGAGGAATGGAGGGACCCGCAGACACGGCAGCGCATTCCCGATTTCTCAATAGCGCCGGCACGACTGCGCGCCGAGGGGGGACGGAGAAACGAGCCATAAATTCCCGCCGTGTTGTCGTTCTGCTTTCAATTTCGCTGCTCGTTCCAGACGGCGTCAAAACCACGCGCGCAGGCGCTCCGACGAGGCGCCACTAGGCGGGCGCTCGCGACGTCAGCTTCATTTCCTCCAAGGAACTGTTTTTATCGGTCGCTGTGCAGCCGAGGGCGTTGAGGTTGTGCTGCAGAGAAGCAGCCGTGTTGGGGACGCGCTTATGACAGCGCAAGGAAACTTCCCGTGTTTTGACGCTCCTCTGTTGAGCTGGGCATGCGGATGCCCCATCGGGCTGCCATCGTCTGTCGCGCTCGAGGCGGTACTAATCATAGATTTGTTGCAGGCGAGATATACTTTTGGCATGAAAGTATTACAGAGTTACTGAGATTAGAACAAAAATAAATATGCTGATTCAACGCACACGTTTGAATCTACGCCAAAAGAAGCATTACTCAAGCGCTTAATCAAAAGTGCTTGCGCAAAAGAATTCACGTCAAGGTTCGGAGCTCGTAGCCATCAGTCGTTTTCCAGTACGGATATCACCTCACACGAATGCGCGAGGGGGAGTAGGAAGCACTAGGCTACCAGACGTTCCATTTCTCTTCACGAATATGGCGGCAGCATTGTAAATAAATGGAACTGTTTCGCATCCGCAATGCATGCATGTAATGCCGGCCTAATTGTGTTAAGCGAAACCGGGCTGCGTCTTCACATTTCCGACTATGAATTTCCTTTAACCTCAATATTTATTTTGTTCATTTTACCGCCCAGAGGGGACAACGAGGAAGGCCGGTGGTGTGTATTTGTCGCAGTACGCGAAAGTATCCCGTCACAGTGTATTATCTTATAATTAAATATCTACTAGTTTAAATATACTTTGCGTTATTCTTGACTTACCGAATACAAAACAGTTGTCGGCTTCTGTTATCGTGGCCCTGATTACTCGTGCAGGTTTATTGATGATGTGCACGATGCTACTAACATTGTTTCGTTACTGCACTCAGTCCTACCTTTGGTTTTTTTAGTTGACAAACATTTCCTGGAAATTCAATCCCCGGTTTCTACAGCCATTTTAAAGCTTAGCCAAATATTTCCTTGACTCTTGCTCAGTCTTTTCATTTACGCAGATAATAAGAGAGCCTGCAAGGACTACTTCATCGAGCGCTAACATTCTTGCCCCGCTGCTGACGTCTCATCCTAACCTCGTAACAGATATTACCCACGTGCCTGCATTAGCCAATCACAGTTTGCTATGGTTCAAAATTGTTCTCCGGTGCTCCAAATGTGAAAAAGAAATCTAAAGCCTTTCGGCAAATACGGAAAACGAACTTTGATCCAATAAACAGTGGTCTGAGCGTATCTTCTGACATATCTTAACACATCTAATCCCAATGCGCCGTGGTACAATGCTCATAATGAACGCATCTCTTTTAAAAAAAGGAAAAATAAGAAAAAAGAAAAAAGCTGCGTAGATAAGGAAGAACTAATTAGAATGTCACTCGGTGGATAGTCTATCAAGTTGCTTCAAATCAATGCAAAACTGCACGTAAAAGCGTCAAGTACCGACTTTCATTCTAATATTGTGCCATCAATAAAACAGATTACGTCGCTTAATAAAATATTTTGAGCAAACTTTAGGTTTGTACATCTCAACGAAAATTAACAAAAAAAATAATACAACGTTGGGACCAAGGCGTGCAGTGCACGCCGCACTTCGCCCACTCCGCCCGGGAACCACTCGGCGGTAAGCGCACGCGTGTCGGTGCAACGCAGTGCCAGCCACTGGCCTTCGAGAGCGCAGCCCGTTTACTTGCGCAGGGGGGACAACAGCAGCGCCCCCGCGAGGACGTTCCCATGCGCGGCGGGGACGCTAGCCGCAGGTTTCGTCCACGGCCGGAGCGCACGCGCACCGCCGGGCTCCGAATGTGTGCGCGCGCATCATCGAGGAAGCGTCGCTCCGAAACGGCGCCCGAGCGGGTGCTGCATCCACATTTGCGGACGTGGGGTGTCCTTGGAAAGAGCGAAGCAGCCACGAAAATCTCGGCCCGGATCGTTTGCCCGGATCGTTTGATCGTTTGACATAAATGCGTACACGAGAAAGAGTGTGCGTGCAGCCGGGCGCTCCACCCTCATATTGCCTGCCATAGAGAACAATTGCTTGGGCTAAATTTCAATCGTGTGAGAGGAAGGAATACCTGTTTGCCAAGCTCGACAGAAACTGTTGACTTTTTTTGAGCGTGACCAGGCATTCTTTTAAATTGCAGAGCGTGTGCAGCTTGAATGCGCCCACTCCCCGAAAAAAATCTGTGATCAGAAAACTTAGTAGAGTTGCCTGGTAGATAATAGGAATTTGAACATCATAGGGAATAGCATCCGCTTCCCTTCAGCACAAAACAACCTTAAGATTGCTCAGTCTCGTTTGATACATTAGCTTTGGTACTAGATTATTTATTTATTTATTTATTTATTTATGTGCACGTTTCCTGAAGACATCCGTCCACTCGAGAGTAAGCGCTCGTGATTGCTTGCTGTCTGGCTTGTTCTAAAAACCCTTTTTCAACCAATGCGGCGCTTGTTCGCGCGCTGGCCACTTCGATCTGCTAAGTCTATAGGCATATCGTACACAACGCCGCAAGGCTTTAGCGCGGCTACTGCGCCGGGCTGTGGGCACCCAGCACCACTGCAGGCGGAGCGGAAGCGCCCGCTGCCACCTATTCTTCTCGCTTGTTCGGCCATAGCGTAAAAGCAGCTGGAGGCGCTACGTGAGGCGAGAAACAGAACGAAGGCTTCCGGAGCTGCAAAGGACGCGTCCGCAGCACGAAGAGGAAAACAGCGCAGAAGAGCTACGGGAATTTGCAGAGAGACGTGAGCCTAAATATTCTGCCCAGGAAGGCCAATCTCTCTTTTCTGCCGACAGTGCAAAAACTTGCCATTTTTCTTTCTGTATTTTGTTGCCATTGTCAAACTGAAATTTTTGTTTTCCCTTCTTTCTTTTAGCAGCTCACGCGTACAGCTAACTTTTAAATGCGAAGCATTTGACGAAGATTTGCCAATACCTATCAATCTATCTAGCCGCCTCGCCTTAGTTCGCTCATGGTCGTTTCGTTAACTTGGTCATGACATGAATATCAAGACATGTGTGTCATGTAAGTCATGAAATAGCCGCCTACGTCTTGGTGTTTTGATGGTGGTTTCGTTAACTTGGTATGCTCCCCAATTAGTATAGTATAACAAGAATACATGGCGAACATAAGCGATCGGTCATGGCATGAATGTCATGACATGCGTGTCATATACGTCATGAAATAGCCGCGTCTTGGTGCTCTCATGATCATTTCGTTAACTTGGTAGGCTCCCCGCACACTGCTTCGCATAACATAGATTCCCACAGGGCGTGGGATCTGCCGGCTTTTTGTTTCTGTAGTTTATTCGACCTGACAGCAGGGCACTTTCGTTTCCGCCTGTGAAATTACGGTTCGCCGATATAACACCGGCGCCAGTGGTATAGCTTTGAATCAGAGGAGGACCAATCATGGCGTGCCGCCGTTGTTAGCGGTTTCATCGACGAACGAAAAAACAAAGAACTGCCCCCCGAGAAACCTCGGTGTGCAGGTGGAGAGAACGGAAAAAAATGAAAGAACACCGCGCGGGGAAAACGATAGAATAAAGGACGTAGGACAACAGCTCCCAACTCGATGTCGAAGTCGCACATTCCCTTCAATGCCCTGTTTTCGGGCAGAGATATTCAGTGTCTCTCACACCCGGGAAGGTCGTGGCTTACTCAGTGCCCACGTTCAGAACTTGCGCTATACGCGCTGTCCTTCGTTGTTATTTTAGAACACACGGAAGTGCTGTGGCACATCTCACACTGCTAATCATTCAACTGAACCACTCAAAGAAGCAGGCACGCTCGCACGAGAAATCAAAATGCACAATTAACTAATCAGTTAGATTTCACATATTAAGTTTTTAATTCTTTATTTTATGGCACATATAACAATTTACGGATTTTAACGGGTGAGTTCGTAAGGCGTGTCTATCTTGGAACGAAATGTGAGGATGACACCAGTTTTGAGATATTGGTTCCCGAACACGGCAATCAAATACATTGGTGTACCGGTTATTCCACTTTTCCAATCGATAAAACGGTGTTCCTTAAAAAAATGCAAGTGGAACGAAAGTGCATTTTCACAAGTCTAACGACGCACACTTGAAATCGGTGCCATCGTCAGAATTCATTCCAAATTGATATGACTGGCAAACTTACCTGCTACAATTGTTAAATTGTAATATGTGCCCTAAATTAATTAGTTAAATACTTAATTATAGAAAATATGTTAATTAGTTGATTACACACTTTGATTCTTATCCAAGTAATGCGTGCCTCCAGAGTAGTCCAGTTCAATTATTAGAATTCTGCTATATGTTACAGTGGCATTTTAAAAACTGTATAGTATTCTAAATATGGTTGAGCCTTCATTCATAAGAATCGGTAAAACACGAACGTGAAACGTTTCTTCGAAGAAGCTGTTGATTGCACGCGCCGTAGCACCGCGCAAACCTGCCATAAGCCAGAGACGTTTACATACCGTATACAAGCGAAACCGAACTGGTTGTTAGCACATCGCTTCGTGAATTCGCGGTCCGTCGGAGTGAACGGGTGCTGGCGAGCGGCGCCCTGCTGCCGAGTCGCTTCAGCGAAGGTGCGAGCATTTAGGTCCGTGTCTCCGTAGTGTATTGGGAAGCCAGCTGAGTTGCGGCGCGCGAGGGGACCGCTAGGTGGCGTCGACTAGAGCGGTCAGCTCAGGATGGGCTCCCATCTCTTTTCGCCTTTTGAGAGTGATTTTTTGCTGTGACCTGAATTTCGAGGACTTCACGAGGTTCGGCAAGCTGTGGGGACACTGTGGACATCAAATTTTCCGGTGAGCACCTCGCCAAACCTTTGTGACGGGCCAAAACGTGTGTGAAGTGTGAACGCTAACGGCGGCGGTGAGGCGGCGGCTGCTGGTACGCGGAACGCGTCAGCGACGCGGCCGCGACAGATGGCGACGCTTACGCCGACTCCAGCTATGGAAGCGCCGAGAACGCCGACGACAACGTTTAACAAGGCAGCAGGCCCCGAGAAAATACCCAACGCGCAACTCACCTCCTCGGACGTGGACCGAGATGAGATGGAATACCAAGAAACCGTTAATGAGGATTGCATCGTCCTCCAGAGTACCGAAGAAAGTGGCGGACCCCATGGACGCCAAGACGACGACGGAGATTGGCAAACGGTTTTGACCGTGCGCCAAAAGAAGGCGCTCGCACGAGCGGGCAAAAAGGCCACTTTTTCCGAGGGTGGCTACCAATCATCGGGCCCATCGTCCAAGCCCCCGGTACAACCAGCGAATAAAAAGAAATCCAAGACAAGGCGGCTTCCACCACTGCCTAAGGACGACTTTAAAGTGGTCGTGCGCCCTCACCAAGGTCTCCCTATCAGGGAACTCACGGCGCCCCAGATCGCAGAAGCAGTTATAAACGCCTGCCAAGGAAAAGTGAATGGAAACCAGTTCCTGCTGAGATTGAAACCAGGATCAAACATTTTTATTATCTCAACCCCTACAGAAGAGGTGGCGGATATTGCAAGAAGAATTACAGGCCTCACCTTAAACGGTCGGCTGCACGCAGTGAGTGCGTACGCAGCAGTAGGCGAAGACACAAAGAAAGGAGTGATACATGGCATCGCTCCTCACACAAGCCCTGAAACCCTGCTAGCCAACCTACGTCTTCGTACGCAAGGCGTCGATATACTAAGAGCTAAGATGGTGGGTGAAACGAAAACAGCGGTAATTACCTTCTTTGGCCCCATGATACCGCGATACGTCTATTATATGGGAGGGGAGCTTCCCTGCTTCCCATACAAGAATACCATACAATTCTGCAAGACTTGCAAGCAAACGGGTCACAGAACGGAGGTCTGCCCGAACCCCCACCTGCCGGTATGTCACAACTGCGGCACTCGGGAGCCACAACCAGACCACGACTGCAACCCTGTTTGCGCCACCTGCGGAGAAAAGCATCTCACGGGATCCAAGGAGTGTAAACGTCGTTTCAAGCTGCCACCACAGCGACCGCAGCCAAAATCAACAAACCGGATGGCCGTCAAAACGCCGGGCAAGACGATCAAGTCATCGTCGCCAAAACGGAGATGGTCTGACACAGACGATACGGACGATGACGATTGGCCTCCACTGCGGACTCAAGGGGACATTCCAACGTCGCAACCCCAAATTCGAAAATCAAGATCACAAGAACGACAGAAGAATCGAGACCAAGGGCTCGATTCTTCCAGAATCTCCGCCTCCAGACACCACCGAATGTCCTCCAGATCCCCTACCCCATCCAGGACTTCAGTGGCAATGGGAGACTCGACCCAACATAAGGTGAGCTGGGCGGGGATGGCACAAAAAGGCGCTCCAATAACCGCCAACCCTGAGTACCAAAGAATCCTTTCTGAAAATCGTCAGCTTAAAAAAACAGTAGAAGAACTTAAAATCGAGATGGCAACGCTGAAGGCACAGTTTCAGAATACCAAAATTGGGCAAGCTAAACCAGCACAAGGAGATAAACCGGCCGCCCAACAGACAACAATTAGCAACATTGAAAGAATGATGAATCAGGTAGTAGAACAAATTCAGGCTCTGCAAACCTTTCAACAGCAGTTATTTGCTGAGGTGCAGAACCATAAAGTTTATGTAGACGAACAAATGTCTAAACTGCACCAAACATCACGCAAAAGAGCCAGCAGTAACCCCGGAACACCGACAGCGAGAAAGGTAAAAAACGGGGCTGTTTCCGATTCGACGGATACCGAAATCGTAGCTAACCATGGCCAGTAAAACAACCCGAACCACGGACACCGCTGAGATATGCCAATGGAACTGCCGCTCTTTTCAGAAAAGAGCGGCAGCGCTACAAGCTTATTTAGACGCCGCCATTATTCAACCGGACGCCATCTGTCTTCAGGAAGTTGGAAAGGGAGTAGTTAAGCTTAGAGACTACTACACCTTTCAAAATCCCATGTATCCTAGAGTGGCGACGCTGGTGCACAAGAATATCGCGGCCAGTGAACACTATTATCCCCAATGCTCAACGGAGCACCAATTGATCGAATTACACACTACGAAAAGGAGTAAAACCAAAACGTTTATTGGCAACGTGTACAGCCCACCGAAAGAACGGCAGACTGCGTTTCCCGAGATGCTTGAATGGGCGCTTGGACATCTGAAAAAAAAAAGACAGGTTTATTTTAGTCGGGGATTTTAATGCTCCCCACACCAATTGGGGTTATAGGACAAATACAAAAAAGGGCAGAAACCTAGTAGAAGCAGTAGAGAAATATAACATGCAACTAGAGACCTTACCCCTCGCCCCCACAAGACTTGGAAATAGCGTCTGCGGAGACACGTACCCAGACCTCACCTTTACATTTAACGTAAAAGAGGGACAGTGGAGGAACCTGGATGAAAATCTGGGTAGTGACCATTATATTATAAGTTACTCCACTACGACTCCCAAATTAAGAAAGCCTTTCAGAAACGCGAAACTTAACAGACTGGACTGCATATAGACATTACCCGATCCCTCAGCATCCAATAGATTCAATAGAAGAATGGGTAGACGAAATGATGCAGGCATACCAAGCTAACACAAAGCACGTCGCGCTAAGCGAAAAAACACCGGTAGTGGATCCCCACCTCGCCCATATGTGGGAAGGCAGGCGAAGTCTTACTAAACGATGGAAGAGACAGCGCTTAAACAGAAAGCTCAGAGCTAGAATAGAACAACTGACAGAACAAGCAAATGAGTATGCTAGGCAACTACAAGCGAACAACTGGATACAATTTTGTGACTCGTTACGAGGAACGCTCTCAACAACCAAAACATGGGCAATATTACGGAGCATGCTTGATCCATACAATACAAAAACAGTCACTACTAGAGCATTACGCACATTGGTAGGAGAATTTAAGGGGGATGACGCATCCTTGATCCAAACCCTGGCAGACAGATACATCGGGACAGGAGGAGATAACATCGATAAGAGAGAGTACAAAGGCATGGACAATCCCAAGCTTGATGCACCCATAACAAAACAAGAAGTATATGCCGCCGCTCTAGCATTAAAACGTAACTCAGCCCCAGGCGAGGACGGCATCACGAATGCTATGTTAAGAAATATGAGTGATCAGCAACTGGAACGCCTAACCCTGTACTTCAATGAGAAAATCTGGGAAACGGGAGAGCTTCCTAATCAATGGAAAGAAGCGACCATCATCTTAATACCTAAACCGGGGAAAGCAAGAACATTGCAGAATCTCAGGCCAGTATCTCTAACCTCCTGCTTAGGCAAACTTTTCGAAAAGGTCCTTCATATCAGGCTTACTAGCTATATCGAAGGGCACCAACTTCTCTCGCACAACATGTACGGCTTCAGACAACATCTTTCTACACAAGACATATTCGTAAGGATACGAGATGACGTGCTGCAAAATGTCCCTACAGGGGGAGAGAACATCATAGCAGCGCTTGACTTAAAAAGCGCTTTTGATACGATCTCCCATACCCTCATACTTGAAGAGCTCGAAAGAATGGGCTGTGGAATTAAGATCCACAATTACATCCGCTCTTTCCTTACTGAACGTAAAGCCACAATAGGTATGGAAAATATTCGATCTTCCAAACTCTCCCAATGCCTAACAGAGGCACACCACAGGGTGCCATCCTTTCACCACTTCTATTTAATGTCGCAATGAACCGCTTGGCACGACAACTAGAGAAAATTAACGACCTCAACTTCGCGTTTTACGCAGACGACATCACGTTATGGGCCTGCAAAGGCTCGTTAGGGCAAAAAGAACAAACTATCCAGGAGGCTATCGACTCGGTGAAGGACTTCGCAGAACAAAACGGTATGCAATGCGCTCCGGAAAAATCTGAGTTTATCCGGATCCACGGGCGTAACTACAGAAACAAACCGAGCATCCACCTAACTATGGGTGACTGGACGTTACCAGAAAGAAATATGATCAGAATACTTGGACTATGGTTACAAAGCAACAAAAGAGCCACTCACACCATTGCGACTCTAAAGTCAAGCACGAGGAGCATCGCTAGACTAATAAGCAGAATTACAAAGAAAGGTAAAGGGCTCCACGAAAACGAAACCATAACACTAGTCCAGGCTTTTATTCTTAGCGAAATAACATACGGACTACCATATCAAGAGCTAACCCCATCGGAAATCAAAGAAATCGACCTACTAATACGTGGCGCGTATAAGTCAGCCCTTGGAGTTCCTAAGAATGCGGCAAACGAGAGGGTGCAAGGTCTAGGCATATACAACACATTTGAAGAGTTAAGAGCAGCCGTTCTTATGACACAAAGAGAACGACTATGCCTCACAAGCACAGGTAGAAACGTTCTGTCGCGTTTAGGCTACCCATTGCGACCGCAGTACTCCAAGGAACAAACAACCCCAATGCCGGATCGAATACGCGAGCGCATAGTGGTCTCTCCAATCCCACGCAACATGAACAAAACTTATCACACAGCGAGAAGACAAGCGAGAGCTAAACATCTTCAGAAAACTTTCGGCAGTAATCAAGACGTAATGTATACTGATGCAGCTAGATTTAGCAAAGGACATGTAATAGTGGCAGTTCAACCCACGCGCCACGGAACGCTTCACACATCAGCCTCGATACGCACTAGGTGCACTGCAACAGCGGAAGCAGCGGCGATTGCTCTCGCTATCGCATACAAGGAAAAGCAAAACAGCTCAGCTTTAATAATGTCCGACTCACAAGTGGCATGCAGAATGTATCTACAAGGCAACATGCCACAAGTCGCCCTTAAGATCATAGGCGACACATTGAAAGAAGATCATGCAATTTTATGGTGTCCTGGCCACGAGGGTATCTCGGGAAACGAACAGGCACACACTCTAGCTCGAGGCTTTACTAACCGAGCTGGAGATACGCACAACGATGAAAAAGACGAATGCCTACTGGTCCGCGATATACTGGAGCACCAGCGAAGAACCCGGCGACAGTACGCCCCCACCACACAAACTACTCAATGTAGAGGAGGCGCAGAAATATAGAAGAATACAGACGGATACCTACCCACATTTGGGTAGATACCATAAAATAAACCCAACCTTGTACACTAACTCTTGCCCGTGGTGCGGGTCATGGCCTTCATTGCCTCACGTAACATGGGAGTGCGCCAAAAGACCTCATGCCATTAATTCACCTTTGGTACTCACCTTGCTAAGGGAGCCCTGGGAGGCCATCCTCGCTCTTGCTGACCTCGAGGCCCAGAAGGGCCTCTTGGACCAAGCTGGGCGGGTCGCGATGGCCACTGGAGTCTTGGAATAGGGACCCACCCTGCACCGCTCCCTTCCGCCACTTTTTTTTTTTTGTCTCATCAATAAATGTTTATTCCTCCTCCTCCTCCGCGGCGCGATCAGCTTCCGCAATGCAAGTGGCAGAGTTCACAGCATGTGCCGCGAACACGCGAAAGCGTTCTCCTTCGCGCTGGCGTGTCTCTCGCCGGACCAAAGCGGGCTTCGCCCGTCGACGTCGTTGCCTTTCTGCGCTCCTCAGCGCAGCAGTTTTCTTAGTTGGTGCCATCGCAAGCGAAGTAGTAGGCGGCCTATAAGCACTACTGATGCATGATGAAGCTGCTGTCCGTGGGCGACGAGGCGTCACAGGCTAATCGGACGCAAAAGACAAGCCATGTGCGGGAACTGCGTCGTCACCTCAGCATAAGGCCTGCACCAGGCCACACCGCGTTGGATCCTCCACTGCGCCAAGAATACCGAAGACTACCAAGGATCACTGTCGGCGCTCCTTAGTGTCATGATACAGTGCTTTGCTTCACCGCTCCTAGATGGCGGTGCCATCACCGTCAAGATACAGTATAATTTACACGTTCGGGCTGACGTCACATCCGTTACAGGAAGTTGATGGTGTACCCCGCTATAAAACAGTTTCGTGGTAAAACACAAACCAACAACATATCTACCCGGGCAGAAGAATTGCCTCTGCAGGAGGTGGAGCAATGGCTAATGTAAGTATAATAAATGCACGACGCTTTAGTTAGAGAGGCGCGCGCTCCACGTACTTGCACTAGCAAGCGAGCGGCACGATTAGAATAAAAAGTAGCCAAATCGACGGTGTACTTACAGCCAGGCGAGTCGCCATTAGCGCCGCGTCGTTAAGTGCAGGAGTAGCTGCAGAAGTAGAGGGAACAACTTGGACGCGCCGAGTGCTCCGATACGCCAGAAGAAACCAGAGAAGCAGAACAATTTGATGCGCGGACGCTAGCCTACTTAAGCAGGAAAGTGCAAGAAAGGGTAATGATGAGAAATGTGTTTCTTTAGACTATGCAGATTTCTAAAGCGACGCTTTTTTTTTGCCTACATTCCCAGGTTCGGCCGGGCTGGCTGGCTATTAGGTCGGTTACTATCTCGGCGGATATCCTTGCGGATATGCAGACAACGGTTACATGAAAGATCTGTGAAATGACTTATATAACCAATTGCATGCTGGCCAAGTATTAGCACCTTTGTTGTACGTAACAAACAAATAAATTTTCACATAAACCTGGACATTTAACTCGGCTAACACATATCTCTAAAGTGCAGCGATCTGTTGCATTATATTTAACGAATTTCTTTATTTATGGAATATGGATTTAGTACGCAAAACTGAGTGTTTGCCCGTTATTCGCCAATCCTCCAGAATGGGTACGTCCCACTGTGGCACCAGAGATGCACAATCCCGAAATGTTGTGGATGCGTGTCGTACTTTTGTGTGCATACATCTGTCATCAAGATTCTTTCCTCAACAAACATCGCACATTGTCTTTGTCTTTGTGACCACGCTACGTACATGTCTCACACTCTTCATCCGCCTGATTTAGAGAGAGAGATACACAAACGAAGAGGGAATGGTAGGGTGATTAACCAAGGATGTGCCCGTTCGTATACGCTACACTTAGGGAGGTGGAAAGAGGAAGAATATATAAGAAGGAAAGAGAAGAAAATAATAAACAGTCATTCGGAGAGTTAGTAGCGGAGGAATGTCAGCTTTCACAAGCTTTCGTACAGTCCAACAGCATTCAAGGACTGCAGAAGGGCTTCTGTGGCCTCTTGCATGCAAGAGTGCATATGGGCCATGGTGACAGGATCTTCTCTTCCCAGAGCGCTATACTTTCTAAAAGGCTGAGTCTAGCTTGTAGAGCAGGTCCTCGAACGTCAAAGTGGGGGCAGTGCCACAGAAGGTGCTTCAGAGTCTTATGCCTTCCTCACAAATTGCACGCCGCACTGTTGGCAATTTTTATTAGGAATGAATGGACATTTGTAAATGCGACGCCAAACCGCATGCGACAATATAAAGTTGTTTTGCGACGAGAGACTAAATAACAGGCGAAGTCGCAAATCATGGTCGAGAAAGTACAGTCGTGGGTTAGTGAAAACCAGTCAATTCCAGTGTGTCGGTGGTGAGCAAGGGACATGCTGCCGCTGAGCAACGTTCTTGAGAGTGGTGTAGGCAGATGCTAATGTTTTTGATGAGCCGAACGAGCGGCTTTATCTGTGCTGTCGTTGCCTATAATTCTGCAGAGGCTTGGCAACCATTGAAATACACTGTCCAGTGCTTTCTCGAGCCAGTGATGAGCGTGCCTTATCTCGTACACTAACTGTTCGTGCAAACCATTACTTAAGGCGAACCACAGAGTCTTTAGGGCTGCTTTCCAATCGCAGAAAACGGCCCAAGGATTTGGTGGCTGCTCGAGCACGTACTTGAGTGCACCTTGAAGAGCCGCAAGTTCTGCTGCTCGCGACTCGGTATTCTGGGAGTATTTAAACCGCAATGAGATGACGTCCGATAGAACAGCCAATGCTCCGGTAGAGCTCTTGGAATTGGTGGAACCGTCCATGTACATGTGTCTGCGGTCAAAAATAAGGGTCGTTTAGGAGAAGAAAAGACAATTGTTTCAGGGCTAGTGGTTACAAGTCTGCCTTCTCAACAATCCAAGGAACTGAGAGGAATCTGCTAGGGACACCACAACGGCAGTGTTGCGCGTTTTGTATGCTTGACGCCAGGGAGTGTGGAGTCATGGTGTATCGTTACAATACCACGGAATGTCGCCTGTGGTCTTCACAGTGGCAAACCGGTTAAGTGGTGGTATAGTAGCCGTGAAAAGCGTCATATATGTGCTCTTAGCGCTTCAACGACGATATGAGTGGCAATAGGCTGCTCTTGTGCAAGGGCAATCGTTGCAGCTGTCGAAGAACATCTCGGCAGGCCAAGGCAAGTCCGAAGCGCTTAAGCCTGTACACTCTGTAGCGCAAGGAGATTAGTCTTGCATCTGTTGTACAAGAGAGACTCTATCGCATAAATGGGAGCCAAAGTGCCGCGTCTAGCTGTAGTATAGAGCGCATGAATGGCCCCACCATTTTACAGCTATGAATTTAAACGTATTCTCAGTACATATCAGTTTTTTCTGCACGTAGGAGACATGGCCACACAAGGTGAGATCACGATCCACAATAATGCCCAGGAACCTGTAAGTTTTCTTATACGCAATTGACTGGCCTTTGATGCACACCGGATAGAAAGACATGATCTTTCGTGTAAATACCACTAATGCGCATTTTTCTTTGCACGGAAGAATACTGCTGTCAGGGTTGCCAATTTCTTGTGAAAACTTCATTGAAAATTTCCGGCTATTTGGGCTGTGTGGGGTCACCAGCACCCCAGCCTAGTTGACGGCATGGAGTCCTTCAACACCGGCAGCTTCCTCGGCCTGCCGGACGGCCCACAGTCGAGCGGCGAGGTCGTGGCTGAGCAGGGCCGCCTCCCATTGCCCCCCGCGGTTCGAGACTGCCATGCCTGCCCCGTTCGTCGGGGACTCCTGCTGCTCGCTGCATTGCCACAGCAGGCGCTGCAGCGTCGCTCTGGCAATGCACGCTTTACACTCATCGGATGAATAAAGGTCGGGGTAGCAGAGGCGAAGGATCTCCGTTTTCGGATTTGTGTGTGTCTGTAATTGCCTCCAGGCAACCGCCTGTTCCTTGTGTAGTTTGGCGTGCGGTGGTGGGTGTTTTGCATATGTTTAACCTGTAGTATTGCGTGATATGTCTCTGAAAGTGATCATGCGATTCCTCCTCACGGACCACAGTTTCTCTGTGGTCCGTGATTGCGACCGCGGAACCAAGTCGTAACGGGCCGCGTCGACGCGAATCGTTTCTTTATCCTGCAGGATTTCTTTTTAAGGTCTTGCGCGCGCCTATAGCGCCAGGCGACGTGATGAGTCGGGTGGATGTTCTTGGGCAACGGCTGCTGCATTTTTATTTGCGGTAGTATGAACCATTGGTTACGAGGGTATGAGCCATTCATTGTCTTACGTGACGGACGCGTTTAATAACATAGCTGATACGAGAATGTTTGTGCGAACCTATCATCACGATGACCGCCCATCAGGACAATAAATATGCTCATTCGTATGTTTAGAACTCTATGTCATCTATGTGTCGTATGCTAGGCAGCTTTGCTGGTCATCCAGCTTGACAGAGTGGAATGGCTCACGATTTATTTTTTGTTCGTCACTGCCTTTGTTGCTTCGTCAGCGTCGACAAAACATTTATTGCCTTTAATAATATGTACATTTATTGTTATTTACTCTACATTTGTTTCTTTAAAGTCAGACAACCTTATTGAACTCAATTTGTCAGTTACCTCAAGAGGAAATTTCTGTTTCCAGAGTAAGTTTCTTTTCTGGTACCGTTAGTCACACTGGCCGCAACGCCCGCTATACAACAGAACGAAAACAGGTATGACCGGTACGTAAATGCTAAAGGCATGACAAAGAGACACGCAGTACTATCGAAATAAATCGCACTATATAAAATGCAGCACTCTAAGTAATGTCCAATAAAAGGGGGGCGCGGTAACAAGGAGCCTTGACTAAACGAAAAGCCCTAATATCTAATAACTCTGTAGTGGCGCTCTGCCATCTAGCTAACTAAAATGAACGAGCCACTATACATTTGACCTCGGCAGATGAATTGAGAGAATGCGGCTAAGAATATAGAAACACAAATAACATAAAACACATTTGAAGGGACGCAGATAGTAGGAACGACGCCAGGCGAGACAGTTTCTTCGAGCGCGCCCGTTGGGGCAGGATAAAGAAAGTGGACGAAGAGACACTGGCACCGTGGAGATGTGAGTCAATGTAAAATACGAGTAAGAAGGTGGCATCGCCACCTTCTTTTTTTTTTTTTTTTGATGGTGATAGAAGCAGCACGCGAGTCGAGCGAGCGAAGCGGAAGTAAGAGGGTCATTGCTCAAACGACGATTCAATTTCGTGCGCTTTACTGTGACGTCGCCGCCACCACCTCGGCTCCCTTGGTAGGGAAGAGCTCGTATATCTTATCTCAGTGAAAATGTGCAGCCACGTCGAAGCTGCAGCTGGGGCAAGCCAGTACAATGGGCAAGTTTGCTGGCGTGCTGTGTTCCTCAGATGTGTGTGCGTCGCTGCTGTACGGAACTCTGATGTACGTTAACCACGGGGGCAAATGAAAGACATGAAGATACAGGGCGCGTTCACTACCATCCCACTAGTTATTTTTATTTGCTATATTGTTACAAGCCATTCCCGTGGATTGAAGAAGGCGCCAGCTTGGTGATGAAGACGACAATCGAAAAAGCGCTCGTGTAGTTGTTGTTCCCCCGTCTCGGCTTCCTTTTATATACATTAAGGTAAATACATCTTCCTTTTTATTTTGCCTAGTCTTATCCGCGTCACAATATAATAAATTCATGTATAACTATTCCAATACACTTATTATATCTGCAGTATTCAGGTAATATGTATTGTATGTGGCATTAGATGAAATCAGCTGGCGGAAGACTGGAAATTAAACACTGGAAGTCTTTAATTGGACATTACTGCGAGAGGCTTCCGTCTTACAGCGGACATAAATAGTATAATGACGATGATGAGGACGATGATGATATTTACTATACAACACAATATATTACATATTATTCCTTATGGTTTCTAGGTCGTTGACTTCCACGCTGAAGGATGAGGCGCATGGAACATTGCCACCGTGCTTTCAGTTTACCGTGACTGACCTAGAGGTGCACACAAGTTATGCTATGCGACGACTGCCAGGCTTTGACCATTTCAATGCTTACCATTGGCTTACCTTGCGTTCGATGGCATCCTAGAACACAGCTAGCGCAATAGCACACCCTAATTAAAGGAGACCATATGCCCTTAACTTCAGTCTCCAGTAATGCCGTATGATTTATGGTATTATCAGCGTGGTACAGGTGCGTGTGGGAAATTCCACATTCTCAACCTAATATCACTAGAAGCGGTGGTTATAGGGAGCATGCGGTCTTACTTATATAGCGTGGTCATAGCACATATATAACAGGCGTTCCTCAGGGATCTGTTTTGGGTCCCCTTTTACTTCTACTCTTTATTAATGATATTGAAAGCGACCTTACATCTTCATTTAGAATGTTTGCGGATGACTGTCTCATTTATAGAGTTAGAGATAACGCAAGTGATATTTCATGATTACAGATTGATCTAGACCTTATAGGAACCTGGTGCAATACGTGGGAAATATCACTAAATGTTGAAAAATGTGTTCGCGTCACCTTTTTAAGGAAACCCGCATTTCAGTCATGCACTTATACCTTGAGTAATATGGAATTAAAGAAGCTTGAGAAATACAAATATTTAGAATTTTTATTAACGTATGACTTAGGATGGAACAAACGACAAGAGAGGGGGTTAACCGAGGGTCCCGCTCTCGTGAAGCCTGCGGCAAAATGGACGTTCCACGTCCGCCGCCAAGGTATGTGAGTGGTGGCGCTGGCTAACACTCCCAGGGTTCTACTAGGACATAAATACCCAAGAAAGTGGGTGGGGAAAAAGCTCCGCGATAGCTCAATTGGTAGAGCATCGAACGCGAAATGCGAAGGTTGTGTGTTCGGTTCCCACCTGCGGCAAGTTGTTTTTTCATCCACTTTAATTTCCATTAATTTATCGTTTCTTAATTTCATTTATTAAGCACAAGTAATGTCCCCTATGTTGTCCTTCGTGTCAGTGTTTGTTGGCTTCTTAAGATGGAACAAGCACATTAAGCATATTAAGAATAAGGCAATGCGTTCACTGGGATTCCTCCTTCGTAACTTCAGTCAGTTAACGGATAAATTAAAAGAGGAATTGTATTTCACTTATGTTCGTAGTTTACTTGATTATGGTTGTATCTGTTGGGATCCGTACAGGGCTCATCTCACAGAACAGCTTGAAAGAATGCAGAATAGAGCAACTAGGTTTGTTCTTAATAACTATAGTAGAAAATTAAGTATGACTGAAAATAAAATAATGTTATCGTGTCAAGCATTAAAAGACCGGCCAAAAATCTAGGTTGAAAATTTTTCACGCTGTTTATTATTCAAGAACAGCGATTGAGAGAAAAAGATATATTAGGCCGCCTACTTATACGTCGTTGAGACGCCACCATGCACTGAAAGTCCGCGAGTTTCTTTTCAGGAATGACGGCTTTAGGTATTCTTTTTTTGTTCAGTCTATAAGAGAATGGAATGCTCTTTGTCCTGACATTGTTAATATTGAAAACTATGATGCGTTTTATCGCGCTTTGTGTATGTGATCACTTGTTTCTTCCTTTAAAATGCAATCCCCCCTGCTGTAATGCCTGCATTGCCGATGCAGGTATGTAATAAATAAATAAATAAATAAATAAATAAATAAATAAATAAATAATATCCAGCAGGTCCTTGTTTTAATTTTCACTAAAGTCGATATACATAGAAATTTTATACTACAAACGAGTTGCATAGTCGGGCTAATTTTACGCATTCTTCTTAGTGCTCGGCTGGTATGCAACGGTCAGCTTTAAGTAATCACATTTGTCCAGTGGTTCTCGTCCTACTTACATTTTGTCTGATAGCTGGCTCACCAAGATGAACACAAGCAATGATACAGCGCAACAACATGCATGCCTGAGAATAACTCATAGCAACGCTCGAAACTTATAGGAACTTCAACCCGAATCGTCTGTAGCATGCTTGGAAACGCTCTTGAAGTAAGGGCATTAGAAAACTGTTCAGATGCACTGCGCTAACAGCGGAACAAGTAGTGTCCATTTGCAGTTTTGCACCAACTCACACAAACCGAAATGAAATGAATAGCGATGGGCCAGCACACTCGCCGCAAATCAACCACCGCTCACTCAAGCTTTTTACTCGAGTATTTACTAAGTTTTTGACTCAAGTATTTACTCAAGTTTTCAATTTGAGTGAATAAGGAAGGATATGAAAGGAGGTCATACAGCGATAAATTTCTTCACAGCACTACAGAGCGTCAGAGAAACGCTTAGGCAGCCACGATGGGGGAGGGGAGGGGGAAGGCGCGCTGTCTGCATTTATGTCTCGCTTCTCACATTGCTTTCCAAGGCCACCACGGTGTCGCAACGTGTTGTAATCGTGGAACCTGACAGAAATGTTTCCGACCGCGTGCGACCCGTCGCAGCAGACGCGCCCTTTCAGTAACTGCCCGCCTTTTCCGTTATATCTCGGAATCTGGCTTCACCCTACATCGATGCACGGGAAGACAGAAAAAGAAAAGATAGCGAACGAAGAAAAATAGTTTGGTTCTGCTATACTTCTTGCACTAGAACCGAAACGAAATTAAAACGAGTCAAACAAAAAAAGAAAAGAAAAGATAGACAGACAGATAGATAGATAGATAGATAGATAGATAGATAGATAGATAGATAGATAGATAGATAGATAGATAGATAGATAGATAGATGGAAAGATAGATAGATAGATAGATAGATAGATAGATAGATAGATAGATAGATAGATAGATAGATAGATAGATAGATAGATAGATAGATAGATAGATAGATAGATAGATAGATAGATAGATAGATAGATTCGTGATGAGAGAACGCCAAGAGAAGATTCACGATGGCGACTGCGTATCTTTGGGGAAGAGAAACTAAAAAGACATGAACATTCTCTAATTCCGGGTCAGAGTAATTCCCAAAGAGGCGATGCATTTCGTAGCAGCAAGGAAACATGGCGGGTTGAAAGACAACATTTTCATTTCGATATAGTACGGAGACGTCTTGATGTTTTAAAGCTTGAGGAACAAAGACAAGGATACACTTACCTGTTCACCTTTCGAATCATCAGACTATTCACTACAAGGGAATGTAACCACAAAAAAGGAGGTGCATGAATTCCAGAAAAATACTTTATATAAGCAGCCCTTGAAGGCTCTCTCCTCTAGGCGTCATTAAGAGCTTACGATTGCAAGAGCTGCAAGAAGTATGGCTAGAGTCTTTTAGAACAAGAAAGAGGAAATTCTCAGTATAAGCATGCCTTCACACTAATTAGAACGCGGAGATTGCTGCAGTTCAAATGAAAGTGCTGTTGAAAAAATAACGTAGGAGCCCATGAACGACGGTGAAATGTACTTGATTGCTCTCTTTCGACGTAGGACATTTTATGAAAAAAAAAGATCGCACAGAATGCTCACCAGCGGCGCTAGACATTCTTTCGTTTCTTCAAAAGTGGATTAATAAAAAACAGGGGAAGAGAGAATGCAGTGGTAATGGCGGCAGTCATAAATTGAGAAGTTCACGGACGAGAGCATAAGAAGAATTACATATATTAAAGGACTTTTTTTTACGTTAATATGTTCCCGTTATTGATCAGCAGTTCATTGCTGTTCGGAAGCCTAGGAGAGCACCTGAGGTCATATTAAAGCAGGCGGCACAGGATCTCCATGGCACACAAGGGGTAGCGGGGCGTTCAAAGCTGGAAGCAGGGCGGCCCGTGGGTTGGCGCCGTGGAGGCCGAAACGTGCCAGGGGGTGTTCGCATAAAAAGGTGGCTGTGCGCGGCAGAGGACAGCCGATCTTACACCCCTGGCACGCGCAGGCCTCGGCGAGCCCCAACCCACGGACCAGTTCGGCTTCTAGCTTTGGTGTCCCCGTTGCCATTTTGGTGTCCTGGAGGCGCCGTCAATAATGCGAAATAATGACACGTTGTTTGTACTAGCAAAAACACGATTGAATAAATATAATTACGTCCAGCCGCCAACTTGCTACGCTGTGTTGAGCACTACCGCGCCCCGCGACTTCTGCCAGCACGCCTTGGGACAAATGCATACAACACGCGCGAAGAAACACCTCCATAGTGCCTAGGCAGAGTCATATATTCAAGGAGCGAAAGTCCCCACATTTCCTCTCTCGCACCCACTCTTACTAGCGCATGCGTGCAAACGTCCACCGTCTCCGCAAGTGCCACTCCCCGCTGTACCTACTAGCAATTGTAAATACGCATTCGGGCCGCGTTCCTTGCTGGCGCACGCGAGATTGAACCGGTTCGCCGGCTCACCCTCACAGGATTTCACTCATACGGAACCTCACGGTGACGGCGACGGCGACGCCGACAACGACGCCGACGACGGAAGTCCGCTGCGAGCGTCCGTATAATTACTATTGCAATAAAACATTGTCTGCGCGAATACGTTGGCGGTTAGTAGTGAGGTTAAAATACGAGGTCTACAAGATTTTAAAAAAAATTTAATTATGGGGAGGACTCCAGAAATTTCGACTACCCGGGGTTCTTTAACGTGCACCTAAATCTAAGTACACGGCTGTTTTCGCATTTCGCCCCCATCGAAATGCGGCCGCCGTGGCCAGGTCTACAATATTTACCAATGCTATCGCGAGAAAGCTGGCGGTAAATTGCTACGAACTTTTTCTGAACTCTTTCTGATCTACCACTGTGGCACTTGAACGCTTCATTTCACAGTATAGATGCGCTTTCGAGTTGGGGAAGACATAGCTGGACACAGCATTAGGAAAGGAGTGGCAGACTTGAATTCGTCTGAGAGGCTGCAAACAGAACCCATAGAGAGAGCAGACCACGTATAGCAATGCGTTCAGTATGAGAAAAAAAGCTTAACCAGGCATTAAAGAGTACACCAGATCAATTACCCCAGCAACGCTTTTAAGCGGAGAAGATTCCACAGAGTAAGCAAACAGAATACTCTTGGTTTTTCGAGTAAACGTCATAATGTTTGTCTTACAAACGTTGAGTTTCAGACCATTACTATTGCAGCATTATGCGAACGACAACAGGTCAGACTGAAGCATTTGACATTCATCAGTAGTGTGAATATCTTTGAAAATCTTGGTGTCATCAGCATATAGGAGAAAGTACGACTTCCGGATTGCAGAACAAACATCGTTCACAAATACGAAGAAGAGGAGTGGTCCTAATACAAAGGCTTGAGGGATGTCGCGAGTGGCGTTGTACTCAACATATAACTGTTTGCTGTACCTCTACAGAAGGTAGCTGCGAAGAAGAGAAGCAACTGACACATCAACACATCAACACGTCAGCACCATGACCCGTAAGATGTACAAGAAGGATTGAATGGCTGACCACATCAAAAGCTTTGTGAGGTCGCATTACACAGCATCCACTTGCATCCACCCCTCTGGAATACTGGCGTAGGGATATATGTCATGAAGCTCGTATGGTTGGTTGAACGATCACAGACAAATACGTGTTGCTTTGGAGTTAACACGCTCTTTACACTAGCGCACACAATAATGTGCAGGGCAAGCTAAAGAATTTGAGATGTGTCACTAAAGAGTGAAATCGGTCCGTAGACATCTGTTTTGCAGCCAAACTTGAATACAGGTAAAACACGAGCAGTTTCCCAAATGCATGGAAAGGTGGATCAATTTAGACAGGTATTAAAAAACGATCTGAATACCGGAGCAAATATGTATCCGTAAGCCTATAAAATGGACGATGGAAGTCCATCTGAACCACAAGACAATGAGGGTTTAAAACGGCGGATGCAATCACGGATGAATTTCTCATCGAACAACACCGTACTAGGCATCGTAACTGAGGCCGGCTGCTGTCGGGTATTGTCGTTGATATCAGAAGGCTCATATATATTGAAGAAAGAGGAGCATCAAGAGAGTCAGCAACCGCTGAGACTTCTGCACCATTTGAGTCAAGCAGGCTAAATGTCTCTCCGCGTTTACTGGAGCGATTCCAGATATATTTCCAAAGATCAGCCGGACGTTCAGAGGCACTCTATTCCTGGAACGCTATATACGAATCGCGATCTCATTTGGAGAGATGTTTGCAAAGAGCTCTAAAAAGACAAAATATCTGCCTCCAATCATTGTGTTGCGAGCGTTTAGCGCTTCTGTGCGCACGATCTATACGCGCCAAAGCGTTTATCAGTTCAAATGTGAACCAATGAGGATACTTTAAGCATTTAGGTACGCACTAGGGGATATATCTCCGCATGCCATCAAGGATGAGCTCCGTGATTTTGCGAGCCTGCGGTTCGGCAGTCACTGTGCACGTAACTTGAGAATAATCGGCGTTGGAAAAGGCGTAGTACAGACCAACCGAGTCACCACGCTTGAAAGCAAAGCGAGGGCATCTAGTGGTCTTGCTGGATGTGCTGTGTCTAAGGGCCGAAACAAAGACCGTTATTTCTAATGGCGGATGAAACTTGTCAGGACGCGCAAGAGGAATGTCAGAAGGGCACACCTGTACATGCGCAATCGTGACGCATAAGTCGAACACGTCACCGCAACAATTCATGATCGAATCATGCTGCTGAATTATTTCAAAGGTTAGGAAGTCTAACAATAAGCCACACCTGTTCTATTTGTATAAGTGGTTACTATGAGAAGATGCATGCATGCGCTAGTCAATGTCTGATAAGTAAAATCACCGAAGTCAAGTAGGCTGCATTTACTGTAGGAGGATATCAGGATTTCAGTTGATGCAACGACTTCACGAAAGATTACAGAAGTTACATTCGGCGGCATATAAAGTGATCCAATTAGCAATTTCTCGGTACAAGCTAGGCTGATTTTAACCCATGTGGATTGCTGTATGCTTTCAATATCCGTGCACCGAATACATTTGAAGGAACTCAAAACACCAGTAAATACACCACCGCCTTTTGTTTGGGTTCATTAATGTCTCTAACTGCGGAAGACATTGTTCTGAGTTGGGAAAAAATGCCAAGATATTATGTCACTGTCCAGCCACGTTTCTGGAATTACAATCATAGGAAAAGAGGAAGAAAGAACATTGGAGTAGAATTAACGGGATTTGGTATGACTGCCGCGAGTGTTTTGGTAGAAAATGTCCATATTACACGGCACTTCTAAGGTGAGGGGATTTATCTGAAGGATGCAGCATATCCTCGTGAAGCACCCCACGGAACGTCTTGAAGAGGCAGCCAATTGGTCACATTGCTGGATTATTCAGGCACTTGAAGGCTTCATTGTCCACGGCTATGTGAAAAGATAAATACGAGTCGTATTTCTTCTTAAGCTGCCGGCAAATGAGGGTAGAGATCTGCACAGAGTCAAGGGGTGTGTTTTGTGAGGGGGTCAGACTCTTTAGCTTGGAGACGAAGATAGCCTTTGGTCGCTGCGATGGTTTAGCTATAAGTCATCGTAGTAGGGGCTACAGTTAATGAATGAATCAGTCAATCAATCAATCAATCAATCAATCAATCAATCAATCAATCAATCAATCAATCAATCAATCAATCAATCAATCAATCATGCTTATTTAATGTGTCCAGGAACAAACCTAAAATCTGAGTGCTGGCACACGTTAAAAATATTGACCCTACGAACACAATTACATGGAAAAAAGGGGGTAGAGATGCGCACAGATTCAAGGTCTTTCGTTAGGTGGCCAGACTTTTTAGCTTGGAGACGAAGGTAGCCTTTGGTCGCTGCGATGTTTAGTTATAAGTAAAGAAGTTGTCGTCGGGGCTACAGTTAATGAATGAATGAATCAATCAAATCAAATCTTTATTTTTCACCATGTACATTACAGATGGAGGACAACAGAAATGAAGGTGCCAGTAGGCGGCTTGACGAGTCCGCAGCCTCACCTAATGAGGGGCGTTTGGGCATCAGAAATGAAAAAAACAGTCAATAGACAAATGTAAACACTTGATCAGTGCAGAACAAAAGTAAAACACAAATTCGAAGAAAATGAAATAAATAAATAAATAAATGCCAGGATAAGTAAATCAGTTTTCTTCTTCTGCAAACATAGATCTAAGTATAGGAGTAGAAGACATAAAGAAGACAAAATGAGTAGATTGATAGTGGTTTAACAGTGATGGCAAAATATAATATAGGCGTTGCATGCCAGACGTCAAGTGGGGTGCAAAAACGTTGCAATATTTTCCATGTCTGGTAGCATAACAGTGCTCGTTTTTTCTGATTGTGCCAGTTTGCCTAGGTTAGGTATGCTGTATCTCACTTCTTGTTTAAATCTAGTTCTTGTTAAACCTGCAGTTGTTGCATTGAAATCAGCATTGTACACATGGCGTAGGTGTCGTTTCTGCATAACGTAAATTTTTTGTAGGTTCGAGAATGTAGTTGCACTCCACACAAGTTGGCAGTAGATAACATGGGAATAGAAAAGATAATTATAAATAAGTATTTTAAGTTTTCCAGAAAGAATGTGTCTGCAACGACCAATTATTCCAGTTATTCGAGCAAGATTTGTTACGAGTAAGTCCACATGGGATTCCCAGGACATGTGTGCAGTAAATGTCACACCAAGGCAATTAAGACGGTCAACGATATCTACAGGATGAGAGTTTAAAATATTATCGGCATGAGGAAGGACTGGCTTATTTTTGGCCCGAAAGATCACTGCTTTGATTTTATTTTTGTTAATCTTCAGAGAGTTATATGAGCACCAATGTTGTAGCTGATAGCATTATTACAATTAGAGACAAGGTGATCGATGTTACCACCAGAAAAAAATATGGTAGTGTCATCTGCATATATAATAAATTTCACATTCTGATTAATATTAACAATGTCGTTTATATATATGTTAAATAGCAAGGGCCCCGATATGCTGCCTTGTGGGACACCACAATGCAGTGGAAGAACTTGTGATCGTTAGTTATTGATTTGGACAACTTGTCGCCGATGGGATAAATATGACCGCAATAAATGTAACTCACATCCACGTATACCATAATTATACAACTTATGCAGCAAACCTTCATCATTTACCAAGTGAAAAGTCATCGAGAAGTCGACAAATAAGCCAATAACTGTCTTCTTGCTTTCCAATTGTGTTAAAATATATTCCTTTGGGTGAAGCAAGGCTAATTCGGTTGACATGTTCTTCCGGAACCCAGCTTGGTGAGGCGTTAATACATTAGAGTTTTCAACGAAGTTCAAGAACCTACAGTGAATAATTTTCTCGAGAACCTTTGAAAAAATTGGCTAGAGAGATACCGGTCGGTAATTGCCCAAGTCATTTCGATTCCCCTTCTTAAAGAGCACTACTACTTTGGCAGTTTGCATTTTTATTGAAAAAGCTGATGTAGTCAGACAGATATTAAATATATTAGCAAGAACTGGGGCAATTGCGTCTGCGACAGATTTCACAGGTTTTATTTGTATTTCGTCGATATCTCTACTGCTGCTGTTGCTTAAATTTGTGATTATTGAAATCACTTTCTGTACTGTGACTGGCTGCATAAATAAAGGTTTATCATTCCTCATGTTCACATACTGACATGCATCTGGGGAACTACCCGATGTATTCACGTTTGTAAAGAAAGCATTCAAGGCAGCAGCCAGATCCGCCCCATGCAAATCATTACCCTTAATGGTAAGTTTGGGTAAGTTTGGGTTTGGTAAGTAAGCAGTTACGACCACTACCGCGACGTAGTAGTGTATCTAATTTGTCCCAAAGTACTTCGCTCGGCGCATTCTTGACATCCATGAAAGAGGAGAAGTACTCTTTACGTGAAATGCGCAGTTTCTTGGTTAGCTTGTTCCGATAATGTTTGAAAATAGTCAAGTCGTCAGGATTACGATTATTGAGAAATTGTCTGTAGAGCCTGTCTTTTGTTCTCATTTGTTGATAGAGGTCGCGTGTTACCCATGGTTTCCGAATTTTTCCATTTTATTGGCGTCTTTTTACAGGAAAGTTAACTTGGTAAAAACCTTTAAAGATATGTAAAAATACATTGTAGGCGTTGTCAGCATCACCTGAATTGAGAACACTGCACCAGTCTACTTGAAGCAGCTCATTTCTAAACGCTTTAAGATCTGTGTCAGTTACTGGCTGGTGAAAGCTTTCAGCAGGCTAATGTTTAGAAATTCCGGCATCATTTAGCCAAAAAGAACAGGAAGATGGTCACTAATAGAGCATGATAAGGCACCATCTTTTATCTCTAACAACGAAGAATTTTTTATAAATATATCTAATTCTGTCTGGCATTCAGTTGTTATTCTTGTTGGTTCATTAAGAACATTATGAAACCCATTTGACAGCAGAATATTTTGAAATTTGTACTAGCAGCAGTATTGCTTCCCATATCAATGTTGTAATCGCCTGCGGCAACCAACATTCACCTGCTCTCTACAACAAACGAAAGAAATCTTTCATAAAATTCAAGAAATGTTTGGATATGCCCACTCGGCGGTCGATAACAGACAGAATATAGTACTCTATCTACACATAAAAATAACACTTCGTAATCAGGTGTCACAATACTGAAAGCACCTACTAGTTCGCAGTTCATTTGTTCTAAAGTTAGAAGTGCAACACCACCTCCACGACCGCAAGGTCAATTGAGATAATGTGTATTACAACCTTCCATTCTGTACACGCCACTCTCGTTTTTAGGCAATATTTCACTGAGCATGATAACTGAGAAATTGAAAGAAAATTGACTGAAGAATTCTTCTAGAAGAAATGCTTTATTCCGAACAGATCTGGCATTTAGATACACACATTTCAGTGCATGACATCTAATTTTAGATACTATGATGTTCAAGTCATATGGCGAGTAGAAATCGTGGTCATTCATCCCTACATTTATTTGGTCAAGAATAGCACTGGCGGGGCATATCATCTTGGCTGAAGGCGGTCAAAGTCCTCGTGGCATATAACGTGAATTGCGTTGGCCCCATCAGACATTCGCAATAGAACTTTTCCATGCACGTACCAAACGTGCATTTATTTCCATGTCTGTCTTGTTTTCACCAGCGCAGCTAACCCTTGGTACCAAGCTCCGGCAATTTCGGCATGGCCATGTTTTATTCGCAGCTTCGGACTTCCCTTTGTACGACTTCTCTGCTATTCCCGCACCCTTTCCAAAATGGTATTCGTGCGCGCGACAGCAGCGCAAGCGGCCTTACACTACAGAATAAGGGAACAAACAAACCTGCACAATTGTAATAGCAAGGCAAGCGATGCTCGCTGGATGCTGCCGCCGCTGCCAAATGACCGCCCCTCCAGCTTCTCGTTATTTATACGCAGTCGACTCCCTAGTCAGGTGCGCAGACGCAGTTGGTGCTAGCTGATTCCGTGCGCAGCTGATTGTGGCGGTGATTGCGTAGGCAGCTAGGCACTGGGTCGACACAGCCCTCGGAAGTGCTGTGCAGCACGACGATTCCAGCGGTAGGAAAAGCCAGCAGCCCGCAACGTCCGATGACTCCTTCACCGGGCAGCGCTTCACGATCTGGGATAGAGTGCAAGTCGCTGTATCTGCACAGTTGTAATAGCAAGGTAAGCGATGCTCACTGGATGCCGCCGCTGCCCATGAACGAATCAATCAATCAATCAATCAATCAATCAATCAATCAATCAATCAATCAATCAATCAATCAATCAATCAATCAATCAATCAATCATTCATTCAATCAATCAATCAATCAATCAATCAATCAATCAATCAATCAAGTATATTTAATGTGCCCAGGAACAACCCTAAAATCTGAGTGCTGGCACGCGTTAAAAAATTGACCATACAAACACAATTACATGGCAAAAGCTTGAAATAGGACACGGCATTTATTAAGAGGAACAGTTTAGGATGACCAAAAGCCAAGATAAATTCACAGCTGAAAGACGGAGAAGACACGAAAAATAGAGGATAGTGAAGAACGTAAATTAATCAATCCAGTATTTAGATTATGCGGTGGCGTAGAGGTAGAACACCCGCCTCGTGTGCAAGAGGTCCCTGGTTCGAATCCCGGTGCCGCGCAATTTCCCACCGGATTAAAAAAAAATCCGCGTGTTGATAAAATTGCATAAACAGGCCTGGAGTGTGGCCTGATCCCGGTGACCAGAACCGGTAACGCACTCCCTCACCAGAGCAGGATTGGCCACCCTGGTGCAGTACTTGGCCACAACCTCCTATATGAACACAACAATCAAACCCCGGCCCTCAGTCCCCAGCAGCTGCGAAGCAACTGACCACGGCGGCGGTTAGACCTGCGACGCTGCAGAGGGTGCTAAGAATCCCTGGCTCCGGACAGGTGGCCATTGGAATATGAGCCTGGCAACGTTTAACGCTAGAACGTTATCTAGTGAGGCGAGTCTAGCAGTGCTATTGGAAGAATTAGAGGGCAGTAAATGGGATATAATAGGGCTCAGTGAAGTTAGGAGGCCAAAAGAAGCATATACAGTGCTCAGAAGCGGGCACGTCCTGTGCTACCGGGGCTGAGAGGAGAGACGAGAACTAGGAGTCGGATTCCAGATTAATAAGAATATAGCTGGTAACATACAGGAATTCTGTAGCATTAACGAGAGGGTGGCAGGTCTTGTTGTGAAACTTAATAAGAGGTACAAAATGAAGGTTGTACAGGTCTACGCCCCTACATCCAGTCATGATGACAAGACGTGGAATCGGCGATGGGTAAAGTCAAAACAAAATACAGTATACTGATGGGCGACTTCAATGCCAAGGTAGGCAAGAAGCAGGCTGGAGACAAGGCAGTGGGGGAATATGGCATAGGCACTAGGAATAGCAGGGGAGAGTTATTAATAGATTTTGCGGAACAGAATAATATGCGGATAATGAATACCTTCTTCCGCAAGCGAGATAGCCGAAAGTGGACGTGGAGGAGCCCGAACGGCGAGACTAGAAATGAAATAGACTTCATACTCTGCGCTAACCCTGGCATCATACAAGGTGTGGACGTGCTCGGCAAGGTACGCTGCAGGGACCACAGGATGGTAAGAACTCGAATTAGCCTAGACCTGAGGAGGGAACGGAAGCAACTGGTACATAAGAAGTCGATCAATGAGTTAGCGGTAAGAGGGAAAATACAGGAATTCCAGATCAAGCTACAGAACAGGTATTCGGCTTTGACTCAGGAAGAGGACCTTAGTGTTGAAGCAATGAACGACAATCTTGTGGGCATCGTTAAGGAGTGTGCTATAGAAGTCGGCGGTAACTCTGTTAGACAGGATACCAGTAAGCTATCGCAGGAGACGAAAGATCTGATCAAGAAACGCCAATATATGAAAGCCTCTAACCCTACAGCTAGAATAGAACTGGCAGAACTTTCGAAGTTAATCAACAAGCGTAAGACAGCTGACATAAGGAAGTATAATATGGATAAAATTGAACAAGCTCCCAGGAACGGAGGAAGCCTAAAAGCAGAGAAGAAGAAACTAGGAATTGGCAAGAATCAGATGTATGCGTTATGAGACAAAGCCGGCAATATCATTACTAATATGGATGAGACAGTTCAAGTTGCTGAGGAGTTCTATAGAGATATATACAGTACGAGCGGAACCCACGATGATAATGGAAGAGAGAATAGTCTAGAGGAATTCGAAATCCCACAAGTAACGCCGGAAGAAGTAAGGAAAGCCTTGGGAGCTATGCAAAGGGGGAAGGCAGCTGGGGAGGATCAGGTAGCAGCAGATTTGTTGAAGGACGGTGGGCAGATTGTTCTAGAAAAACTGGCCACCCTGTATACACAATGCCTCATGACCTCGAGCGTATCGGAATCTTGGAAGAACGCTAACATAATCCTAATCCATAAGAAAGGGGACGCCAAAGACTTGAAAAATTATAGACCGATCAGCTTACTCTCCGTTGCCTACAAAGTATTTACTAAGGTAATTGCAAATAGAATCAGGAACACCTTAGACTTCCGTCAACCAAAGGACCAGGCAGGATTCCGTAAAGGCTACTCAACAATAGATCATATTCACACTATCAATCAGGTCATAGAAAAATGTGCGGAATGTAACCAACCATTATATATAGCTTTCATTGATTATGAGAAAGCGTTTGATTCAGTCGAAACCTCAGCAGTCATGGAGGCATTGCGAAATCAGGGTGTAGACGAGCCGTACGTAAAAATACTGAAAGATATCTATAGCGGCTCCACAGCCACTGTAGTCCTCCATAACGAAAGCAACAAAATCCCTATAAAGAAAGGCGTCAGGCAGGGAGATACGATCTCTCCAATGCTATTCACAGCATGTTTACAGGAGGTATTCAGAGACCTGGATTGGGAAGAATTGGGGATAAGAGTAAATGGAGAATACCTTAGTAACTTGCGCTTCGCTGATGATATTGCCTTGCTTAGTAACTCAGGGGACCAACCGCAATGCATGCTCACTGACCTGGAGAGGCAGAGCAGAAGGGTGGGACTAAAAATTAATCTGCAGAAAACTACAGTAATGTTTAACAGTCTCGGAAGGGAACAGCAGTTTACGATAGGTAGCGAGGCACTGGAAGTGGTAAGGGAATACATCTACTTAGGACAGGTAGTGACTGCTGATCCGGATCATGAGAGTGAAATAATCAGAAGAATAAGAATGGGCTGGGGTGCGTTTGGCAGGCATTCTGAGATCATGAACAGCAGGTTGCCATTATCCCTCAAGAGAAAAGTTTATAACAGCTGTGTCTTACCAGTACTCACGTACGGGGCAGAAACCTGGAGGCTTACGAAAAGGGTTCTACTTAAATTGAGGACGACGCAACGAGCTATGGAAAGAAGAATGATAGGTGTAACATTAAGGGATAAGAAAAGAGCAGATTGGGTGAGGGAACAAACGCGCGTTAATGACATCTTAGTTGAAATCAAGAAAATGAAATGGGCATGGGCAGGACATGTAATGAGGAGGGAAGATAACCGATGGTCATTAAGAGTTACGGAGTGGATTCCGAGGGAAGGGAAGCGTAGCAGGGGGCGACAGAAAGTTAGGTGGGCAGATGAGATTAGGAAGTTTGGAGGGTCAACATGGCCACAATTAGCACATGACCGGGGCAGTTGGAGAAGTATGGGAGAGGCCTTTGCCCTGCAGTGGGCGTAACCAGGCTGATGATGATGATGATGATGATGATGATGATGATGATGATGACATGTACAATTTCACGCCCACGACGACGGTGGTCAGTTGGGGCCGTCAGTGGTTCGACGGTGTAGTTTGACGGGCGAAGTTTGGGCGATGACGCAATAAGGAGCAACAAATTTCTGAAGTAGCTTCGCAGTGAAGTTAGGACTTGTAGGTGGGACCTTGCAAACATTTTATGGTGAAGCGCGTAGTTGAAGAAGACCTGTTGTATGTATAGTGACTGTTGAGTTTTTTATGGCTTGGTGTGGGCACCTTGCGTACCAAGAATCTGTTTTTTCCGTCTTCATGAAAAGAGAAATGATGAAGCGGTGACGAACATACCTGCAAAAATGGTGAAACAAAAGTTGGTTTAATAAATGAACAAATCACCGTTCTAGTTGAAGTGTTCATAAACATACCTTTTGAGGATTCTGGCTTTTGATTTTACATCTATTGGGGACACATTGACTGTAGACTCGTGAGTCCAGAGACAATAGATACCAAAGGGGTGCACAAATATGAGCAGCATTTTGAAGGCTGGTGTTGAAAAAGAAGAGCCTGGGTTGCTATGGTGGAAGTGTGGGTGAGTTTGTGATCCTTGTATGACTAAGAACAGTGCACAATACGCTCCGTGACAGACGCACACACACACACACACACACACACACACACACACACACACACACACACACACACACACACACACACACACACACACACACACACACACACACACACACACACACACACACACACACACACACACACACACACACACACACACACACACACACACACACACACACACACACACACACACACACACACACACGCACGCACGCACGCACGCACGCACGCACGCGCGCACGCACACACACACAGTTTTAGTGTGCATTTGTCTCAATGGTGACCTTGTGTGGGCTGTAATTAATGAAGCCCCTATGAGATGAATTTTTTTGGCAGATATAAGTAATAAACACGTTAATTTATTATGTCTCAAATGCAATTATTCCAACTTTATCACCAGAAGTACATTTCCACTAATGTGCAGTGAATCTATCGCACTCATCATTTATACAGAAACAGTCAAAGCTTTTTATTATTTATCCTGTACTCCGTGTTAGGAATTTTAATAACGTGGCAAAATAACAAGAGCCATGTTTGAATTGTCTTTGAAGAGCAATATTTTATAATTATTATTGTTTGTACTTTTAAAAATGTTTAGAGGAACCTGCTTTATCCGCATCGCACGCAAAGAAATTGAAAGTTGAAAATGCGAAGCAGTGCTTCTTTACTCACCGGTGCACACGCCTAGAGGCTGCAAGGTTAATCCGCTTTCATGGGTAATTTCCAAACAGAATGTGCTCGGTTCCAGCGATGAATTTTCACGCTAACTAGAACACTTTTCTTTTCAAGCAACACGTCATTACGCGGCCAGACGCGGCAGGTCACTAATGACGGAAACTGTGCAGCCGCTAAGCCCATCAGACGGCGCAGCTGATAAAATTCCCCCGCTTTAAACACGTTCGCCTGGTGGCGGTTGTCGAATGTTGGACGGATAAACTCGTCGAAATATTATTATTGTTATCTAATTAAAAATGAATCTACCTGATGCTGCTCAAACGAAACGGCCACTCCGTTCGCAAGTATTAACGACGTACAATTGAATCGATAAATGGCCCAGACTGCAGTTGATACCAATGAGCTGATGCATATCGACCATCAGTTAGGTCTTAAAATCTTTGTTCAAGTAATAAAGCACAGGCTTTATTAACAGAACTCTACTATAAACAATCACCTATTTGTTCTTTAAAAAATGGCATGGTAACTATGTTTGTTGGCTATTATGTTAACAATTATAGATACAATATTTAGCCACGTTGAGCGCCCACAGTATAAAATATAGCAATTAAAGTATGCCACCAAACTATAGTAACTCTACTTAGGCGGTTCATGGTGGAACGCGCAGTGGTATATTTTTTGCCCTCTGTGGCTTTCGATGGAACTTGGGTGTATGTAGGCCTTGGCGTCAGCTGCTGAGGTAAGTCCACGGTACCCGTATATGATGGTTATAGAGAGAGAGAAAGAAAGGCAAAGGAAAGACAAGGAGGTTAACCAGAGATTATCTCCGGTTGGCTGCCCTGTACTGGGGGAGGGGCAAGGGGATGCGATAGGTGAGAGAGAGAACGATAAAAAAAAAAACACACCCGCACGTACACACAAACTGTTTCTGTGGGCACTGTCACGCAGCCCGCAAAGGCGTTCCTAGTGTTATGCAGTGCACCGTACAATCCTGAGTCACACAGTGAAGTCACAATCTGTCAGAAAGTTCAGTGTCCTTTAAATACCGCAGCAGCGCCTTCATAGCCGATCGCGCTGATGTTTGCGTAGGCCAGTATCCAAGGATCTTGTTTTCTGTCAGTGGGCGCTTGTCCAGTTTGTCTAGGGTGGCTGAGAGGACTGCTCTTTGCGGGTTGAAACGAGAGCACTCACAAAGAAGGTGCGCGATTGTTTCATTGATTTCAATTGCTCCTGGAAGGGGTGATGCTGAGCGGCCACAAGTAAGGCTAGATGTGACACTTCCTTAGGTGTTGTCACTGCTGACACTGGTGGCACAATTTCCTCGCGACAAAGGGCCCGCTCTCGCCGTTGGTGGAACGAAAGCGTGAGAAGAAATGCATAGGGCCGCACAAGACGGACTGTGCAGCGACGATGCCTGCGATATTGTCACGTTAAGTTACGATAGTGACGTTAAAGAACACAGTATCAATACTGTGAAAGACAAAACTAGCTTTTATTGGGCGAACCTGTGCCCACAAAACAGGCTACACCTAAAGCACAACGACAGCGGCGAACACAGTTGGCGATCGTCGAAAAATCTGAACAACGGGTCCGGCGCGTCGGCTTTTATACATCAATCGTCGAATGTTCGAGACTAATCGCTGGAACCCGCGCGCCTTCCACAAAGTACTACATTATTCGCGTCGCGCACACATGCAATCAGATTACACAAGGTTCGGTCACAGACAGTGGATGGAACCATCGATAACATTCCAGAAGCTTCCCACACATGCAAGCGCGCCCTGCGCTGTGCGAAAACATTTGTTAGGCGGTGAAACGTGTCACCCGATGAAGACAAGTACACTTGTCAATATGGCGCCAGAGTAACGCGTGTCGTCTGTATGGAAACAAAGCGCTGCATCAGCGAAGATCTGTCTGCGGCGGCTGCTGTGAATTGCGCACACGCGTCACCCCGTGTTGTCACTCGCAATTTCACGATTAGTGAGGTAGTCGCGCCACACTTCGCTTCGTTTGCAATGTGCCGCACGAGACAGACTGTCCGCGCCAGCTATGCTACTTACAGCGTTCTCTTCCTAATATAAACCATGTGCCTGTATAATCATAACACAAAATACTGACACGCGAAATAAAACTCGTATAGAGCTGCGCTCAAATTTCCTATAGGGATTATCGTAATCACCGATGATTTTTTTTTCATTCGGAAATTTACACCGAAGCTCATCTAGAGTTTCGTAAGTATACGTAAGCATTGTGCCGCTTGCATATGTCCACGCAGCCCGGTGTTATTAGACAGTAGACAGTTTTAGTTACACGTACGTAGAGGCTTCACGTACGCAAACGTGAAAAGCCTACGTGCCTTACGTGCACGCCATCTGACACGCTTTTAGCTACACGTACGCTACGCACGCCAAGAGGGACCCCGTAGCTTCTACGTGTCAGCAGTGCGCATGCGTAGAACGTAGCGTGCGCGTGCGCGTCTCACGGACGTACGTGAGATTCACTTCTTTGCGTGCGTTTGTTGCGCACGTAGACAGCTTCGCGCGGGAGTTCCGCGAGATCACAAACAAGCGATAGCGGGCCGCGTGCGCGCAGGCGGCTTGCATCGAAACACGGCGACAGGATTGAATTGGCTACCGCCGTGTTCACACTTCCAGATAGATGTACCTACGGGGTCCCTCTTGGCTTGCGTCGCGTACGTGTAGCTAAAAGCGTTTCAGATGGCGTGCACGTAAGGTACGTAGGCTTTTCACGTTTGCGTACGTGAAGCCTCTACGTACGCGTAACTAAAATTGCCAATTATCAGTGTTGTGAAACTTGATCATGACCAGTATAAACCCTTACAAATCCTTAGCGGTCTGTATCAATATTATCGGAATCAACTCGATTTTTACCAACCCTTATCTATCCTTATCAACCTTGTCGGACATGATCCCACTCCTATCAATCCTTATCGGTTCTTGTCAAGCTTATCGGACTTGAGCCGACCATTATCATTCCTTATCGGTGATTATTAGCGGTATCATAATTGCTCCGCCGAATATAAGTCATTATCCCTCTTTAGCATCTTATTCGTCCGCGTCAAACCGTTATCAACCGTGAGGAGACCCATATAATCCTTTATCACTCCTTATATCCACTCAGTGGCTCTTTATTTATCTATGTCGCGCGATGTGAAGTACGTGAGCCCCAAGAGATCGTTAGCATTTCGGTCGGCTAAGGAACGTCCCGACGGAATGAGCATCCCTCGACCACCGAAGCGCATCGGGAATGTGCCATGCTTGGCATGAAATTTTCGGAAAATCAGAATTTTTTGCATATGTACAAAGCTCTAAGTCGGTTCTACATGTGGACCTAGATATGGCCTTTATTTCAACATCACCAAATCTTTCAGATTTGGTGATGAAACTGTTTTCATTTGACATTTGTTTAGTATTCCGGTACAACACATTCATTTGGTTCACCTATATTCATCTTCTACAAGCGTGGGTGTCTAGCCTAGCTATCAGGATAATAGTTTCCAATCTCATAAAGTAATTAATAGTGAAGCTGTAACGGAAAAACATTTTTCATTGCTGCCACTGCTCAGTCAAAAATAATTCAATGATGTTGATAGATACATCCAAATCACAGAAGTTGAAGCAACCATTGCCTCTCTAGCTAAACGCAAAACTGCTGCGCCTGATAGCTTGAGTGCGGAATTTTTTCAGTACTTTTGCTCTATATTGGATCCCTGTTTGCTTAAAGTGTATGAAGAAGCTTACAGGATTGGATACCGACCCGCCACGCTGTATCAAGGGCACACAATACTCATCCCAAAAAGCCGTGATGCAACTAAATTGCAGAAAGTTAAGGGATATCGTCTATCACTTCGCAACGTGGATTATAAAATATTTGCGAAAATATAAGCTAATCCGACTCAAGACGTGATTTAATCAGTGGTGGAAGACCATCAAACATGTGTTACTAGACGAAGATCAGTCCAGACCAATATCCACGTTGTGTGGTCCGTGCTAGAATGTGTAGCAGGAAGTACAAGTCAGGTCGCAATAGTTCAGGTTGGTATGGGAAAAGCATTTAATAAAGTTAATAACTACTTCTAATTTCGTGCGTTAGAACACATGCACATTGTGTCTCTTTTTAAAGCCCTCACCATTTGTTATACTAATGGCACAACAAGGTTAATAGTGCATGGTTGTCTGTCCGAATCTATCCACTTGAGGGCATCGGTAAGTCAAGGTTTTCCTTGTACCCTCTATTGTTGGCTTTGTACTTGGAACGGCTTTGCGCACAAATTCTGAAGGATCACACCTTTCCGGGTTCAAGGTTTTTATCCGATGAGTTTCGGGTACTTGCCTATGCAGACGACATAGCCTTCTTCTGCGGTGACAAAAAAAGTGTAGACTGCCCTTGCCGTAACGCAACAGCATTTCTCAGCTTCTGGTGCAGCAGTTAACATTGAGAAGAGTTCGGGGTTTTGGTTCGGGCTATGGTCTATGCCGTGTTCTTCTGGCAGATTTTCTAGAGAACACTTTAAAAAATTAGATATCACACAATACACACTTTGTTTCCTGCCTTTTAAAGATCCCTGTGACCCGCCATCTGACATGTTCATGGTGCTTGGCCTACATAGCATTTGGCGCAGTAGAATGGGTGACAGGCACGCTGAACCACCGCGATGCACTCGGCTGTTTATTTTTTTCGGGTATCTCCTGCCTGCGTTTGTAGTTTCTACGCAGCCCAAGGAACAGAGCGAAAGTGGATGCCTTCATTTAACGCTTGCATGTGCTTGCCTGACTTCTGAATGTGTTTTCAGTCACCTTAAATTTATGTATGCTTTGTTTTTCTTATTTTGGTTAATATTCTGCTCCCATGTAATAGAGAAAAAAATGAGTGTTTTGCCTAGTGGGTAAGACACTTGGCCTCGGAGCGGGGGGGGGGGGGGGGGGAGGTGTAATTCGTAACTAACCATCGCCAACGCTTCTCCTTTTAAATTAATTTTGTTTTATAATTTAGTTTCTTTATAGCGATAAGTCTTACGTGATGGACGGATGGACAGCCTCCCTCATTGGGTAGGCATACAAGTACTTACCCTTTTACAAGCGACTTGAATTTCTACTCTTCTGAGCACGAATCAAACTTCTCTTTGTTATCAGAATTCGGCATTTCCTATTCTCTTCTACAAATTACATGGATTAGAGTACAAAGGTGTACTACTTTGTGAGCTATCATCATCACAGAGCGATAAGCAATCAATGAAGAAAACAAGGACAAATTGCTATCTCCGTTTTCTCCCGGGGCAAACATTCTAATAAAGAAGGATTAAATCTAGTGCTGCTCATCTCTTTTGTCCTGTTTTTCGCGCTGTTTTCTACGTGATGATTGCATGATTTGCCCACAACACGTATTAGTCTCAGCTAGGTAATAATCCCCTGATGTTTACCTTAGAGTCTATATTTCGGTCTTATTACACGTTCTAACACGTAACGCTTATCAATTGCTGGTAAGCGCGCCGGGATACGGTATTTGCGGGAACGGTATTTGCCAGTCTTTGAAACCAGAGCTTTCGGTGGAATTTTCGGGCACGTGCGGCCGGCTGGGCAAGTTGGATGCTACATGTACGCTAAATTTCACATTTGTTGTATGCGGATATTAAAAGTGGCATATTAATAAATCGGGCATGTGGAGGATACCACAACTAAGATGCGCCTGTCGACAACAAAGCTTGTGTTTCCGGCTTTGTATGCATTCTATTTATCAAATATACTTGTCCAAAGATGTTCAATAAAAGGCAATGTTGTCATTATAGTCAATCAGCTGTAAAATGTGTCCTTTTGCGAATATGTATATTATTCACTTTGTGTGCGTGGTTCCGCAGAGGTTAATCGCTGATTCAAAATCATTGTTGCTTGTTGTCCAATAGCTGAAAGCTGGTTGGAGCGTAGCAGGGACGAAATTCTGGATCCTTTACAACAATAAGGTTGGCGAGAAGCCCGCGCACAGGTGATCGTACAGTGTTTCGAAAGGGCATTGTATAACTTTAACGTTACCGCATCTGTGCCCGAACACTTCTTACACAAATGTCCGCCCATTTCCTGTGTCATTGTTTTATAGTAATGTTTCGCGGGATCCAATCCCGGCCATGTCGGCCGCATTCCGATGGGCACAAATTGCGAAAACACCCTCGTACTTATACTTATGTCTACGTTAAAGAACCCCTGATGGTCCAAATTTCTGGAATCCCCCACTACGGCGTGTCTCATAATCAGGTCATGGTATTGGCACGTAAAACCCCATAATTTAATTTTTTTTTCCGGAGTTTCCTCCCGGGAACTTTGAAATAAAGAAGTTCGCCACTGACTGGCATCCTGTGGTTGAGTATTCGAAACGTTCGCATGCAAATCAACAAGGAAGAGGGTAAACAAAGGCGCAGTCAAACTCAGCACGAGCGAGTTAACTTCACGTTAGGCGGACATTGTGTACTGGTTTCACATTTGTACAATCCTCCTTTCTTTCATGGACAGCCTGCAGGCTTGTCTCTCAAATTCAAATTCCATTACAAGTGTTACAGACCTATTCTTTAGGGCGGTACTCGTAACGTCGCTGCGACCGGGGTTGTAGAGTGCGAACGTAGCGAGAATGTGGAGCTGCAAAGGAGCGGGATTTATTTCACGGCGGGCCATCACATTTCCAAGCCGTGCGTTTGCCTACCACCATCTTGCGTTGCCACATTCAATAGCACAACCTGACTCTCCAGTATATTGCTGCCGTTCTCCCTGCACTTTTTTTTCTCTCCAAATGTTTGTCAAGCAAGGATGACGTTTAGCACGAAGCAGCGATGTATCTTTTTTTATAGCTGCTGTAAATATGCCCGTGCGATGTTGTTTCATGTCTCTGTAGAACCACCGTCGCACGTGCAAAAGCAGATAAACGAAGAAACATTAGTACCCTATAAACAGCTAACCGTTCCAAAGTCAATTGAGGCATTTTTTAGTGATCTTCCAGTGTAATATTACGCAGATAGTTTTCCCACGAACATTACGCACATCAACAGAGTTAGAAAAAGCTGAAATTACTCACTATTGCACAAGCGTAAAGCATAGTTATCGCGTAAACGTTTCCCCTGAATTTCAGAAGAATGCGGAAGAGGATGAAGGAACTAAGAGCGTAATTATTGCTCGAGAACTATCAGCCGGAAGCGCGGCCTGAAGTGCTCGCAATTAATCCCCACGTACACGAAGGCTGGCGCGTGACGCTCTGTCGCCTGCGGCAATTTGCGCGTCGTCAATATGTTCTTCCGTCTCTGCTTTTCTGGTAGCAGGAGGGCTTTGTCTCATTTGTTGGCCCTTCGCCGGAAGCGATTTTCCAGCAAATAAAAGCTATGAGTATCGATGTGGTGCTGCACTTTGGATGTTTTTATCAGGCATTTTCTTTTTATCGCCTTGTGAAAACGACAGTTACTTTCCGGTTTTCTCTTTTGACCGGATCACCAAGTTTGTTGCGGAAAGCAGTGCAAAGATCAAAACATGAGCTGTTGACACACGCAATTATATTTGCGCAAGTCCCCTAATCCACAGCACTTTCCGGCTTGCCATATTTATTAGAGGATACTTTTCATCTGTCACTGACGTAAAGGAGCGGAATAAATTACGGCAATGCTTCACTGACGTTACCTCGAGCCGTAATAACTTTTCAGCTACGACCATTTTAACATCGAATATCAAGGGATACGACGGAAAGTGTCACAATGTGGCATTAAGAAAGGCAGGTTCAAAAACACATTTAATTTGTACATTCCAAAGAGCAACTAAAGGGTTTCCACTTGCAATATGGTTCATAACAGAACGTAGCAGTATATTATCTAAAAGCGGTGTTGTAGTCGTTTATTCTAACATACCCGTTACAATTTCTTAATATTGTGGGCTTCGTTTCTTTGTTTCTGCTAGTACAGAAGGACACTGCCCAGGCATGAACAATTCCTGACTTAACCCCAGAGGAATTCGGGTTTGACACGTCATTTCTTAATGATTTCATATGGCCTGCCACTAAAGCAGTATAACTAAGTACTGTGCAGTATATTGAGTTTTCATTAACCGTTCCCGCTGAATGTGCTTGTGGCGGCACGACCATCGCATCCGGAGCCTGTGAAGAGGACAGCTCAGGTGCACGTGGGCGCTGGCGCGCTCGAACTGAGCGGCCGCGCCATCCGCCGAGATCCCGCGGCACCGTGGCTGGTCGGCCGAAGCGAACCGCACAGGTACACGGCGGCTGCCTGGGGCGCTATAACGTAAAACTAGTCCAAACTGTTTTTATTTCAAACCCCTGACGTCGAATTTACGTAACCACCGACGCAAGCATCGGGCGGTAACCTGCAGCGTTGTTTGAAAAGCCCAATCAAACGCGCTTTTCGTTTTTAGGATGTCACTTTCCTTTGCTTTCAAAGCGAATAACATTGCCTACATTGAGCAGTTTTTCTTATCTAATTGGCTGAGAAGAAGAGGGCGGCACGCTCAAATGGAGAGGGTTCCGATGGGGCCGAGCCATCGCAGTGAAAGTAGATAGCCGGATGAGGAGGGTGGGGCCGGCGTCTGCGATTGGCCCGCTTCCCTTACTTAGCTTGGGGTGGCTGGTTGAAAATCGCGGCCGCGTGCAACGGAAGGTTAAAAATGCCATTAAAACGGATCATCAGCAAATCAGAGTTGGCAGAAGGATGTTGTATACGTGCCGAAAAGCCTCGATAACGTTATACTGCTACGCAAATAAATCCATACTCCCCGGCAGCTCCGAGTAGCCAGTTCCACAGCGATCGGCTGCAGCTATCTTCTATTCCTTTAACGCATACGCGTCACTTTGACGGGGTGAGTTCTCGCGGTATTGTGACGTCGCGTGATGGACAGGTTAACTGCGCGTAGCCCAAAAACGTTCGATCAATAGCAGTTGGTCAAACGACGTCTTTTTCGTTAGTGCCAAAAGCAGCGTCAGATCAGAAATAATTATTTTTCTTTCTTTTGGTCTAATCATGCATAATTAGTGTGCACATATCATATTAGATGAGGCGCTTTCGCACTTTTCGGGACGTCGCGTGGCAGGGAGGCGCAGTGGCTGGTGACTCGAAAATTTTTTGACCTATGGTGGAGGGCTGATTGCAGAATTGGTACAGAAAAGTTTGTAATAGCTTTAAATTAAAGCGCCCCTGCTCGCGCCGCCTGCCGCAAATCGGCGACACGGACGGCCGAGCCCAACCGTGCCTGCGTCAACGCACCGACTCTACCAATGCGAGAGTGACGTCGAATCACGCGGCCCGGCAGACGCCCCGCAGTTGTGTAGGGTGTCCGGAATTCTACATCGGCCTGCCGGACGTCTGGTTCTTCCGGCTGGACGACAGCCACTTCCGTTTCAACAAGGTTAGGTTAGCTTTCAACAAGGCCACCCCTCGTCCCTGACTTCTACGAGGACTTGCGGGCAGCCGTCCTTGCCCCCTGCGCCACACCTCGAGCGCTTAGTCACAACAACTCTCGCCATTCGAACCGTCGCGTTTTTCCGCATCTTCTGGAGGTGCAAGTGGATTCTTAGGTACGCCGGAATGGTGGAAATGGTTAGAGCAGAAGGTTTAAGGAACAACGTGAAGTTGAAAATGCTATTTATTTAAAAATAGACGATTTTCTTGTTGTTGTTTTTTTGCCTAATTATTCATCGCGGTACATACAACCAGCAAAAATTATGTTCCAGCGCAATATCTTTAAAGAGATATAGCGAAATGTCTAACGCCCCTCCGCCCCCCTCCCTCCAGTGGCTGTGAAAGAGAAACTGAAAGTACCGGTTTGTTGTTTAACATAAAAGTGCTCTAAATGTGTAGTGTGTTCTTCCTTTTCTAACGTTATATAACGTTCAAACAATTATTATGGGCTCAGAAGCATCTGCAGCATGTGATAAACCATACGCTCTCACACAGGGAACGCACTATGTTCGAAACAGGTTATTACACTCCCTACGCTTTTTGTACGTGAATATAACAGCGAATTGCACTTCTTTGTTGTGTTTATACACTATAGTTCATTATTTATTTATTTATTTATTTATTTATTTATTTATTTATTTATTTATTTTCAGTGTCCTCGTGGTAAAATACATTATAGAGGGGAGGGGCGTATACGTATTCTAAAAGCTACAGTATGGTGAAGTTTAGAGTGCAAAAGCAATGGAATTGAAGGTTAACGGCGAATCAATACACAGAACGTCACTCTGTGCAAATTATCCTGTGACAAGAGTGCTTCAAGAGGTGCGTAGAAACTCAATCATTAATGTGGAAGTCGGCAGTAGTATTTTGCAATCAATGCCTGCGGTGGAAGAAAACAATTACAGATGTTGGAATTCTGTCAAACATTGTCTTGCTCTGAATGAGTCATCAGATAGTACAAATTGGCAAGAGGCAACCAAATACACCGATATGCGAGCCTTCCGACTCTCAAATTTGCTGTAGCTGGCCCTCTGACGCATTTCATCGATCAAGAAAAGCTCATTTGATATGCCATAGGGGCTAAAATGAACCAGACCTTTACACAGCAAATACGTCCCTCACAATTCACCAGCCTCTAATGTGAAGGCCTCACGTTACAGTAAAGATGCTGAAAAACTAGCTTGAAAAATAAATGTACCATGCCTCATGGAGAAAATTAGACAAAAAGAAGAAGCAGGAGGGCGAATGCTACGAATTTGCTGAATTTTAGCCTTTCTCCGAAGGACCGTCTGTTGGGCTAGTGGGTCTAACATTGTAAATTCCAAAAACAGCACAAAAAATGCACATGCACATAAAGAAGACACGACAGAGGCGGATAAGCGCTACTACCAACTGCTTATTGCAATCGACGCACCCTCCGATTTTATCAAGTGAGCCACGCACAAGTGTCACACCCCTTTTTCTCATGCGAAGGTGATGAACATAAGTAAAAACTTAAAAATGTGAACAATACTCCTGCCTGCTTTAGATAGCAGAATTCAAGAAGTCCATTTCGGCGCTGTGCAAAAACAAAGATGCCTCGCTTACACAGAGAGGTAAATGTTTGGGGGTACGGAATGCTTCTAAAGCCAAGCGATCCCTGCGGTTTGCAGACTTGCCTAAGATAGTGGTCTCAGAAAAAGGTGCCTCGCAACCACACGCGATGATATGGGCAACCAAATGTTCATATTTGTCCTCTTTTCTTTCTTAACTTTGAGCGCGTTCTGCATGAGCCGGTCGTTGATGCACCGTTCGGTTTGGCCCGATGTACGCTTTTCCACACTTCAAGGGAACTGAATTCTGCTATCTAAAGCAGGCAGCAGTATTGTTAACCTTTCTTAGTTTTTACTTGTGTTTATCACCTTCGCATGGGAAAAAGGGGCGTGACACTTGTGCGTGGCTCACTTTATAAAATTGGAGTGCGTGTCGATCGGAATAAACAGTTGGTAGCAGCGCTTCTCCGCGTACTTCGTGTCTTCTTTATGTGCATTTCTCTCGCTGTTTTTGGGATGCTCATTTGTTAGCGCTGAAGGTCTTGAAATACTTTTGTTCCTTTTCTCGGAACCCATTTTATCGCAGTTCTTTCATGCGATACATGAATATCTTTTTTCTAAATATGATCTTTTAATTAAAATTTCTACACTTCTAGCACAATTCCGCGGGCAAGGAAGAAGCAAGTATAGATCTCATACTACAACTTTTGATATGGCTTTATTTTATAGCGAGAAATACTTGTCAGAACTAGCATGTACTTTTTTATTTATTTCATCATTACACTCCGAGAATTCCTAAGATCTTTTTTTTTTTTTCAGGAAGGATGTGGCGCAAAGCATATGCACAGAAATTAGCAAAACAGCATCAAATAAATGCATGCAGCTTTGTTTTATGTAGCTACTGTAGCAATTAACAAGCGCATATACTGCTGAGAAAGGTTAATCTAAAGCCGAATGTCCCAGGCAACCTTAATCCTGCGAAATTATCAGATTTCGTTAGTTTTAATTAATTCCGAAGATCAATGTATCTGCTATGTGACAGCCGAAAATTGTTCTGATATGGTGAGCTATAGTTAAGCTGTCAGTGCTGTGATAACGCCCACAATTGCTAACAATTTTCTGAATAAGAAGTATAGACAAACTTTACATTTTATATAACACGTCGATTTGTATAGAACAATCTGCTTTATAAGATACGGTAGTAATCTGCATTACTCTTCTAAAAAAAATTCCGAAATTCGCGTCATATCCCGAAGCGACGACAAAAGAACCTTTCAAGCAATGCTGTTCTATTCTCCATTTACGCCAATCCCCTGACGTCAAATTTATGTAACCACTGTTACGGTTGGCGTGTAACAGCCCGGGCAAAAAGGATGCTCAACCACCATGCTCCATCGAAACGGAGGGTGGATTCCTAATTTGCTGTGGCCGTCTCGAGTGGTTACCGGTCGGGCAAGTGCACCGCAGTACTTACAGGCCCCTTCGTGTGTGTGCACGCCTAAGCGAAACGAAGGATGGATTCCTGATTTGCGATGGTTGACTCGAGGGGTTGCTGGTCTGGCTGGCGCCCTGCAGTGCTTCCCTTTGTGTGTGTGCGACTTTAGAAGAACCCTTTCCACGAAATGTCCAACTCTAAGGGAGAACGCTTACCGCATACCAACGTCACCTAGAAGAAAGGATAAGCGCCTACTATCCCGGACCTGCTGGTTGCCGCCTGCGGAGGCAGGCCCATGCCAGCTCCCCGGGGAGAAGGAATCCGCCGCCCATCCACAACCAGACTCTATGCGTGTCACTTGCCCTTGACGTGAACAAGATCCCGCCTACGATTTTAGTGGGCCTACTTAAAGGGCCCCGCAATGTACTTGTTCACTTCATTTTCTTATTCTCACGTTTCACCAACCATTGCGTAAACCGTGCAAGTTTCGCACTAGTAATCGTCTCGTCTTTGCCTGGTCGCCATGGTCTACCGCATGCAGCCCGCCGACAGCGCCCCGCTACTGAATAGTAACGTGGGCCGAGCTTCGAGAAACAGGCGTCGCAACACCACCGACGCAAGCATCGGGTAGTGAGCGGCAGTGTTGTTTGAACAGCACAATAAAACGCTCACTTCTTTTACAGGAGGTTACTGTTATTTGATATGAAAGCGAATAGCATTGCCTACGCTGAAGGGTTTTGCTCTTATAATGGGTGCAAAGAGGCGGTGAGTACGCCGAAGGGGAGGGAGATTCGGTGGTTCAGATCTAGCGCAGTGAAAGTAGATAACCGGATGAGGAGAGCGATGCGGGAGTCTGCAATCGGTCCGCTTCTTCTTGCTTCGCTTGAGGTGGCTGGTCAAAAATTACACTGCCTTGCAGCCGAAGTGTAAAAAATGGGGCGAGAAAAGATCTTCAGCTAAGAACAGAGAGCAGAGCGATGTTGTATACGTGCCGATCGGCGATGTTATACTGCCACATCAAAATTTTTATTATACGTGGAAGAATTCATTCCCTTCGGCAGCGCCAAGTAGCTGGTGTCAGAGCGACCGGCTGGCCGCCTCCTTTTATTTCTTTGGGAACAGCGCAGTCGTCGGCTATTAATTAAATTCAATTAAGGGGCTTTACGTGCCAAAACCACGATCTGATTATGAGGCACGCCGTAGTGGGGGACTCAGGAATAATTTAGACTACCAGGGATTCTTTAACGTGCACCTAAATCTAAGTACACGGGCGTTTTCGCACTTCGCCTCCACCGAAATGCGGCCGCCGTGGCCGCGATACGATCCCGCGACCTCGTGGTTAGCACTCCAACACTGTAGCCCTAAGCAACCACGGCGGGTGACTCCCAGCTATTCCGAAACAATTTCAATTTTGTTAGGCATGTTAATGCATTCGTAGTGCGTAGACGTCACTATGACGTGGGGAATTAACGCGGTTTTTTGACGTCGCGTGACAGACAGGCGAAGTATGCGCAGCCTGCAAGCTTTTGACCATTAGTGGAGAGCTAATGGCGAAAAAGGTGTAGAATCGGAAATAATTATTTTTCTTTTGTTCAGTCTAATCACGCATAATAAGTTTGTATATGTCATACCAGATCGGTAGTTTTGGAGGTTTTTGTGACGTCGAGTGACAGAGAAGCGAAATGAGGGTTGCCCGAAAGCATAGCCCAAATGTGGAGTGCTAGTGGGAGAACTGAAATAGAAGCAGATTGAAATAGTGTCAGATTGTAGCGCCCACTTGTATAAAATGTGAGCCAATGAAGGAGACATCGTCGCAGTGAAAGGAGGAACCTTTGCATCGGGCGAGGAGGACAGGGCTCGCGGCGAGCGCTTTCTCCTCGATGGCTTGTGCGAGCCAGCGCGTCGGCGCTGAATTTGTTGTCGTCCCGTGCTGCGGAAGCATTTGGAGATATTTAGGTCGTTCTTGAACAAAACTTACGTGACACCAGTTATACAAGATCGCCGGGAACCAGTGTGTTGAATTTGGGTGCAGCAGTATCTGCAATATCTTGAAATTTCCCTCGATCGCGCAAACAATTGTGACGTGCATTATCAGCCGCAGCATTTTGCGTGTTGTGAACTATATTGGGTTTATTGGTTTTCACTCGGCTAAGAGCAGCTGCGTCTGCGATTTGCCAGCGTGATTAGGCAAATCTTGCCACTATCCGATCGCTTGGTTAGGGAACTAAAACATAAAGTTCTCGTATGCGGCCAAACCAATGTAACCGCGATAGTGTCATAAGGTCGTGAAGTCTAGTAGACTCGAAATCACTATGCTATCTCTACCCTAGCCTCCTGTATGACGTCGATGGCGTGGTTCAGCAAAGCGGTAACTGCGATCGCTAAACCAGCTTGATGCATATAATATTTGTGCTTCAGTATTACCTCTGTGCCCTATAAAATAGTAATTTCCAAGAGGGATGGCAAAAAAGAAAATGTACCGGTTATTTGTGAGGTCGCAATTTCTTTAAAACGAATGAGTGCGTCGTAAAAGTTTGGTTGAACAAGGCCAAACTAAATAGAAATAATTTTCATGAACTGGCGGCTGTAAAGTCTGAATGACCTACGCTGGTCTGGAGTGGCCAATAGGCCGATGCCGCAAAAAAATAAAGAAAAGCACGTGCTAACACCGCAATAATACCGCAAATGGTCATGGCGCATGCTCGCGCCATGCGCTTTATCGAACAAACAGATATTGTGGCCAGCATGTATACCGCTGCTTCTTCGGACGCTCGCGCAGTCCGCAGCCAGCCGCTCGTCCAATCGAAAGCCCCTCCATACACGTTTCCGCCGACCAGGTTAAGCACCGCCAACCTGCCCTCCTCCTCCACGCTCCTCTCCCACTCACCCCCTTAGCTTCCGGCGTCAAGCGGAACTTACGTAGCTGCAGCTTCCTGTTCCGAGTGTAAGTGACGCTTTGTTTTTTAGCGTTGTTTACTTTCGCGTCGCATGCGAAGCTTTAATTGCACGAGCTGCGGTTGAAACTGTGAATGCGATTCCATCCAAGAACCACCGCCTACTGTAACCAGCGATCTGCTCGTGTTCGCTGCTTCGCGTCATCCTGCGGCGGGTTGTGGCACGAGTGACAACGTACAGTGGAATGTAGTGCCTGGGCGCTTGGAGACCACTGCCATTTTTCGTGCATTTCGAAAACAGCGACCGCGAACTGCTACTTCAGCGGAATACAACAGCTTGTCCCCTTTGCATTCTTCTTATGGTGACTGCCACAGCTCTGCTAAAGCACGCGCGGGCGTCTCACCATCGTCTAACAGCAGTTAAAGCGGAAATTCCCGAAGCGCAACTCCAGAAAGCGGAAACGCCGGAACCGGAAATTTTTAAACCGGAAATGCCGGAACCGGAAATACCGGAACCGGATTTGGTGTGACGGGAAAACGCGGCGCAAAACAATGGTTGTCGCTACTTAAGAAAGCGGCGGTGGCGCGTGGATGGAGGGGCTTTAGTCCAATCGACAAGTGTAATTAACCCTGTGCATTTGCTATTATTATTGGCTAAACCTATTTTATTTGTGGGCAGAAACTACACCCAATAAACGAGGTAGTCGTGCAGTGTATGTACGGATAATGAATGGAATGCTTGCCAAAGTAACAGCAGAAATTGTTTGTAGTAATAGCGGTACCCACGCTATTAAGATATTCGTGAACGTTTCTGAACTGCTCATTGCTGCTAGATCATAGCTTAGAATTACAGTGAGAATGTTGTAGTAAGTTCACATACGTGAAAGAAATTTTTGTTGAAATTGTATGCAAATAATGTGCGCATTCGGGAAACACGCATGCCGACCTCGCGCTAGGGGATCCGTCCACCTCAACGCGAGCAGAAATTCCTGTTATTCTCGCTTACGTCACTTCAGTACGTCTCACAAAACCATTTTCCCCGTAGAACACATCACGTAATACTAAAGAGTCCACACGAGCGCGTGAACAACCGCCAGAAACTGATGCCGAGCGTACACCTGGCATACGACACGGAGCGCTCGCCCAAGCCAACATGCAAACTGCCCTAAGGTGACAGCACCACCTATACAATAAGGTGGCACCGATGAAAAAAAAAAAAAAGGTTTACACGAAAGAAAAAAAAAATGCCGGCGCGAGAAGGACGTGGAATCGAATGGACGCTCGTGCTTCACCTGGCTCGAGGAAAGGGAAGCTGGCCCTTTACGACCGTACTGCAGTAGAGTATGAAAGAAAAAGAAGAGCGCAACAGTTTGCGACTCAGGAGGGCGTCTTAAATGTTTACCCTGTCCATAACACAGGTGGCTACGTCCGCTGTCGCTAAATAAACGGCGCCACGGATAGAACGCCACACGTATCCGCCATGGGCAGCGCCTACCGGGGCGCCACTGAAAGCGCGTAGCGCCGGCCTTTGGAACCGCAGGCGGGCCTCGTGCCGGGGACGCCTGCTTCCACTGCAGGCATGACTGAAGTGTGTGCGTGCGATTTGCCGCTTGTGCGCGTCCAAGGTGTAGTTACTTTTGCGGTGTCAGTGCGGGCAAGGAAATCGCACTGTGCAATAGCAGGATCGAATCCCGGCCACGGCGGGTGCATTTTTTGGGAGCAAAATGCCAAAACACCCGTGTACTTAGATTTAGATGCATGTTAAATAACCCCAGTTGGTCCATATTTCCGGAGTCCTCCACTACGGCGTGTATGAGATCGTGGTTTTGGTACGTAAACACCCATAATCCAATAATCTAATCTAAGTTTAAACGTCAAAGCGCTCAGTAAGGGCGCAGCGACATCAAACCAAAAATAAGAACAGTGATCGCTCTGAAACTGCAGTAAACAAAGCGCGATTGCTTATCCGTCGAACAGCCGAGATCCACCACCGCCGTCGCTCTTGCTCGCAAAGCAGCACCGGAAGCTAAGTGTGTGCGTGACGAGTTTCCGTACGCATTAAAATTCCCAACTACGCAACAGTTGCTTCAAGGCATCGCTGAAGGCTGACAGAAGCGTTAAATTGCGGTCAAGAACAAACATATTACAGCTCGCGCATAGGTACTCACGGGAACAGTGCTCGCCCGAGCCCGTCTACGCTTCGCAGCCTTGGAGACAGGCGGCGTTGTCGGCAACGAGTAGGCAAGCTCTCCCAAGTAACAAAGGACCTAATAAAGAAACGACGAAAAATGAAAGTATCCAACACAACGGATAAGGTAGAATTCGCGGAACTGTAAAAACTGATCAACAAGGCGAAAATAAGTGATATTCCAAATTATAACGGGAGAAAGACTGAACAAGCCGTAAGCAATGGACGCAGCCTGAAATCAGAGAAAGAAATTTGGCATAGGAGCAACCAAGATGTATGCACTGAAAGATAAGCAGGGTAATACCATCAGCAATCGCGAAGATATATTAAACGCAGCCGAATAATTCTATACTGACCAGTGCAGTACCCAGAGGAGTCAGGATACCTCAATTTGGAACAGTAATGAACAGGATACAGAAACTCCTCCTATAACTAGCGATGAGGTCAGGAGGGCCTTGCAAGGCATGAAACGGGGAAGAGTGGCAGGAGAAGAAAGAATAACAGCCGGTTTAATCAAAGATGGAGGAGACATAATGCTTGGAAAAATGGCGACTCTTTATACGAAGGTAACTGGAAGAATGCAAAGATTATACTAATCCACAAAAAGGGAGACGATAAAGAATTGAAAAATTATACGCCCATTCACTTACTCCCACTATGATCTAAATATTTATAAAAATAATCTTCAATAGAATGAGGGCAACAATGGATTTTAGTCAACGAAGGGAACGGGATCGCTTCAGGAAGGAATACACTACAATGGATGACATCCATGTCATTAATTAGGTTATCGAAAAACCCGCAGAGTATAATAGGCCTCTATATATGGCTTCCATAGATTACTAAAAAGCATTCGCTTCAGTAGAGATACCAACAGTCATAGCGTCATTACGTAATGAAGTAGTGCAGAACGCTTACTTAAATACCTTGGAAAATATCTACAGAGGTTCTACAACTACCTTAATTCCACACAAGAAAAGCAGGAAAACACCTATAAAGAAAGGGGTCAGACAGGGAGGCACAATATTTCTAAAGTTATTCACTGCGTGCTTGGGAGAAATTTGAAGCTATTATACTGGGAAGGCTTAGGAGTAAATATCGACGGCGAATATCTCAGCAACCTTCGGTTTGCCGGTGACATTGTTCTATTCAGCAAGAATGCAGACGAGTTACAACAAATAATTGAGGACCTTAACAGAGAGAGTGTAAGAGTGGGATTGAAGATTAATATGAAGAAGACAAAGATAATGATACACACCCGGGCAAAGGAACAAGAGTTCAGGATCGCCAGTCGGCCTCTAGAGTTTGTGAAGGAGTACGTTTACCTAGGTCAAATAATCACACGGAACCCTGATCATGTGAAGGAAATTCACAGAAGAATAAAAATGGGTTGGATCGCATACGGCAGACATTCCCAGCTCCTAACTGGAAGCTTACCATTATCATTGAAAAGGAAGGTGTACAATCAGTGCATTTTACAAGTGCTGACATATGGGGCAGAAACTTGGATACTGACAAAGAAGCTTGAGACCAAGTTAAGCACCGCGCAAAGAGCGATGGAACGAAGATTGCTAGGCACAACGTTAAGAGACAGAAAGAGAGCGGTTTGAATCAGAGAGCAAACGCGTATAGACGATATTTTAATTGACATCAAGAGAAAAAGATTGAGCTGGGCAGGTCATGTAATGCGCAGGTTAGATAACCGTTGGATCATTAGGGCTACAGAATGGGTACCAGGAGAAGGGAAACGCAATCGAGGACGACAGAAGACTAGGTGGATCGATAAAATTAGGAAATTCGTGGGCGCTAGTTGGAATCGGTTAGCGCAGGACAGGGGTAATTGGAGGTCACAGGGAGAGTCCTTCGTCCTGCAGTGGACATAAACCAGGCTGATGACGATGACGTATAGCTTTATAGAACGGTTTATTCGCAGTCGCCTGGCCAAAGGCTTACGCTAAACTTTTTGTTTGCGATGGTTGAACATATTACTTAAGTCCATTTGATTCAGGTAATCACGTCGCGTCGTGTTTCCACCCGCGCATCCTCCTATGCCCTCACCCACTTATTCCTCATGGGAAGCTGCGCTGTCCAAATAGGACTTTGGAGCCCAAAGTCATCGCGTGGGTAACACATCGCGTGGCTAACAGGGATCCTGAACTAAAGGCTCCTTCTGCGTAGGAATTTCACCCGGCCTAAATAAGAACTCTTCGCGGCATGTAGTTTGGTGCAGTGAGTTTGTGGCGCAAAAATTGTACTTGATTGTAGAACTCAAGACAGCAAAGTAAACGTATTAAACTTCAGGTGATCTTGCAGATCGCAAATACTGTCCACATGCGACAGATCTAAGTTGCAAAGAGAAGCGAAAATAAATTAAAACAACGTTTCTGGTTTAACGACCTGCAACTGCAGAGGGAGGTTGGAGGGCTGCCTCATATTGGTCGATACGGATTCATATTGACGAGCTGGGATGTTTCAGCAGATCCGCGACCTCGTGCTCAGCAGCATAATGCCATCGAATCTGTGTGTGTAGTGTGTGTAGTGCAAATACCACCGATAATTAGCACATGAACTGCTAGGCATATATATATATATATATATATATATATATATATATATATATATATATATATCCCTGTACATTGTCTCTGTCAGAATGTGGGCCATTGGGAGCGCCACCGCATTTTATCGTATTGGTAATGTTCGTACCATTAGGTTTCACCGGCTTCTTCCCAAAGTTAAACTGTATGGAAAGGTGCTATAAGGTAAAGCGAGTACTCACAGCTATTAGCCAGTTCGATACCACTCGTGGGCCGTTCATTTGTAGAAACATAAATATTAGTCCTTCTGCATGATCGATACCTAAGAAAACACCCTGCTAGCGTACATAGACAGTTACCCGACGCGTTGGTGAAATAGCTATGGCGCTGCTCTGCCGAGTGCGAGATGGTGGGCGCAATTCCCCCGACCGCGGCGGGCCGCCATTCCGATGCAATAACGCTCGCGTACCATCCATTGGGTGCACAGTAAACAAGCTCAGGCTGCCAAAATTAACCCGGAGGTCTCCAGTACGACGTACCTCATAACACACTGCACAGTGTGAGTACGTTAAACTCCACAAGTTTATTTTACGTACACAGTAACTTTAAGCCAAAGAATAGCTAAGAAATAAGAAAAAAAAAATGTTCCATGAAATTTCGCGATACCACATAGAGAATATCAGACCTCACCAAAGCCAAACACGCACAGAAACACAAAATTGTGAGCGGTAAGTGATGACAACTACATAAGAAGAGAGAGAGATAAAGAGAAGGCAGGGATGTTAACCAGTCAAGAGTCCGGTTGGCTACTCTGCGCTGGGGGAAGGAAGAAGGGGTAGAGAGCGATGGGATAGAGAGACGTCACGAACAGCACTACAGAGTCAAAGGCGCTCGCACAAGCTAGACGTTCTCAGAAAGCACAGAAGTCCCTTTTGTGCCTGCTGAGCCGATGATCGGCGGGGACGGTGTTGTAGTATTGTCTGTTCACTCAGCAGACGATCATCTATTTCCTGGTCGCCTTGGTCATAGATTGTCTTTGTGAGGGCAGTGATACAATAGGTGGTCCATGCTCTACTATTCACATGCAAGACTGTCAGCCATTCCAATGAGTGCTGAATAAGTTCTCGGGAAGGGAACTCCAAACCATAACCGACACAGAAGAGACGCTTCGCGTCGCTGCAGTCCGGCCGGAGGTCTCGTTAATCCTAAAGAAGCAAGCAGCGAATGTTGCTCACTCGAGCGACGCCGTGCAGCTTCGCCGCAACGCATGTCAAGTAATTGTGATCTGTCACGGACCTTACTGCTTCAAATAATTGTTTAGTTGTGTGAGAACATGTAGAGCTGCATGAACGTTTTCTGTTAGTCATGGCATCTCGTTTAGTTGGTTTGTCTGTGTTATGCTTTCTTTTAATCGTATACATGTTTGCTTAACAATCGGCTTCGTTGTTTCTCTTTCCCACTGTGGATTCGGAAGCCTCTGAAAGCGATCTGGGAGGACATACGTGCGCTTGTAAATGAATGCAGTGAATTGAGCCACCGTGGGTATCTTTTACACCACTGTACCATTGATTGCGCTCTTCAATCGGGTAATAAAATCCAGAGTGCCTCGCAGTTTGTAACAAAGCACCTATGAAGCGGGAGCGCTCATTCGTGGTATAAGCGCTCATTCGGACGTAATAAGGGCGCCATCACGTTGAGGAGATCAATCGCCACTATATAGGCAGTGATCCTCGGACCGTTGAGAGTGCCCACATGAAACATTTGAGCAGAATATTTGGAATAGCCATCTGCTACTGTTGCGTCATTCTTCTTGCCTCGCTTCTAAAGCAGCATCGTGGGTGGTATTGCCATCGTCATTCTACAGCTAATCCTTGTGCTCATAGAGCATGTTCTCCGCTGCCCATCCCCGCTTTAGCACTCCTGACCTGCAGCTGACGTCAGCCTATTGAAAGTTTGTCGACAGCTTCCCCGGGTTTTTTCTGTTCTGTGCGTGGCTATGTCCGGACGTCTAGAATCAAGTTTGCCGAGAGTAAAAGAAAATTAGTCAAGTAGCAGATGACTTTCTCAGCGAGCGCAAAACGGCTAAAGGAAAATTTCTCAGAAAGACGGGCGCTAAAGATTGCTTCACCTCTCCGTCCGCGTGGTGAATGATAAGATGCCAACGCAGCGCCTTTTGATAGAGAAGAGCAATGTTTGCCTAGATCTCTTTTGCCAATTGAACTGCTACAGATGAGTGCAAATGAAAGCCTGAGACTTGATGAGCTTGGAAGACCTGCAGCATGTGCCTAAGTATCAAGTAGGTGGCAGCTATTGCCGCGAAATTTGTCACATATTGTTTCTCTTTGGTAACATTGCTACGCTAGACTTCAGGGCGATTACCATGGTGAATCAGTTGCGAGGTTTTATTTTGCAGTAAGAATTACTAAGAATGATACAAATACAAGAGAAGTAACACTAAATTGGCGGCTTAGGAGCAACGTTTTCCGGCTTTCGAGTTTATTCCAGCGTGAATGTGCAAGACGTTGTTGAACGTAGTCAGGTCCAAAAAAAGAAGCTTGATGCGAAGTAGTACATAATGAGTACGAGAATGCTGATCCCTCTGGCTTCGCAAAACTGAAACCTGACACGTCGGTCTACGGAAAACATGAAACACATCTGTATCATGGCTTTTGTACCTTTCCTGTTGTCAAGATTTCGGATGCAAATTCAACTTATGTTACTAGCTTCAGCAGAAAGTCAAATAACAAGGTCGATCTTCTTACACTAGTGTAGGACCTGCATCGTTGACAGCTATATTCGTACATAGAAAAGGGGGTTATAGCTCGTTAGATGTGGTGATATGCCTGGCAGTACATCGACAGCAGGCACCAACTTCATGAAAGCATATTAAAATGTTTATAGTGTGCTTTTACAAGGTAGGTTTAAAAAAAAATTGCACTGGTATGCGACAAGATCTGCTGGTACAACACTTTTATTTTCCGGAAACAAAGAACAGTCATGTGGAATGTTTAGCGCTGTTTATATATATGGCACAGTTCACGACTTCAAGCTTTTGACTTTCTGTTGAACTTCTGTCTTACTTCAACAAGGAAATGGCTGATTTTTTAAGGAAGTCTAAGTTCACATGCTGCTCAAAGCGTCAATTTTATTTTAATGGAAGACAATGTCATGGAGAGTTCTACTGGGTGAGCCTTCATACAACTGTACCATCCACAGGTGTACGTTTAAAATTGTATAGCCTCAATGGACCTTAGCTCGTCACGAACCCTTAGTTTGCTTTTTCGACACAGATACCTTCACATTGTGTAGGTTGGCAGGAGTGCTAGCAAACTACGTTATACTTCTCGCAACTATCAAAAGTGAAGTTTGGTAACAATGAGTGAAATAAGTAAGCAGCATTCTACAATACTGATTGAAATCATCCGACAGAGCTGCTAAAATTAATGTGCATGCACACAATAATTACACACCACATTCGCTCTCATGGTGTCGATCAAGCTATTATAACACTAGGCATCAAGTGTGGAGAATAGGGTGATTAGAAGGCTCGATTCTTTTTATTGGAACATCAAATGGGCCTTGCATTAATGTTGCATTCCAACTCCAGACGGAGCAGTTTGTGAGATGGGAACCGATGCGTAACAAAATTTATGACATGCTGTGCAGCAAAGCGTTGCCGTCGAGGTGCCATGCACACAAATTATTTCATGCAAAATGACACCCTGCAGTCAAACCTTGTGCATCTTGAAGGGGCAGCGCAATAAGACGAAGACGGAAGGCAGGAACACACAGGCGCGTCCAGTGTGTTCCTGCCTTCTGTCTTCGTCTTATTGCGCTGCCCCTTCAAGACGTTCAACCAGTACCGACTCGCCCAAATGTCAAACCTTGTGCAGACGTGCCAACCTTAGAATTCGAAAAAACACCACAGTGAAAGGCAGAAACCGTTAAAATCTTTGAAAAATAATATTTTTTATTGTACGATATGTTTACTGTGAAATATTCACAGAAATTGTTCGCTGCGGGTGCTGTAAATAGGCACCCTGCTTTTACAGTGGTAGCAACAGTACTGCAGACAAGGAGAATGTTTATGAGGAGTGTTATCCAACATTGAAAACCCTCTTCCCATTCCAATCTAGTAGAGGATGCATACTCCAGAGTAGAAGAAAGCAGTGTACGCTAACGTTTGCTCTTGCCGATGCCTGTGCACTAGCAGTACAGACGCGCCCACTGCTAGTGGGAACACGGAGCCTGAGGAATCGCTCCGCAGAGTGCCTCACCACCGGCGCCTCATGAAGTCCTGCAGTGCAGTCGCAATCAAAGCCAGTTGCGAAAAGCCCGGGTAGTCGTCTGCTATGGTGAGTCATCTGTCATGAATTCAGGAGGCGCCGGTGGTGGCGCTTTGCGGAGCGTTGCCACGGGCTCTCGTGTTCTCGCTAGCAGTGGCCGGGCCTGTACATATAACATGGCAGCTGAAATTCTATTCCCGCAAGCTGTAGTTACTGCAAGCTGCCGCTAGTGTATGGGTAGGCAGCTGTAACAAATTTAGAGCGAGTTAAATCTCTCTAGTGAATTTATGCCATATGACAGAATTGGAACGCGATATGCTACGAATAAGTAAAGTGCTATGCACCGTTCCATACCATCGAAAACCTTTGAAGACCTTGAAGCGCCCCCTAGGCCGCGACGAGATGTGAAGGCCTTGTTCTGTGTAAACTAGCGTCCCTGTATAGTGTAAAGCTTTTGACAGTGCATTTAGTTATCACCTGTGTAAGCTTTTATTTTAAACTGCACACGGTAAAAACTTCTATGCAGTTTTTACAAATGCAAAACCCTTTTTTTGTGGAGAGGTAATTACAGGTATGCCCATAACGTGTACAGTGTGATCTTGATTCCCAAGCAATCTAAGCGAACAGCACCGCCTTTTGTGGCATGTGCCTTCTGTCTCACATTTGCTGCCAAAGATTCTTAGCGTGGGATGCTGCGGTCGGCAGAGAAACTGATTTCTGGAGCAATATAAAGTCATATACACGCTGATCTCAGGGCTTCCACTGGGGTTCAGGTATTTTCGGGTCTTATAGCAAAAAAATGTGGAACAAATACAACATGCATAACTCACGTGGTGACCCCTTTGAAGGTATTGTCACGCGGTAGTGACGGTGAAAAAGGCAGCAAATCTGTGAATGAGGAAACTAGCATTACATTGGGGGAACCTGTGCCCCCAAAAGCAAGTTACACTCACGAAACAGCGATAGCGGCGAACACAATCGGCGATCGTCGGAAGTGTGATCTTCGAATCAAGCACGTCGGCTTTTATACACGAGTCATCGAAGGTGCCCGAGTAATCGATGGTTCCAGCGTGTCTTCCAGAAAGTTCTAGACAATTCGTGTCGCACATGCAATCAGATTACACCAGCTTCGGTGGCAACAGAACCATCGATAACATACGAGAAACTTCCGATGCATGCTGGCACGTCCCATGCTGAAGGATAACATTTGTTAGACGGTGTAAAGCGCTCACCCGAAAAAGACAAAGTACACGTGTCAGTATTTTGTAGTCTGAATTATCAAGCATTCCAGCTCTAGTTGAGAAGATAGATTTCATTCTATTGCAAGAATGACATAATCGCAAAAGTCAGTGACTTTATCATATGCTAAGGAGGATGAAGGCGAGAGGATGGATGGCTTGTGACGCTGGCAGGACCCACAAACAGCGACGTATCGGTACACAGAGTGGTGGAGGCCTGGCCAGCAGAACCGACGCCGAACGCGATCGTATGTGCGAGTTGCTCGGAGCTGTCCAGTGTTTGGGGCGTCATGAAGCTATTTGAGAACTGTGGAACGGGGTGTTTCAGGAACAACCAGTAGAATCTCTGGGCCATTGGAGCCGGTGCTGCGTCTGTATAATATTCCACCACGAAGCACGAATAACTATAGGGACGAGGCAGAGTTAAGAGAGCGTAGACGGTGGAGAATTGACCGCAAATTGGCCTCGCGGAGATGTTCGCTGCATATGTCGGTTAGATCGGATATCGCGAAGACGCAGGCGTCGGAATCATGCGCTGAAAAGTCGGGACGATCCACTGGATGACGGGTTAGGCAGTCCGCATCCTGGTGAAGTCATCCATACTTGTAAGTGACGTTAAAGCTGTATTCTTGCAGTTGCAGTGCCCAGTCACCAAGTCGTCCATCTGGATCTTTGAGGGAAGACAACGAGCAAAGTGCATGGTGGTCTGTGATGACCCAAAAGGTGCGGCCTGACAAGTATGGTCAAAACGTGCCGACAGACCAAACTAGTGCGAGGCACTCGCGCTCAGTGGCCGAAAATTTGCACTCTGAAGAGGAAAGAAGGCGACTGGCATAAATCATGACGCAGTCGCGTCCTTGTTGCTGCTGGGTGAAAACAGCACCGATGCCCTGTCCACTGGCGTCGGTGCGAAGTTCAGTTGGGGCTGACGGGTCAAAATGGGCCAAGATGCGTGGCGACATAAGTAAATTCGTGAGCATTTGAAACTCAGTGGCCTGTTCAGGACCCCAAGAAAATGACGTTTCCTTCTTCAAGAGTTGCGTGAGTGGACGGGCAACGTCTGAGAAGTTCTTGATAAAACGTTGTTACTATAGCACAACCCGACAAAGCTCCGTACGTCTTTAGTGAAACCTGGCATTGGGAAGTCTGTGACAACGCGAAATTTTTCTGGGTCAGGTTTTACGCCTTGAGCACTCACAAAGTGGCCAAGCACAGTAATTTCGCGGCGGCCAAAACGACATTTGGCAGAGTTGAGCTGAAGGCCTGCTTGCCGGAGAACTTTAAGAACTGCCGACAAGCGGCTAAGGTGGCTTTCAAATGTCGGTGAGAAGATACAGAGGCATGTTCACCATTTGTACCCACGAAGGAGGGAGTTCATCATCCTTTCAAATGCGACTGGGACATTACACAGTCCAACGGGCATTACCTCAAACTGCTAATTCCATTGGGTGTAACAAATGCGATATTTTCATGGTCTTGATCATCGACGGATATCTGCCAGTATCCTGATTTCAGGTCGGTAGAAGAGAAGTAGGCACAGCCGTGTGGACAGTCGAGAGCGTCATCGATCGGTGGCAGAGGGTAGACGCCCTTGCGCGTTACTCTAAGTGGCTGTAGTCCATGCAGAAGCACGAGCTGCCATCTTTCTTCGTGACTATAGGACAGCTGGAGATGCGCATGGACTGCATGAAGGTTCAATGACGTCCTTGGTGAGCATCTTGTTGACTTCACGCTGTATCACTTCTCGCTATGCATAGGACACGCGATGAGGACGTCGTCTGATTGGGCTGGCGTCCCCAGTATTGATCTTATAAATGACAACAGATGTCTCTCCTAAAGGACGGTCATTAAAGTCAAAGATGTCGCGGTAGGACTTCAATATGCGCCGCATTTCGGCTGTCTGAGCCGGCGCTATCAGAAGAAGTCCGGCGCTATCATCTTGTCAATATCACCGTCGATGAGATTGTGCGAGGAAGGGGAAAGGGCAGAGGAGAAAGAAGCGTTGGTGACGAAGGCAGAAACGGCACACTCATCGATAAAAGAGATGTGGGCTAGAGTCATGCCGCCTGGGATAAGTTGCGTGCACCAGCTAAATTTCAATTTAGGTAGAGACGTTCGATTATCTGTAACTCTAATAAGGATGTGAGGAAGAGCGACGTTTTTGGTGAATAAGACACGTCATCGATCGAGTTCAAGATGTTATCGCCATCGGGAATGGGAGAAAGAGACCGCGAGTTCACATATATAACGCCTTGAGGAGGGAGGCGAACGTAATCCTCTGAACACAAGCGCGGTTGGCGTGCAGTAGGAGAATGAGTTCATGGGAGCATTTCTCGATCATGACTAGTAGTACGCTTGTGGACCGGTCAGCAACACTTATTCGAGCGGCGTACGTCCCTAGCACGAGAACTGTTCCGCCATTGGCGACACGAATGAATGGTACTCTGAGTGGTGTTAGGAGCTTCTTAAAGCGGCGATGAAGTTCCGAATTCATCACTTATATCTGAGCCCCAGTATCGACTAGAGCAACAACATGTGCGTCATCCAGTTTAACGTCCATCAGGTTCCTTCTGGTCTGCAGTGTGGTCAGAGGATTTGCCAGGCGAGTTGTTGATGCGCATCAGCTCTAGGAGCTGCATCGTCAAGTTTTCCCGAGGGAGTCGTTCAGTCGGCGAAGTAGGGTGACGGAATTGGGGCGAGCGAGATGACTAAGCGAGATGAGCGAGATGAGAAGACAACGGCGAACGGGATTCGTGACCACGTAGGGATGGTGAACGACAATACGGCATGGAGAGAGCGTCGTCGCCAGCGGTTTGGGGAGGCTCTGGATAGGGCTGATATCGGCCATGATCTATGTCGGGGCGATGGTTGTATCCACAGGGCGCCTGATACCATACCACCGGCTGTTACAATGGCAGGCCACGTGTCGAATACGACGGCAGTTGAAGCAAATGGGACGGTCATCAGCAGTCCTCTACTGGGCTAGATTGTGAGTATGGAACGGCGGCCCTTTATCTTGGGCGCGTGAAAGTGGGGGACGGTCGTCGATCGGCTGGTAAGGAGCTGCGGCGCACACAAAGTCCAGGCCAGCATTAGAGAGCTCCTGATGAACGACGCCTTGGACAAATGGCACCGTCTGGGAGCTATGGTCACAGGTACGGCCGCACGTAGAAGCAGGAGACACAGGGTCAAGTTCACGTCGGATGATCTTCTTCACGTGTTCTACACTGAGCGATGCCGATGGCTCAGGTACGCCTTGGCACGACCACATTGCTGCCGTGTTCGGAAGTCGAGCGAAATAATGGGCAATGCGTCGACTTTTGTCCGCCTCAAAGCGCTTGTACTCTTCGATGATGGAATCGACGGTGTCGCAGTCTTTCCAGATTAGCAGATTGAAGGCATCATCGGCTGTGGCAACACGTGGCCCACTTTCTCAGACTGTATCATGTCGTCGTCGTCTTTGTGGCAAAGGCCAAGCACGCCCTGTATCTCTGTCAGGTATTACTCTGCCGCTGCTGGCGCACGAGATGCCAGCTCCTTCTTTGCTGCTGTCTTTCTACTTGCAGACTTGCCAAAGAGGGAACGCATCTTTTCCTTGTATGCATCCCAGCTCCCAATTTTGTCTTCGTCATTCTCAAACCACACCTTCGCTGTTTCTTTGAGGTAAAATAATATGTTTGTCAACATGATCATCTCATCCCAGTGATTGTTCTTACTTGCAAGCTCGTACATGGGTAGCCAGTCCTCAATGTCGACGTTGTCAGTTCCGCAGAATGTGTCTGGATCCTTTAGCTGAGCCAGGACGACCATTGTCGTTGCAGTCGCCTCGGTGGACGCCGCCATCGTGGAGAAAGCTAAGCGTTGGCCGCTGCGGAGCTCCATTGTACCGTGTGGGTACTCAGCATCTCCCACCAATAATGCCACGGGGATGAGAGTAGGCAAAAGGGATGAGAAATTGTATTTACAAAATATAAGCAGAGAGAGACGGCTGCAGGCTAGATGGCAGAACAACAACACGAGCGCTACTCTGATCGTCGTGTTCACCGTTTTCTTGGCGCATTCTTTCATGCTCGGCAGGATCCGTGCTTCAGTGCGCAGGAATAGCGCGTAACAATATCATTGCTGTCTCAATAATAATGGGAAAACATTGCAAACTCACGCACATATTTGCTGTGTACTGGAGGAATCGGGCAGTGGAAATGGTGCTAGGGAAAAAGAAGACGACGGCGAGAAGCGTTTGTTTGCCCGTTTCGCTAGCACCGACTTGCTTCAACCTACCGCTGCAAACCAAGAACTAGTGCTGTTATGGGAACACCCTCGTTGTATTTGGTGAGGGTGCTTGGTTTCCCTTCGACGTCTTGGAACTCCGCAGTCGGACGCTACCACCAGCTATTGAAATGGATGATCCGGGACCGTCCCAGGCTGATGCTGCCGTGCCCCCGATCATCGTCTGCTCTGGCGTCATCCGGTAGCGCGATCCTGCTATATTTAGCGGCACAGACGACGACGCCATTGAAGACTGGCTCGCTGAATATGACCGTGTAAGCGCCTATAATAAGTGGGACGACCACGCCAAGCTCACTAATATGATATTTTACTTGACTGACGTGGCAAACCTATGGTTGCGCAATCATGAATCCGATCTTACCACCTGGTCGGCTTTCATGACAACTTTGGCAGACGTCTTCGGCCGTCCCGTCGTTTGCCGGTTTCGGGCTGAGCAGCGCTTGCGTGGTCGAGTTCAACGCCAGGACGAGAGCTTCACCAGGTACATTGAAGACATGCTATCGCTCTGCAAGCGCGTCCACTCATCTATGGACGAAGCTGACAAGACCAAGCACGTCCTGAACGGCATGGATGACCATGCCTTCAACATGCTCGTCGCGAAGAGTCCCCGGACGATTGCCGAGCTCATACAGCTCTGTCAGCAGTACGACGAGCTGCGCAAGCAGCGTGCATCAACACGCGCTACTCAGCAGGACACCGCGGATCTACTCCCTTGGATTTCGGCCGCGACGCTACCGACATCTTTGTTTTAATGCCGGAGATAAAGCAGTTCGTCAGTCAGGAAGTCACGCGCCAACTCTCTCTGGGTAATAGCACACCCATGCCGTCGGCAACCTTGGCTCCTTCGCTTCGTTACGTCATTCAGACGCAAGTGGCCGCGGCGGTGCCACCTGCCCCTCCTCCGCAGCCTGCTGCTGGACCACTAAATTACGCTGAAGCTGTCGCCCGGCCTTACGCTGCTCCGGCTCTTGACACCTACCGGGCCACCGGCACCTTCCATAGGCCGCCACCACCTTCATGTCCGATTCTCGTCACGTCATGTTTTGAAAGGTCTGTAATTAGTCTTCTTAATGATCACCTTTTTAGTGCGAAAAGTTGCTTGGTCCATGGAGGAACATTTTATTAGAGACATTTGCATTAAATGACTCAATAATAACCTTTCATTAACTGAAAATGATATTGTATTTATATCACTGTTTGTCACTTAGCATGATTTTCGGTTATATTGTAATATTCTACGTAATTTAATGACTTGTAAGCAAGCCGGCGACGTGATAGAACCAACGTTTTAATTTTGAAAATTATGGGGTTTTGTTTGCCAAATCACTGTCTAATTATGAGGCATGCCGAAGTGGAGGACTCCGGAAATGTAGACCACCTGGGGTTGTTTAACGTGCACCTAAATCTAAGTACACGGGTGTTTTCACATTTCGCCCCCATCAAATTGCGGCCGCCGTGACTGGAATTCTATCCCGCGACCTCGTGCTCAGCAGCCCAATACCATAGCCACTGAGCAACCACGGCGGGTACCTTAATATTCATTCAAAGGAATCAATCCATGTGATATATGACTTGCCTTCCTGAGCCATGCCGAAAATAACGGGTTCTCTGCAGTATTGCTCTCCTCAATTTAGCCACCAAATGGTCTTTCATCAGAATAGTTAGGCCCAAAACTCGTCCATGCCAAGCGTGAAAAGCGTCCAAGCTGTACCAGAGCTTCCTGCACAGTATAGTCAGCATCGCCGAAAGAGGGTCCTTTCCTCGAGCTTCCACTTTGCGCTGCTTTCGAAGGTCGTGTGCCAGCGAGCCATGCACGCGTTAAACAGCGAGAGCGCCATGCGTTACTTACGGGCTAAACCACGCGTGAGTAATGCCATCGCAGCAGACCGGACACACAGAGTGAGAGGAACGGACGGTGTCGCACTCAGCGTCATGGCTAATCGAAGCAAATTAATGGGCACTGCGACACCGAATGCTTGCTAATCGCCTCATGCGCTACCGACTTGAATGAACACCCACAGCCTTGCTTGCAACCACGAGTGGGTGAGCTGTCGGCTCACTCATCGTGCGCGGCTTTCGGTATCGCCCTTCGATCATGGCATTGTTCCACGCAGCCCAAGTTCTGTTCGAAGCTGGTAATTCCGCTCGGGCACTTTGCTTTCGCAATGTCGCAATACTGTACAAAAGATTTTCGAAAGCCATAGTCGAGTGGATGCCACTGTATTTTTGTTTCTCTTTATTTTTAGCAGGGCGCGAGTGCTAGGCGGCATTTCCTCTTAAGTAAACACAAGCGCGCACGCACGGAAAGATAGCAGCTGGTGTCGCAAGGCTGCGGAACTCTACGAGTATCCTCCGTTCATTACATCAGTCATGCATGCTTAAACTGACTTCTTGCGAAAGCTGCAATGAGCTTCGCTGCTGCGGCTGCATCCCCATCACGTTGCCGCGTGACTTTCTCATGCCATTTGCTGTAGTATTCACTGTTTAATTATTATTTAGGGTTAATGAATAATAAACAACACTAAATTAGTCAAGACAGGTGAGATTTTTTTATAAGATTTAGTTGCCCTCTTCTTAAACTAATAAAGCGTATAACTCATGCAGATTACATGTAAATGTATAATTGGTTATGTTAAATGAAGTACAAAACTGATCTATGGCGTGGACCATAGACCCACATATGTTAGTAAGGTGGGCGACTTAAATGCAGGCCCACTTTTGACATCTGGTGGCACCTTGATGAGCGTATTCCGGGACTATGAGAACGAAGCTTAAATCATTATCAAGTGGTCATGACGTGCGAGACGCGTGTTGCAGTGGCAAGTTTGATGGCTTCATTTGGTGAACATATCTACGCAGCAAGGCAGGACTGCTATTTCACGTCGGCTACTCAGGGGTTGAAGGGAAAGGGGGAGTTTTATTTGAGTAATGCTTGGCTGGTGGTCGAAATTGCGGGAAATGAATCGACCAGCTCGGTTTAGGATTGCTTGTAACATGAGGATTAAGTATTCATGGTAGCGAGACAACATAGGAGACGCGAACTGAAGCGGGGGGCGTACGAATAGTGGGAATGCTAATTTACGGATGTTACACGGGCAGCTACGCATGTTGCGACGAATATACCGAAGAGATTTCGAACCGTTTTCGCACATGGTTGTGATGTGAAAGGCCCAGAAAAGGCTCGATGTAAGCTTAACGCCTAGCTATATATATATTTGTATTTATATAATAGGAAAAGCTATGGTTTGAAGTTGTTGGCGTGAATGCCATTACTTTGCATTTAGATGAGTCAAGTTTCATTTTCCAGTCTTCACACCATTTGGTAACGAGATTAAGGTCCTTCTGAAGAATGAGGTGATTATAAAGCCTGCTAATTGGTCGATATAATGTACAATAATCGGCAAAAACATGCATGCAGGATTAGATGTTGGGCAGATCACTGATTTAAATAGGAACAGAAAGGGTGCTAGTACGCTGCCCTGTGGTACACCGGAACTGACGTATGCAAAGGTGACGTAAAATTAATAATGACTCTAAATTGCTGACCGTTTGTTAGAAAGTTACGAATACAGGAGAGCGTTAAGCAGTCTAATTTGAGAACGGATAATTTGGAAACTAAGCGGCAGTTTGCTGCATGGCCGATGGCTTTGGAGAAACCGAGAAAAATGCAATCTATGTGAAGGCTACGGTCCATGTTAAAATGTAAAGTTGTAGTCTAGTAACCGCGTCTCACATGACAAGCCTTTCCTAAACCCATGCTCGTTAATAAATAAAAGATTATTTGATTGCAGAGGATGATATATGTTAGATGCAATGATATGGTCAAGCATTTCGCATCAAATGCTTCTCAATTATATTGGACGATATATTTCCGGTGAATTCTTGCTGCCACTTTTGTGTACTGGTATCACTTTTGCAATTTTCGAATCTGAGGGAAGCTGGCCTGATGATAAGGACTGGTGGAAAATAAAGCATATAATTTGTCTAGATAGTGTGACTGTATTCTTTAAAATTTTGTAGTTAGTATTATCTACACCCGAAGCACTAGCCAACTTAAGTTTATTTATGAGACCGGCGATACGATCTTCTGTTACATCGATGGATTGCAATTACTGGTAATGTAAATCAGTGACTTGCGGCAAATTTGAATGGTCTTCTGTAGTGAATATATGGATGAAAAAAAAAGCATTAAGGACGACTGGGCATTTCTTGTCACTGGTTGGAGCTTTATTACCATCACTTAGTGAAATGTTATGCGAGCCACTATTAGGTGAAATTGCCTGCTAAAATTTTTGGGTGTTGTTTTTGAGTAGTGAAGGTAGACCTAGAGAGTAGCATTTTTCTTTAGCCTGTCTTAAAGTTGGGCAGCAATCTTTCGAAAACAAGCTATATTTATCGCATACCGCGTGCGAGTTTGTACGCTTTACACTCGCGTATAGTCTTTTCTTGTGGTTTCTTAGCCTTCGAAGGTACTTAGTGAACCAAGGGTTCTGTCTATCGCCTGTTATTCTAATTAGAGGGATGTACGTTTCCACTAAGGCACGCAGCTTTTCTTTAAGTAGAAGCCAGTTTTCGTTGACTGACTGAGCAGAAAACGAAGGTAAAAAGGTGCCAGAAAGAAATATCTTAAGTTCTTCGTCAATTGTGCAATAGTCTCCTCTGTTGTAATCGCGAATGATTGTGATTGAAACGCCTGTAAATTGCAAGCGGATCTTAAGAGTACGTTGTAGTAGCTTGAGATCGCTGAAACCATCTAAGCAAACAAGTTCAACTGTTTCAGGGGCGTTAGTGAAAACTAAATCTAAAGTGTTAGTGCAGCGGGTTGGCTGGCATTTGGAATAAACTGAAGTCTAAAATTAAAGAGATGAACTCCATTTCATGTATGACAAGATGATGATAGGTTATTCCAGTCGATCAAAGCAAAATTAAGCCGCCAAATAGTAGGCGATATCAGCTTGACAGAGGTCAAGAGCTTTGGAAATACCGTTGTGCAGTTCGACAAGAAGCCACTGGTTTGTATCGGCAACACTATAACATCATCATATTAGGAACTTGTTCCTGTAGGCTTGGCATGCAGCCCATACTGTCTCAATACTGGAATCTACTTTAATAACTTCTGAGGTAATTGTTCTTTTTATACCCAAGAGTACGCCACCAGCTCTTTTTCAGTGCCATCACACCTTAACATGTTAAATGTGCTATCACGCGGAAATATATCATTATCTGTTATTTCAATGTGCAGCCGTGTTTCCGTAAGAACAGGAATATTTGAATTGCAGTCATCAGGAAATGAGGCAATAGCGTCGCGTTTATGCAACATACTTCTGATATTTGTGAAAGTTGTCGATAATGATGGTGCGATTACAGGTGGCTTTGACTTTCTATGGTTCGCATCATGCGGTGTGGTTTGCTGCTATTTCCTACAAGGAACAAACATTTTACAAGCGCTATCAAAAATATAAATGGCGTCCCGAATGCGTAGCTTAGCTACGCAAAAGCCTTAGCTTCTGTTTTGGCGAAAGCAATTAGCTGCTTCCTTGCCTGACGGTTAGCTGGAGAAAATCTTCGCAAATTGAAAAATCAGAAATCAGACTCTTTTAGTTTACCTGCAGAAGACAAGATACAGGCTATGTCTTTGAAAAAGAGAAAGACCGAGCCTGATGGGGTATAAACATATACCGACGATTGTAGCACTTATTGTTTCTAACTTGTATCGGTGACTGGCATACTGTGCCCATATGGTCAGTGTTTCTCTTCATCTTTATATTTCTTTCTTAGATTTATATCTCTTCCTCTGTATCTCGGGGTGAGGTGGCGAACACGTTGTCCTGGGTTGTTTGAGCTCCCAGCTGTCTTTGTTCTTTCGTCTCGTTCTCTCTCTCGACCAGCGATACGCAGAATTTTCGTGCTGAACTATAATGGTGCTCGAAACAGTGCGTGCGAAGGGACGCAACTGCTTTATGGAAGTCTCAGCGCTCAAATGAAGGCAGTAGGGAAATGGATCCCTAAACATCAATTGGGAGAGATGACAATGAAACACCAAAAGCGAACCCGAACCGCGTTTAAGGGAATAAGACGCTTGGCTAGCAGCCACAGGGAAGAGGCTGACACTGTTGACCGAGCAAGCAGAGCAGCCGCCATCAATATTTACCGAGGCGCCGGTGTCCTGTTGCTCTGAGATTCGAGCACGAGTCGACTGACTTCCGACGAGAGCCGAGTCGGTCGTGCCAAGCAAGGGCGCACGTTTGCATTGGATAACGGCGCGATGCGGAGGGCGGCGCAGTCCACGAGGCAAATAGCTCTCACCACTCGTTGCCGCTTCTTCAGGTGCGATAAGTGGCGAAGGTCTTCCCTCCGACAGAGAGAGAGAGAGAAATTAACAAACGAAGAACGTTAACTATGCAGGGTGCCATAATACTCTGGCCAAACAGGATGCACATTGCGAAACTCTTTTATTCCAATGCGCTCTTTCGGTGCATCATATGCATCACTACTGAGCGCCTTGCTATAGCGTAATCACTATCTTAAGGAGAGCAAGAGAGGAAGAAAAAGAAGGAGAAGAAAGTTTAATGACAGATAAAGCCAACCGGTTGACTGAAGGAGAGCACCACTAGTCGGCTGTTTCACATCCTGAGATCCAAATGCAGTTAGGACTTGTTGCCACGTGCTCTTTTATTAAAGTCAAGCTTTGTTTGCCTCTTCCTTCGTCTTTCCCACTACTGCTGCTGCTGCACGCTGGACTGACACGAAGTTAACCGATGTATCGAACCCTGCGCTTTCGTTCTTGCCAGCACGAGCCTGATAACGATCAAGTTAAACGTTATGAGCCACTTTGGCGCAGACAAGCAGTCCTCAGCAGTTACATTCCGAGTGCAAAAAATGTGAGTTCAGCTTATTTCAAACAACTACTTGATTTCAGATGCTTGCAACGTATGAGCCGTATTCCACGCGCCATAAGTCCAGACTACCGATATCTTCCACATAAAAGCTTCTTTTACAGCCAGGAGCTCTTGCATACTTCAAACGAATTCGCTACCTATCAGCCGAAATGCGACATCATGCGAATGATGTTTGGTTTCTCCGAACTAATGTAATTTGTAAAAAAAAATACATTTTAGTGGAGTAATGCGGTGTGATACTAGCCCCATTGTGCCCTGTCACCCCACCGCACGCACTCACTGTTTCATTTTGTTTACATATTTCTGAAAACGCATAATTGTCCCTCAGATTTCGAGAATTTCAGCATCGCCTTGTTTGGAACTTCTTCCTTCTTCAGACATAACACACGTGATGAGCTCGCTAAAGCGTGCTTGACGGATGGTGTCCTGCCTCGCGAAAATGATGGACACCAAAGGTGACCGTCATCCGGAGTATCCGTGCGTAAGGACAGATGTTGCTCTGACGTATATAAGAGCGCAAGAAAACGTGCGGATCGTGAGGAGATAGCCTTGATTACATGCCAAACCGTATGGTACGCGAAATATAATGAATAGGTATTACACAAAAAGTGAGTCAGCGCATGTGTTCATACAGCTGTATATATTGCATAACTCTGAGATTAAGTTTTTTTTTATTGCTGGTTCTCCCGTTATGTCTCGTTTATGTGTTCAGCGTATGCTACTATGTATATATTTGCTCTCGGGTCCGCATCCGAAACAAAACAAGTTGAAAGTGCCGTCACTGTCCTGGTAATTATTTTCCTCCGTGCCCGGGTTTTTTTGTGCCCCCTTTTTGCGCCTACTATGAATCCCAATATGATGCGAGTTGCCGAGAAAGATGCCTAAAAGTTTTATTGGGAGAGCCAGAAAACATTGTTATATAAGTAACCACCTGTTGAAAATTCTAATTATTGTTATGTTAAAATCAGTGGGGATAAAAAATAGAGCTTGTGCATCCAGCACCTTTCCCTTCGATCAACGAAATCGTCCGAATTGCAATTAGACTCTGGTAGTCATTGGGTTCTTCCAGACAAACTCGAGCTCCTGCCAATCTACTGTCTTTCCCTCTCATTCATTCCGAAGCCGAAATGAAGACGGGAGAAAAATCACCGATGATTCCCATACTCCGTAATGCGAAATTTTCGCGCAGCCCTATACGTGTTTTAATTTCGCAATATATTGGCTCGAGCAGACGATCTGTCTCGTACGGCACATTGCAAGAAGAGCGAAGTGTGGCGCGTCTGCCTTGCTAATCGGGAGATCGCGATAGCCAGCGCGTGGCTGACGCGTGGGCGCGAATCACAGCAGCCACTGCAGACAGACCCCACTCGTGCAGCCGTTTGTTTCCATATTATCGGTGACGTCATCGGTGACCAAACGACGCGTGCTACTCTGGCGCCATCTCGTAGCCATCGTCGCCGCAGAGCCCGCCTTTCGCGGCACTACGCTTTTCTTCTCACGCTTTCGCCGTACCCTTCTCCTCGGCTTTGCGCCTCATGGCTCCGCTGAACCTTCCTCCTCCTCTTCCCTCGTGCTCTTTTCGATATCGCCGTCTTTCATCCCCCGCTGCAACGCGAGTTCAATCATTCATCCTTCGATGTACTCGTTCGCTCAGTTACGAGGTAAAGTAAGCGACCGTCGCCTAAGAGCTGCGCTCTAAGACGGAAGGGCAAGACACCACGCGACTCGCTGCAGATATCACATGACCCTGCCCCGTTAACCACGAACGAAACAGAACAAACGATATAATGCAGAGGAAGCAAGCAAGCAAGAATACAGACAGAGAAATAAAAAAAAACTGAAGCAACGCGCAACAAACACAACATTGTTAGCAGAGCCAGTCATGTTGATATATATATATATATATATATATATATATATATATATCAACATATATATATATATATATATATACATATAATATTTCCCTGTGCAGAAGATTGCTTTTCATTACCCAGAGTGCACCGAAAGCGAAACGACAATGAACGTCTTTGGTAGGTAGAAGACCCACAAGAAAAACAGCGCAATCGATGCAAACTATCCGTCAGCAGTTCTGTTCCAAGCGATGCAGGCCAGTTGCATGGAAACGTCGCCTCGAGTATTAACTCAGCCTTCGTCTTCATTAACGTTGCTGTTACGCGTGGGTGTCATTTCTATTGCCTTTCTGCCTTTCTGTCATTTGCTGATCGACATAGAAGTGAGACCGCATTCTCTTCTCACCTATATTAGCAATCGATAAGATCGGGAAACTGCGTTGCGCTGAACTTGCTTTAAAGCATCGAGATCAGATGAGTAATATTCATCTTTCTTTCTCGTATTCTTCTGTTCCGAGTAGGTAATATTTAGGGAGAGCCAGCCCTAAGAAGGCCATTCTTCCCAGCATACTTAAATTTTTAATTTTGTGAATCTAATACCCTTGGGTCATCGCCTACCCAGCCTGACGCCTTAGCACCGCCTGCAGGTTGCGAATACAATACTTCTCTTCACCTCTCTGCCTCAACCCTCTCTTTCTGTTTCCCTCTCCCGCTCTTTCTTTAAAGTTAGATGAAACTCCAGTGAACGGTCGAGTGCTTCAGTGTCTTGTGACATAAAGAGAAGTAGCTTTCACTGAAATATAGGAATTAGCCTGCAGACCTTTCTTGGCCAATTACCCTATCGGAAGAATGCATAGTTTTACAGCAGACTATTTATAGTTCCAGAAAATAGATGCGGTGAAATTGACTATTCTGGAACTGGGACATTCCCTTAGGCCAATGCATTTCACTGGTAATATTTGTTTTAATACAATGGTACAACCACACGAGGAGCAGCACGGAAGAATTGCTTCCCGTGCTGCTCCATGTGTGGTTATCGTTTGCTCATTTGATATTTTGAGCCAGATATGATTCCTGAGTGGTCGATAGATTGCTGTATTGTACTTCTAAAGTTTCGTGTGTGACTCGGCTTGATTAACTTGCATAAGGCAGGCTTGTTGCGGAAATAAACTTAGTTGTGAGTGGCGCCGATCCTGTCGTTTGTGTTCTTCTTCTTCAGTCCTGGTCTTCTGCGCCTTGCCTTTACTAATTCACGCGTGAACCAACTAGCCCAAGTAACAGCTTTACATGATCAAAACCTAGTATTTTAAACAGTACTGTAGAATGGACAGTTAAATCCAATAATGTCTGGCTAAAAAGCAGGTGGAAATCAATACGACCTGCAATGCGAATGTGATATGTGGCTGAGAAGCTTCTGAAAACCGTTTGTTTTTAATGTGTTAGCATTGTGTGTAAGATTCTCGTACTAACAAAAACGTGGCTGAATTCAACCGTCGATAACGCAGAGCTTGATTCATTCCTCCCTGATTTTGACATTTCTAGGTGGGATTGTGTAGGCAAATGCGGAGGAGGTTTCCTGATAGCTGCCCGCCGCAGCCTTTGTTGCTCCATTGTTGATATCACTGCACCTCTAGAAATATTATTCATTTTGTGCAGTTCTTCAATCCTGCAAAGTATTATCGGTGTATGGTATCGACTCCGTCTCCCCCCCCCCCCCCCCCTTCCCCGACGCAAATGCTTCCTTCACTACTCACTTCCACGAAGCACTACAATCTCTTACGACGTCATTCAGTCATGGGCAAATACTCGTCTTAGGTGACTAACTTTCCTGGTATAACATTGTCTGAAACAGCCATAGCGCTGTCTAAAAATTACCTTCAAAAGTAATTTTCTTAACACATGCCTCACCTTCGGGTTGACGCAGCTAGTATCGACCCCAACGCGAAAGAAGGAACAGTGCTCTAACATATTCGACCTTACCTTAACATCTAGTCGCGAGAGTGTTTCTTTTTTAACGCATCTAGCAGAACTAAGTGATCACTGAGTGCTTCATGCAGAATTATTCTGGCGAGAACCTTAGAGCAGAGAAAAAACCCTTTATAATAAAGGTGGAAAAAAATTGTGGGTTTTACGCGCCAAAACTACGATCTGATTGTGAGGCATGCCCAAGTGGGGGACTCCGGAAATTTGGACTACTCTAAGTTCTTTATCGTGCACCTATATCTAAATACACGGGTGTTTTCGCATTTCGCTCGCATCGAAATGTAGTTTCCGTGGCGCAAATTCGATCCTGCGACCTCGTGCTTAGCAGGCCAATACCATAGCCACTAAGCAACCACAGTGGGTACGATAAAAGTGATTACAACAGTATTAACAATGCATTAACCAAGCTTTTCAGTTCGTATATTATGTTTTCAGAAGCGCACATTCGGCATCAACTGGACACATTTTGAAAATAAAGTGACTGAACTTGGTGGGACTTAAATACTGACTATCACCTTAACCGAGTGACCTTCGTGCCTATGGTTCGACAACAAGCTGAAACGACTGAACAATAAAAAAGAAAAGACTGTTTCGCAAGCCCAAACATTCAGATAGCGCTCCTGCATGGGAAAAGATATCACGCCAATTATTTGGCTGCGAACAGCTAAACGAACGCTTTCCTCAATAACACTCGCTAGCATGCTGCAAAACCCAAATAATTCTGGAAATGACCAGAATGACCCTAATGACCATAAACCATTATTTTTATATGATAGCGACAATAACCTTGTTCCTGACCTAAAGCACCTGAAGTACTAAACTCTGTCTTCTCTTCCGTGTTCATTTCTCATCCTGACATTGACCGTCCAGACTGTCCCTACTTCATCCACCCAACCAAGCTAGACATAATACTTCAGGCATACGGTATCACCAAAATAATAGAATACCTCAAATTATCATCCTCGGCCATCATGGATGGAATAGATTCCAAAATGCTTAAGAACACTACGCACATCTCTAGTGTATTTTTCTGTCATATCTTTCAGCAATCATCATGATCTGGCTTGGTGTGCAAGACTAGAAAATAGGTCAATTAATTCCAGCACCAAAAGAAAAAATCATCGTCATCGTGCCACAATTACTTTTTAATTTCTCTCACCAGTGTTTGTTCCAAACTAATGGAGCATATAATTTATTCTCATATTGTAAATTATCTAACATCCGCTATTTTTTTTCAATCCTAATCAACATGGTTTTGAGAAAAGCATGCCCTGCGTTCAACTAGCTCTCTTCAGTTGATGACATCAGCGCGCATCTTGATCAAAACGTACCCATAGATGCCCTCTTCCTAGATTTCCAAAAGGCTTTCGACAAGATTCCTCCTAATCTTAACCCTTGTGTTCTCCATTGGATACGCAACTTTCTGACTAACCGTCAACAGTTCGTTTACGCTAACCAATGCTCCTCTAATTTATCACCCGTTATCTCCGGCGTGCCGCAAGGCACTGTCGTGGGACCACTGCTCTTCGCAATATACAGTAATGAATTACTGAGAGGTTGTTCTTCCAAAATTCGTTTATTTGCTGATTATTGTGTAATCTGTTGTCTTATTACTCACGGCGCTGATTCTCGTGCTCTCCAGTCAGCCCTTAATGTCATTGAAACCTGATGTAATAGTTGGCTAATGTCTCTCAACGTCAAAAAAAAAAAAAAAAAAAAAAAAAAAAACGTCGCTAGTTACTGTTTACCGTCACCAATCATTTATTTCAGCTAATTATCTTGTCTCTGATTCTGAAATATGTGCTGTGACTTCTTATGAGCACGTGGGTTTAACATGTACAGTAGCCTCGGTTGGTCCTCACACATGTGCAGCAACAGCAGTGATGTCAATCCTCTACTACGCTACCTGCGCCGTAATTTACGTCTTGTTCCCCTTCAGTTAAACTACTAGGATATTTAACAATCGCTCGACCCAAACTGGAATACACATGCTCAGTGTGGGCCTCACACCAATCTAACTTGAAATCCATACAAAATCGTGCAGCAAGGTTCATTCACTCCAACTACTCTGGCCACACTAGCGTCACTAAACTTAATCATCTGCGAACCTTCCAACCCTCAAGCACCGCCGCAAAACAACAAGACTGTCTCTTTGACAAGTTTTATCCCAGACCGACATCACACCTGCGCATCGCACTTCATCCTGTCATGGCCATTCAAAGGCTGCTTACTCCCTTCTAGCTCACACCGCCGCTCATGTGAACTCTTGGTTAATACAGCTAAAGACTGCAATCATATACCTGCTGAAGCGGTACACTACTCCAGTCATTCGTCGTTGAAGGCATTCATTGAAAATATGACCTAGATATGCCCACCCCTCATGTAAAAGCCCAGATGGGTTATTTGAGGTATAAACAAATAAATAAATTAGGAGTGACAAAATGGAAAAAAGAGTGCGGAACTCTCCTTGTCAGGGTCGCTTCAAAGATGCAGGCATGGTGTCTCCGCGGTGGCGGCTCCCCTCACCATCGAGCACATTAGAAGGAGAGGGCGCCCCCCCCCCCCCCACTTGGCCGCTTTTGGTGTGCTTCCACACTGGATGCCGTTACGGAAACTGCACATCAAAATCAAATCAAATCAAATCAACTTTATTCCAATGTCGCAATCCGAAGAAGACAGACGTTAAGGGCCGTGGACTAGAATCCAGAAAACGGCTTGACGAGGCCCACGGTCTCTTTAACTTGGCACATACGGATGGCAGAGATAAGCGCAGAGCTAAAGCATTGCTTACCGCTGCAACATAGCTCAAAAAAAAAAAGAAAAAAAAATGAATACAGCACAAAATAGCTTTTACAGTTGAAATAAAACGTAGCATGTAGCAGGCAATCGTAAGACTGAAATGCGATTCCCGATAGATTCGCGTTACAGTCATGCAAATGCAATACACCTACGTTGATACATATATATATATATATATATATATATATATATATATATATATATATATATATATATATATATATACAATGCAAGGAGCTTACTAGCAAAAGCACACAGCCTAAAAAGCGCAGTTTAAATGGTATGGCAATATGTAGCGCAGCAGGTGTTTTCCGTAGTTGGTTCGAGTTCGAGGAATTTCCCATTTTTTGTTAAGGCGAGTAGCGCGTTGTTTTTGTTTTTCTTTAAAAGAGGCAATGCTCGCTAAGATGTTGTTTCTGGAAACAGCTACCTCACACCGTTTAACAAGTCTGTACTTGCATAACTGTGGTAAAGTCAAAGTTTAATTGACAAAAAAGTGGTTCAGTGTGACTGTTGCGTGGGAAATTCATGATGGCACGAACTGCCGTTTTCTCGATTGTATGGATGTTACTAACATTGGCTAGGGTTAGGGTACTCCTGCCCCACACTAACTGTCAGTACTATATATGTGACGCAAGCAAGATGTTGTAAATGAGAAGCTTAATATATTTTGGTAAGTAAAATTCGCATTGTTTAAGCAAAACCACAGACTGGTGCAATTTTTGCTGTAATCAGTTCCGTGTGCTTATTCCATGACCTGTGTTCCTGAAACAAAACTCTAGGACTGCTAACGCAAGGGACTATTTCGAGAGATGAATTTTCGTAATATACCCGTATCTGACCGTCCATTTTGCGGTTTTTAGGTCTGAAGAACACAGCGTTTGTTTTAACAGCGTTTACTTTAATACGAGCGCGCGGCATGTGTGTTTCGGCGAAATGCTTGCGTCGGCACGAGCGTGCGCGGCACCGTGGCTGATGAAGAGCCGGGAGAGGGGACGTCCGAGGACGCCGTGGCGCTGCTAAGAATGGCCATCTGCGGTGCAAGATTGCCGCCCACTTACGAATATAGGCGGCAACATCCCGGCGCTGCTAAGGACGGAGAGCTGCAGTGCAAGACATGCCACAGCGTGACTAAATCGACTTTGTGACGGGACGAGTTTGGCGGGCCAACTATTGTTCCCAAACTTCCCAACGCGCTACCCGGAACGGCTCCGAGTTCTACGGGGCCCTCTGACGTCGGTTCCGGACCTTCGAACGTGTGTGCTTTTGTGTGCGTAGACCGTCCTGCGGGAGGCGGCTGGTTTGTGATGACTAAACGAACGTTCGCCGCCTTGTATCGCGGGAGGACCGAGTGTTTAAAAACTGCTGTTGTACGGATGCTCGACACTTCTCTTAAGCTGTCATGTTGGTCTGACACTTCATGTTGGACTGACACTTCTCTCAAGCAGTCATGTTAGACTGATGTACTTTCTCAAACAGTCATGTTAGACTGATATAAATATTGTAAATAAACCCAAATTCCTCGTTCTCGATGAGAAGCAGTCCTTCCCTTCATCAACGTCCTCAGCGTGGATAAGTTGGACGACGGCATGGGCCCAGCTACCTTCTAATTCATGCCGGACTCCAATCTTGACAACGGATCACGAGCGACGGGATTGAGCCCCCGATCCTGACAGCACCGAGTGGTATCGAGTTACCCTGAAGCGAGTGGTGAACGAACCCAGCATCGGTGCGGGTGCCACTGGCGGTCGAAGACGGCGTCGCCTGGATTCCTTGAGCTGCGCCGTTCAGCGGAGGGAAGCGTATAACGGCGGCGGCCAACATAGTAAGCGCGCAGGCACTGAACGGCGAGCGCCGTCTCCTCTCCAACGAGAGGAGCGCACAAAAATTGTCGTAAACGCGAAGGGGAGTGGTGGTGCCTTGAGGGGGCATAGACGTTTGGTTCTATTTTAACTTCCTAATATTTCTTTTTGAATTCTTGATAAGCAACACGTGCAACCATAAAGGATGAACATGATCATTTTCACCGATAAAGTAGCTTGTGTCCTTCAGGCAACCGGGGATGTCGCTGGGATGCAGATGTATCGTTACGCATATATTTTGTTGACGTGTTGCTGGATGCTATCGGGTGGTTAGACACCTGGGTTGTGCCTTTCGGAGCAGATAGAAGGGACCGGAAACAAAGTTAGTTGGGAACATTGCTTTTAGCATTCTCCTGCTCATTCGGTCATCCCGGCAGAAAGTGGTCAGGGTTTCTCTTATTTTACTTTCAGACTCGCAGGTGGGACCGTTGGGAAGATCTCTGTAGAATCTTGTGTCCGATAGTTGCCGTCACGCCTTCTTCTAGTACTAGTACTCCGACGCTATTAGAGTGAATATGCACCTCTCTTTGTCAGCCTGCTTGTTTGTAATGTTGGGGGCGCTGCTTAGCTCTCCGACTCTCCGCCGTTCTGTATTTCATAAGTTGTTGCGAATTGGCCGACTTTTGGCGTAGGCTTTGATTACATCTTTTTCTACCGCCGATATATATATATATATATATGTCAAGGAGCTTGTCCATCCACTCACTTGGGCATCATGACTTATCCGAGCCAAGCAACGTTTTATTCGTGGTCATGGGAGCATTCCCCGAGGCGGAGATCACACGTGAAGTTATCAAGGTCCTCGTGGAATTCGATTTCAGTGACTTTATCGAACAATGGAGAAAATATCAAGCTCCTCGACAGAAATTTGAGCTGATCGGCTGCAAGTGGTGTGCTACATCAGTTCACATCACCGATTTCCTCATTTGAAGTTTGAGCAGGAGCTTGTCTATACTGTGGAAATAGATTGCTACCTCCAGCGTACAGGGTCGTAATGGGGATGATTCTGTCGCAATCTAATTCTCGCTGTTTTTGCTTTGCAACGTCTTTTATTTCCTTAGTTACAGTTGCCAGTCCAGCAGGCGTCTCACCATCTCTTGGAAACCGGTTGCTACTTCCGGCATGCAGATTCACAATAGGGGTGACGCTGTCCCGGTACAATTTTCCTCGTCCTTCTTTTGAAATGTCGTTGCTCTGTTTTTCAATTTGCTTGTTTCATGGACACAAATATTCGACAGTGATTTCTGCGTTGTTTCGGCGGCAGTTAGTTGAGCGACTTTACGCTTACTATGGTCCGCAATGACCTGACCACGCATGCTCGTGCAGACGCGAACATTTAGCCGACACATTTATGCAACGCGTTCAAGTTTACGTAACCGCCTCCGCTGTAGAAGATGGATCGGGTAATTTCCATGGTGGTCTAATATCTTCCTATCGATAATGTTGCTGTGGTTAGAGAGCAATGTCTACCGCACTTAAATGTCAATTGGCGTCGCATAACTATTCTGTGATTAGGTAGCGCTAAGAAAGAAGAGTCTAGGAAAACAGTGTAGATCTAGGAGCTCATTCCCGAAACAAATTGACAAGAACGAACCCCGCTAAGCTGCAATCATTTGCCTGTGCTGCTGCGTGCCGCATCTGCGCAGTGCTGACACTGCGTATTAGGCGCTGCGTGCACTGTGGTCGTATTGCCGTCTACCTCTCCCTATCTTACCCTGGTGAGGATTCGCTGCCTAGAACGACCTCTCCTCTTTTCTCTTCAATAAAGCTTCCATCCTGCTTTTTGTTTCCAAGTTGAGGTGTTGTAGACGACCTATACTGACACTGAACTCGATTCTCGACTGCAACCATCGGAGGCGAAGCCTACCTGTTGCCTATCTACGGGATTCGTTTATTCAGCGCTTAGTTTAGTGTCTTTGCCATCAGCAGTTTTGAAGGCGTCGCAAAACCGAAACCGTCCTCTCGCGAGTGGCCATGAAGCGCCGCCGGCATGAAGATCTGGCCTGTTTGTACTGTCCTCCTCTCTAGTCGTGACTCGGCTCTCAGAACGCACAAGTCTTGCCTGCGGTCGCCATCGAAGTTTGTCAACGCGCTTAGTAAAGACGTTGGTAATTCTGCGGCTCGTTCTTTCAAAATGTGTACTGTTCAGGAATGGTTTGTTTACGGCTTCTGACGCACGGCTTCTCTCTTGCGAAAACAAAGCGGCAGCAGAAAATGTTTTCAGCTGCGATTCGATCGATTCGGCGCCCTTTCCATCCATACGTGACAGCTACAAACGAGAACTCGGAAGAGAAAACGCGCAATAAAAAAAAAAAATATGTATACTATTCCCCAGACTGGCGCAATCAAGTCAACCCTCAGCGCCCAAAGGAACAGCGTGCTGCGAATAAACGGCGATGCAGGCGACCGCGCTCCATGCAGGGCATGCGCCGGGATACATTATGCAAAACATCTTCAAATCCGGATTTTACTTATTTTTGGGAACGTTGGCCAATTTTTTTATATGTTATTTCTCCCTTTTCATTCAAAATTCACTGTTCCCCTCCTTAGTGTATTCCACTTGTTATACTGAAAATCTTGGCATTTGTTCACTTTACAGCAAAAAGCGCAAGGTTTCTGGAATTTAATCTCCTGCTATGTCCCCGTTAAACACGCCACTTTTTCTTCGTGTCGGCGATCGCATCAGCGCTACTGGAAGCGCTCGTGGGTGGCCGAGAAGAAAAACTACGCCGTTCGCCTTGGTTACATTTAGAGGAAATTGGGGGCAGGTTGGGGGCGATGAGCTGGCAAATTCTAAATGTGTGAGTTAATTAGGAACTAAATGAAACTTGCTACACCCTTTTTATCTGCATGTATACAGGCGTAATATGAAACACCTACAAAGCTTCCTCGCTGCCCTGTGAGAGCCAAACGCGTCAGAAATTTTATATTAGCAGAGATTGGGAGCCACGCCTGTTATAGGTGTAGGTATTTATGTGCTTTGAATCTAAATGCTGAATACTCGTTTTTTTATGTTTTCAAGCATGATGCGATGTGCGTAATCGGTTTCCTACGTTCTCTCGGCGAAGTCAAAGAGCGAAGTTATTTATAGTATATTGAAAAAATAGGAAGCCTGTTGTAGGTGATGTAAGAAAGAAGATTAAATTATACCATTGAATTATTGTCTTTGCAGAAAATTACTTATACAAGCGCTGCAGAACTTTGCAAGTTTATTTAAAAAAACCTCGTAGGAAGTTGCGCCATTGTTCTGAATCTGCTCAACATGCACGGAATTGAGATCTCGAGGTAAAAGGGGGCATTGGGTTGGTGATCTGTGGCCAAAGTTCGAACAGCAGTAGTTCAAAAAAGGGCTTTGCGAAAATTCCTTAGACAGGTGCCTCGAAGCGTTATACGGCCAGAGCGCTAGGCCATTTGCTGCTAGATGTAATTTATTCAAATTTCCTCGATCCATAGAACTATGGAATAGCTTGCCCCGCCATATTGTGAATGATGTGTCAATTGATGTTTTTGTTGCGAATGTTGAATCTTTCTTTGAAAATGCTTTCGTAAATGTGTTGTAACCATAGCCTTCTTGATTATGAGTCATGAATTGTATGATTCTACAACTCTGCACACTTTTTGATTCTATTATTTATATAAGTTATGTATCTTTTAATTCATGTTCCGGAACACCAAACCTGTTGTACCACCTATTGTACATTCCACTCCTGTTAGAGCCTGAGAAAGACTCACAGTATTATGAAATAAATAAATAAATAAATAAATAAATAAATAAATAAATAAATAAATAAATAAATAAATAAATAAATAAACATGTGACGTTGAATACGCATTCAATCGAAACGGATGCCATGTAAGTAGTGGCATATGCAAAAAGTTCAATCGTTTTGCCTTAAATTACAGCTTAGCGGATAATTACGTGACCATTATTGTCTCTCTATTTTCATGTATTATACATGGCTCATAATCCGTTTTCCTAGTGTTCTCTGTGAACTAAGAAAGGCTTGTGGTGTATGTTTGGTAACAATAAGGGGCACTTTATGGGGTATGTATAGGCAGAGGTCAAACTCTGTGAATCACTTCCCCTAGTCCTTGCACTAAATTACACATGAAAGTATTGCGCAGCATGACATTTGGGTCTTACAAATGTCAAGAGTATTAAGGCCGTGGTCCTGGGAAAACTATTGAAGTCAAAAGGGCTAAATGTGAAAATGCATAATTACATGTGGCTTCATCCTCGCTAGAACTTCCGTTTAACCTCCCCCCCTCCCCTCACGCGATTCTTCCTTTTATTCTCTGTCTCTTTCTCTCTCTCTTACACTTAAGAGTGGATGATTGCAGGTTGAGAGCTGGGTTATCCGTGAGAACACACTGAACGGTAAATTTTAACAGAAATACGCCAGGTTTGCGAAGCTTTTTGGCACAGCAACCCTGTAAACAGCAAAGCACCCTTAACAGGAGAAGTTTTTTCTGCCTACCGGTGTACGACATGTACACAGTACCAGAGAGTACAGCGTTTCCGCTATATACGCAGAGGCACGCAATGCAGCTATGAGACATTTAGTAGAGCCTTCCGCATGGTGAACATATGGCCAACGCTAAACGCTGTGTGCCCACCTGGTATTTAAAAATCACAACCCTCATGACAGCGGCAGCATTATTTGCTAGACCTGGCAATGTCAGTACAAACTGCCTATTTCAATAACGACGGCAAAGCAACTCCAATATTTGGTCCTCAAATAGAGATAAGACTAAGTGAAATTTTATTTCACCATGTATTTTTGATGCCACGTCGAAGAGCAAGTGACCTGGCCAAAACTTGAATTAAAGCGCGTGACATTGGTACTTCTATGTTGTTACGTCAGCCACGCGAAGCACGTAAAGTCCGCAATGCTAAACTCAGGAGCTAGCGTACGTACGTGACTCCCACAGGTCTTCATATCGCTCGATGAAAGCGTATTTAGTACCAGCTTTTTATAGCATATAACCTAGAATACTGCATACGCCATATTGAAACAGTCTAATTTTAGCTTTGCATCACACGTCATACGTCACCGTTATACGTGATATGTTCAGCCTGTACTCAGCATGCGCGTCTTATGCCTCTGACTACCGTATAGATTACCATGATTGCGCAACAACATGAAAGGGTGGAGACCAGTCCAGACACCGAGTTTCCTCGTGGTACTTGGTCGTTGTCATAATCGACAGCAACAAGTATATGGTAATACCAAACACTTAGTTTCATTTCACGCTGGGGACGAAGCACAATCAATGTCTAATTCTTGAGATCAGCTCTTCTTCTGCTTCTTTTTTTTTATTTTGTTGTTAGACCTACAGAGAGGGCACCTAGCTGGGAATGCGTTTGGTTTACACCTTCCATCTGGCAGACGGCGGCACGTAATTCGCATTTGTGAGGTACTGGGAATGCAGAACGCTTTCAAAGCCTTATTATTCACTGCATTGTGATCTTCATTCTATGCGCTAGCGGAATACGCGATGACGGTTTGTTAAAACATCTGTATCTCGGCATGTCTACTGCTGCTTTACGTAGAGGCGGCCCATGCGCTGAAGCCTTAACATTTCAGGAATCACGGTAGCCTATCACGTTACCGCGTTACCCGCATACTCTTTTATCAGCTTGTGTTACTTTGTTTCTGTGGTAATTTGATTGCCCAACTAGCCACGCTATCAACAACAACGCACCGGCAAGACGAACAAGATGTTCAGTCGGTGATGACTGAAAGCATCGCTTTCGGAGTCTAGATTGAACACTGTTCCATAAGCTACCTCTCTTTAAATGTCTACAATCGTGCAAATACTTGCGCTTCAGTAAGAACGGCATTGCACTTTGAAATAATTCCTAAGCGGGCTGATGTTTCCGGTCGAAATGTGGAAAAAGGTTTCCATAAAAGTGCGATCGTGGCTTGCATCTTTACAACAGTCAGGTGAAAGCAGACGGTTATGCTTCCATCGCAGGTTTGAAGTTATTTACCCTCTAAGCTGCAGGCAAGAATGCAGGAGCGACAAGCAAGTTGTTACGAGTGACCAGCCATCTACAGATGGGAAAAGTGGATGGTGCAAATAAAAGACCTTGCGAAATGCTGAAAGGCAGTGAGATAATAGCCTCGTATAAAGACTTGAATGCACAAAGAGCGAGTAGCGGAGCCTACGAAAACGATTACCCATAACGCATAAGCCTAACCAACTGCAGTTGGTTACTTCAGCGCTATTAGAACAACAGTGAGTAAGCTCGCAGGAGGGAAACAAATTACAAAATTTATCATTACCAAGAACAAGAACATAAACGACATAGCTGTACAGAAAACACGTAGGACCCGCGAGCATTTCGGATCCCGGATTTATGACAGCAACACTTGGGCGATTCGGGCTTGGTTATGGTATGAAAACGGCGTTGAAAAGAAGGCTGTAGTTACGGCTCCGCAGCAGTGATATACCGCAGGGAAGAGGGGCACACACGTTCTTTCGTGGAACTGCGCGGAAGAGCTTTTGCATCCGGGAGCTCTTGAGCAGAACGCAAGGCTTGAAAGCAGCCTTCCCTGAGGATGGGAGACAATGAATGAGCCGAGGAAAGCGAGTCGAGAAGGGTTGCGAAAGGAAGTGGTAGCGGTATTCGTCCTGCCCGAGCTCCCGATCAAGCGTACAAGAGAGAGGAGGGGCGCCAAAACGTGCGCTTACATCTCGAGCGAGCATGGCACCGCTGTTCGACAGCAGCAGCTTTTTTGCTTTTCTCGAAATGTTTCATCGTGGTGGCGGTGCGACGGTGCCAGCTTAGTTCACGCTAATGTGCGCATTCTCACGTTTGCCGCCAGATAAGTGCAGGCGCACGCATTTTGCGACTCTAACAAAACGCCGGTCGTCTACGTAGAACAGGGAGCCGGTAATTTCTTAAAGTAATAAAATGAATGCCAAAAGAAGGGAAACGCAGTCCCAGATTGCAGAGGACCTCTCACCACAGCAAATCAAGATTCTAGGGGCACAGACAAAAATAATTTGCGAGGGATTTACCTTGTAACGGCCCTCAGAAAGAAATTTTTAGTTGTCCGTACGAATAAAAAAGAAAGCAGTAAATGAAGCAATAAGATCGCGCCCGTAAATATTGGAAAAATAAACTAAGAGAAACACGAGAACACCAAGGAAAAACAATTTTATTGCAATAATTAAAATACATGGCACTGATAAGCAAATAAATTATAGAAATTTAAGTCATAGCTAAAATATATACTTGAAATGCACAAACTATCACACATAATATTATGGGTAGGTGTACATGCATTTGGATTGGTTAATTATTTATTGATGCGAAACTCTCAAGTGGCCCATTGACCTAAAACGCCGGCGTCTGTCGTCTGGAGCAGCGAAAGGGCACCTGAATTCCCATTGGCTGCGACCCTCCGTCACGAGCTGCGCCTCACGAGCAGAGCGGTCGAGCAGAGAGGTCGTGAAACCCGTCATTAATTACCCACGGGTACACTGCAGTGCGAGAGGCACGCACACGACGACAGAAAAGATGGGGCACACGGCGCTTGTTTGTTTGTGTGTGTGACGTTTGCGCTACAGTGTAGACGATGACGTACCAACTAGTCCATCCTATTAATTACCCATGTTGACAGAACTGTTTTTCCAGCGTTAACATACAGCACTGAAGTACACGTGTACGCTATTTCAGAATATCCTATTCTCACAGAGTAATACGTTTGGAAATGCGGGTGATGCTGGTTGAATGCCTGTGCATCCCGATGTAAATCTTTGAAAAGCATTTCACGAAAGCGTAAGTAGTTTATTCATGCGAGAGCATCAAGTGGGGTGCGGGGCTCATTCAGCGAGAGAGCCGGCTCCTGTAGCAGCGAAACGGCAGCTAAATTCCCATTGGCTGCGCCACCACGTCACGTGCGCACCTCGATGGAGCAGAGCGGGTGAACGAGCACGCCTGCTTACACGCCACTATGCCAGGCATTGCGTGAGAGGAGAGGACATTACCGCGACGCCACGTCACCCTCGCTCTGGAAGCCTCCGTCACCCGCGCGTTCCTTGAACGTGCACGCTCTCGCTTGCGTTCTAACTTCGCTTCGGTAGTCGCCAAGGAAAAAATCTGTGAATAAAAAACAAATCAAATTGAAAGGAAAAACATTTGCGCTCGCGAGTTTCGAACCTACGACCCCACGTTCAAAAGGCGAGTGTATCACCCCCTAGGCCACGGTGGAAGAGTGATCGGACGCTGGCGCGAGGCACGGCCACCTAGTGCGACTGACTTGACGGCCCCAGAACAGGTGCTGGCCCTTGCGGAAGCGGCGCGCGTAACTTTTTGGCTCGCTCTGCTGGCGCTTCTATGGGCGCGCTCGGCTGAGGCGGCTCATTTAGATGCATATATGTCGTTAGCCTGCTTAAAACGACTCTATTTGGTTGGAGGAACGTCCCTTTACATTTCTGCCGACATTCCGAGCTTTAATTGGACTCGACACTGCATGAGTGATTTATTAATAGGGGGCTCTAGCAGCTGTCATCTCAGCGTATGGCTGCATTAGACTCCAATTTTGATATTTACGAGAAACGCAGGCAATATACTTGCGTATTTATTAAAGGTTCCAAAGTGAGCACCGCGTAACATGCATTCGGAGGAGTGCTAGAACACTAGATAAGCCTCCACATCGGTCAACATGTGCAAGTCATGCATTGCTCAATCTGCAAAGTATCATGGCACAATTTGAGAGGTGCCATAATCAATTTCTGAATTGTGTTATGACTGCAGTAGCCAAAGAAAACAGAATTTGTTTTCCTTGTGTTTATTGTAAGAGAAGTAATGCCCGCCATTATAATTAAGCAGATCGGTTATCTCGTTTAAGGAAACAGTTAAATATATACCTGAACGGTTAAAGCAAAAAAATTCGAAACAGAAAAGCTAGACGCAACGCAGAAACACAACCAGCACCGCATGTCTTTGTTGCCTTCAGCAGACTAACACGGTTACAAGCACTTTGCAAGCTTGGCCCGTATCGACGTATCGACTATCCCACCGAGTAGGCTGCTCCGCAGATGTTTGGTTTCGCGTTACCGTACTCCGCTCGCATTTGAAGCCGCGTAGAAGCCACGGAAGATGTGCCTTCATTCGATCACTCGACGGCCGCCTGTTTGCACCCGGAGCTTTCACATTTGACCCCTCGGCTAGCAGAACAGCGCATGTGTGTCGCACAAGCTTCGCCAGCTTTCTAAGGTTGCGCGACTTGCTGCTGTCAGACCTGCTTTGTTTGCTGAACTGTCACATCCTCATCGCAACAAAGTAATCTAAAAGATGCGCTGCAATATCTACTTTACGTTCAGCACATGAAAATCGATTGCGATGCTTATCAAGCATTTCATCGATGGGGAAGTTCTAAGCATGAGGCTTTTTCAGCATGTTCCAGAAAACTGCTTCGGCTCTCTCCAGCTTTTGAAGGATGTGAGCAGCCGTGTGCCCGGCTCATCTCTTGAGATTTACAAGAGCAGCTTCCGGTCGCACGCCGTCTGTTCGATTAGACGAGGCGTCTCTGTCGTGTCGGAAATGACGGTATTTTGACAGTAAGCGGCATGAAACCGTCCACCTGCTCAGAATTAGGCGTCTGAATAACGAAAACGGGCATATCATTACTTATGGTTGTTTCAATACTGACTGAGATCGTAAATTATCGTCGCATCGGCCTTAGTGAGCTTTGAAGAACTGGTGAGGCTTATACATTGCCGAATAACGGACATGTCCTATGCTATAGAGGTCTCCTAGATAAGAATCAAAATGGGGTAGGCTTCCTTATCCATAAAGACATAGCGGGCAACATTGATGAATTCCACAGCATTAATGAGAGGGTAGCTGTAGCCGTAATCAAACTTAATAAGACGCATAGATTAAAGGTAGTAGAAGCCTACGCTCCAACATCCAGTCACGATGATGAGGAAGTAGATCAGTTTTATAAAGATGTTGAATTAGCAATGAGAAAAGTGCAAACTTAAATAATGGAGTAATGGGCGACTTTATTGCAACAGTGGGGAAAACGCAGGCTGGTGAACAAGACATTGGCAACTACGGCGTCGATTCTAGGAATGCTAGCGGAGAGATGCTGGTAGAATTCGCCGAAAGGAATAAGCTTCGAATAATGAACACCTTTTTCAGGAAGCGTAGCAAAAGAAAACGGACCTGGAAACGCCTTAATGATGAAACAAGAAATTAAATTACCTTCATACTTTCTGCTGATCCTCGCAGAGTGCAGGATATAGAAGCGATAGGTATGGTAAAGTGCAGTGATAATAGGTTAGTGAAGGCTAGGATTCATCTCAATATCAAGAGAGAAAGAGCAAAATTGGTCAAGAAGAAACAGGTCAACCTAGAGGCAGTAAGGGTAAAAGCAGACAAATGTAGGCTTGCACTTGCAAACAAATATGCAGCCTTAGAAGACAGACATGATGATGACATAGAGCTTATGAATGAAACCGTAACTAGGATAGCTTCAGAGGCAGCAATTGAAGCGGGAGGCAAGGAACCAAGGCAACCAGTAGGTAAACTCTCCGAAGTAACGAAGAACCTAATAAAGAAACGACAAAGAATGAACGTGTCCAACTTAATATATCAGAGAGAACCTGCAAAACTGTGAAAACTAATCGACAAGGATAAAAGGGATATTCGAAATGATAACATGAGAACGGCGGAGGAAGCAGTAAAAAATGGGCACGGCCTAAAATAAGTGAGAAGGAAACTTGGCATCGGACAAACCAAAATATATGCCCAGAAAGATAAGCAGGCTAATATTGTTACGTGTGTAAAGACACAGACGAAAGATGCTATTTACACGCTATTTACACTGGAGCCAGGCAGCCAGGCTGACACTCGCTCGTGCCAAGGGTACCGACCAACTTCGTCGGTCTCGCGGCGGCTCGTCTCTTGAGCATCGCTCCATGATATCGTAATATTAACCCGGCGGCAAAAGCATCGTCACGGTGCTGTTAAATATCCAAGGTGCATGGAGAGTTGTAGGGCTTGAGTCGGGCAACGTGGACAACGTCAGTGGTTGTCACAGCGGAGGACGTGGTGGGCGTGGCTAGAGCGATTTCGTAGGTGACATCGGTCACTTTGCGTATCACGCGATATGGGCCTGTGTAACAGGAAAGCAGTTTTTCACAAAGGCCGACTTTACGCGATGGTGACCAAAGCAACACGAGGGTGCCGGGCACAAAATGTACATCACGGTGACGGAGTTCATAGCGTTGTTTCTGCTTGTCTTGAGACACTTGTAGACGAGCACGCGCAAGTTGGCGAGCACGGTCAGCAAGGGCGATTGCACCACGGGCATAATCGCTAGTTGAAGCTGTGGCGGACGGAAGAACAGTGTCCAGTGGTAGCGTCGGTTCACGGCCATACAATAGGTAAAACGGGGAAAAGCCAGCAGTTTCGAGACGGGAAGGGTTGTATGCAAAGGTGACGTAAGGTAGAGCCACGTCCCAGTCACGGTGGTCGTCTGAAACGTATTTGGATAGCATGTCTGTAAGGGTGCGGTTCAAACGGTCAGTGAGGCCGTTCGTTTCAGGGTGGTAGCAGGTAGTAAATTTATGCTGTATTGAGCAGGCCCGCATGATGTCGTCAATGACTTTGGCCAAAAAGGTGCGGCCGCGGTCTGTAAGCAATTGACGCGGAGCACCATGCATCAAAATGATATCATGTAGAGGGAAGTTCGCAACATCAGTTGCGCAACTGGTCGGAAGAGCACGGGTAACGGCGTAGTGGGCTGCGTAGTCCGCTGCGATGTCGAGCGGCTGCAGGTGACCAGCGGGGAGCTGGGAAGGCTTCTTGCGTCGTTGGTAAAGTTCACAAGCGGCGACGTAACGTCGTACGGAACGGGCAAGGCCCGGCCAGAAAAACCGGCGACGTACACGCTCATAGGTGCGAGGTAAGCCGAGGTGTCCTGCCGTTGGTGTGTCCTGAAGCTCTTCTAGAATGGTGGAGCGGAGGTGTTTAGGGATTACAAGTAGGAACTCAGAGCCGTCCGGATGAAGGTTACGACGGTACAGAGTACCGTCGCGGAGGACGAAGAGGCGTAGAGCAGCATCGGCCGGAGAGTGTTCAAAACGGTCGATGAGTGCTCTGATGTAGGCGTCACGGCGTTGCTCGTCGGTGAAATGAAGCAGCTCGGATACAGAGAATACGCAAGCAGAACTGGCAGTATTGGAGGAGTCAGAGTCGTCAACCGGGTAACGCGACAAACTGTCGGCGTCTTGGTGCAGGCGGCCAGACTTGTACACCACGGAATATGAAAATTCCTGTAGCCTCAAAGCCCATCGACAAAGCCGGCCTGTAGGATCTTTTAGCGATGAGAGCCAGCAGAGAGCATGATGGTCAGTGACTACGGAAAAAGGGCGACCGTAAAGGTAAGGGCGGAACTTCGCAACCGCCCAGACAACAGCAAGGCATTCGCGTTCCGTAATGGAATAGTTGCGCTCCGATGGTGCTAGGAGGCGGCTGGCATAAGCAATAACGCGATCTTTGCCACGCTGACGCTGGGCTAAGACGGCACCTACGCCATGACCGCTGGCATCTGTACGTAATTCTGTAGGGGCATCAGGGTCGAAGTGGGCGAGAATGGGTGGTGAGGTTAGAAGAGTGACGAGACGAGAGAAGGCGGCGGCTTCTGCAGTACCCCACGAGAATTGTACGCTTTTCTACAAAAGATTAGTTAGGGGCCTAGCAATTGTCACAAAATCTCGAACAAAACGACGAAAGTACGAGCACAGCCCTACAAAACTTCGAACGTCTGCGGCTGTCTTCGGGACCGGAAACTCTCGGACAGCGCGAGTTTTGTCGGGATCAGGCTGTACTCCGGAAGCGTCAACGAGATGGCCCAGAAGAGTAATTTGTCGTGGCCGAAACGACATTTGGACGAGTTAAGTTGCAGCTTCGCCTTTCGAAATACATGAAGTATAGTTGTGAGACGCTCAAGGTGAGTGTCGAACGTTGGCGAGAAGACGATGGCGTCGTCGAGGTAGCAGACGCATGTGGACCATTTAAAACCTTGGAGCACGGAGTCCATCATACGCTCAAAGGTGGCAAGGGCGTTGCATAGTCCAAACAGCATTACTTTAAATTGGTATAGGCCATCAGGTGTGATGAACGCGGTTTTTTCTCTGTCCATATCGTCAACAGCAATCTGCCAATATCCCGAATGAAGATCAATAGACGAGAAATAGCTGGAACCGTGCAGGCAGTCAAGGGCGTCGTCTATACGTGAGAGCGGGTAGACGTCCTTCTTTGTAATGCTATTCAGATGACGGTAGTCTACACAGAAGCGCCACGTGCCGTCGTTCTTCTTAACCAACACCACAGGTGACGCCCAGGGACTCCATGAAGGCTCAATGATGTTTTTATCGAGCATTTTGTTCACTTCATCTTGAATTACTCGGCGTTCCGACGCAGAAATTCGATACGGTCGTCGGTGAATAGGCGCAGCATCGCCAGTAAGAATTCGATGCTTAACCGCGAGCGTCTGGCCTAAAGGGCGATCGTCGAAGTCGAAAATATCGCGGTAGGACGATAATACTTCGCAAAGGTCTTCAGCCTGCATAGATGACAGGTCAGTCGCAACCAGTTTCTTTATGCTGGGATCAACGCCCGAGGCTGGCGCGAGGGGCATGCTAAGCTCGCGAGAACCATCGGGCGATAACACTGCCACGTATTGGTCGCTGAGACAATCAATGGTGGCAAGGCAAATACCTTGCTGTAGAATTTGCTTTGCCAATCCAAAGTTACAGACAGGCATGCGAGTGTGATTCGCAGTAATTGTAAGTATACTGTGAGGCACGGTGACGTCATACTGTATTGGGATGTCGGGCAGAGGAGTGACGAGGTACTCGCCATCAGGAACTGGTGGAAAAGACAACAGTTCAATGTAGACTATGGACTTTGGCGGCAGGCCAAGAAAGCCGGTGGAGCGTAAGCGGCAGTGGGGTGCGTCAGAAGGTTCTGCGAGCATTGGCAACTCAAGGCGAAGGGTACTGGAAGAGCAGTCAATAAGCGCAGAATGGGCGGAGAGAAAATCGAGACCGAGAATGAGGTCGTGGGGGCAATGAGCAATTAGGTGAAGAGGACAGGAGTGTGGTGGCCGGCGATGCTGACACGTGCCGTACACATGACGATGATAGGCACAGTACCGCCATCCGCAACGCGGACGACGCGTGCCGACGCTGGGGTGAGAAGCTTGTTCAGTCGTCGTCGGAAGGCAGCACTCATAATAGAAAGATGTGCTCCTGTATCGATGAGTGCCGTGACAGGATAGTCGTCAACGTCGACGTCAAGAAGGTTTCGGGTCGTGGGTAACGTGAGCAGAGGATTTGAGGGCAGGGTCGACAACGCAGCTTCACCTCCTCAAGCTGCAGTGCCTTGTTTTCCGGCTGGATCCGGGAGGCGATAGGCGGCGAAGAGAAGCGGCGGGGTTGGGGCGAACGAGACTGGTGGCGTCGAGGTGAGGGCGAGCGGCTGTAGTGAAGGTTCGGAGCAGGGGCATCAGCGGTAGTGGGTTCATGGCGGGTGGCATAGGGTACAGGAGGTCCAAAGGTGCGGGAATAAGTGGCGGCGTAAGTCCGAGGAGGTGGTGGCCATCGGTTTCGGCAGTGACGGGCGACGTGGCCGATGCGACAGCAGTGGAAGCAGATCGGCCTGTCACCATGGGTATGCCATTCGGACGGGTTGCGGCGAGATGCGGCAGAAAGGGACTGCTGGGGACGAGGGGGACCGCTAGATAACTGGGGAACGCTGGGTCGAGACGTGGAACACACGGTGTTCAGACCCATGTTTTCAAATTCCTGTCTGACGGCAGCCTGAATCATCGCAATGGTGGTTGCTGGCGGATCGGGAGGCGTCGTGGAGAAGGCTGGCGAACAGGCGGCCTCGAGTTCGCGGCGAACAATACGGGCGACGTCGTCGCAGGTGGTGGTCTGACGCGGTCGAGCCTCACATGTCGACGTAGCAGCCGTGTTGGGTAGCCGCGCAATGTGGTGTGAGATACGGCGGCTCTTAGCCTGTTCAAGGCGACGGCATTCTTTTATAATGGCGTTGATAGTCGAGACGTTGCCGAAAACAAGCAAATTGAAAGCGCCGTCGGCGATGACTTTTAGCACATGTGCTAATTTATCTGCTTCGGACATATTATCGTCAGCTTTACGGCATAGAGCCAAGACGTCGAGGATGTTGGAAACGTATGGCTCTGTAGATGACTGAACACGAGATGCAAGAGCCTTTCTCGCGGCAGCTTTGCGCCCAATGGGGTTGCCGAACAGTTCCCGTAGCTTTTCTTTGAAGCTGTCCCAACTGGTTATTTCGTCATCATGCGTCTGGTGCCACATGCATGGGGTGCCGCCGAGATAAACGATGACATTGGCGAGCATAATCGTTGGGTCCCACCTGTTATTAGCACTGGCGTGTTCATACAGCTTGATCCAGTCGTCGACATCCTGTCGCTCCAGGCCAGAGAACACACCTGGGTCACGGTGTGGGGAACCGTGACGATTGGAGCCGTCGGACAAGCCGAAGCCGTTGCAGAGGCGGGCTCGTCACCGGGAGGCATGTTGACAAGTTCGGTGTGCCGACCACTTCGGAGTTCCGTGGTGAGGACGGGGATCGCTGACCTCCAGCAGAAATGTTACATGTGGAAAGACAGACGAAAGATGCTATTTACACGCTCTTTACACTGGAGCCAGGCAGCCAGGCAGCCAGGCTGACACTCGCTCGTGCCAAGGACACCGACCAACTTCTTCTTCTTTCTCGTGGCGGCTCGCCTCTTGAGCATCGCTCCATGATATCGTAATAATATCATCAGCAATCTCGAAGCTATAGTAAAAGCAACGGCGGCTGGCGGCTCTTTGTACGAAGTGTCTATCGACTGCAAGGGTCCCAGAAAACTGGAAGAATGCGAACATTACCGTAATCTTCAAAAAGGGAGAAGTTACAGAATTGAAAAATTATAGGTCCATTAGCTTACTCCATGTAATATATAACATATTTACCAAAATAATCTCCACTAGAATAAGTGCAACACTGGACTTTAGTCAACCAAGGGCACAGGCTGGCTTCAGGAAGGGATATTCTACAATGGATCCCATCCATGTCATCAACCAGGTTATGATGAAATCCGCAGAGTACAATAAACCTCTCTATATGGCTTTCATATATTACGAAAAGGTATTTGGTTCAGTAGAGATACCAGCAGTCATAGAGGCATTACGTGTTCAAGGTGTATATAACGCTTACGTAAATGCCTTGGAAAATATCTACAAAGGTTCTACAACTACTTTAACCCTTTGTGGTACAATGGTACAAATATGTACCACTTTTTGGGCACGTTTCAAATGCCCGTAATGAAACAACTGTTCAAATTGGAGCCAATTTTACTAGTGCTGCCACCTACCCAGGCATTTAGAAAGCTTTATGGGCGTTTTTATTTTATTCCATCATATGGCGCGAAGAGTAACTTAGTTTTTGCAAATGTCTTCATTGCGGTTCAGTACCTGCTGCTGTGGCGTCGGAAAAACTCACTCAAAACGCTGCTTCAACATGCCTACTAAGTGTATCCTTTTACCCGTTTACTAAATGGAACCTAGTGATTCATCTGCAACCATATACATACATTGAGGGCGCCCTAATTGTTCACCGTTTTGAATTGTCTGTTCTGGGCTCGCTTTTGGCTGGGGTTGTTAGGCCTAAGTGGACGGCTATCGCACCGGTCAAATCGCACAGGCCGTGCATTTGCATTCTTTCTGAAAGCGGAGGTAATAGCAAAGGATTGTCGCCCGTAAAAGCAAGAAGGGGGCGGCAAAAATATGGTAGGAGTTCCTGACGACATCAGACTTCTCAGCCGAGATCGTCACCCGTAGCGGTTGGCTTGTCGACAGAGGTGTAGGTTGGGCTCCACGACACAGCAGCAAGTTCGAACGAGCTTTCTGTGCAGCAAATGCCAAGTTCCGCTATGTGTCGAATGTTTTTAGCCATTCCACAAGCGAACAGCAGCATTGACTTTGTGAATATCGTTCCTGTTACACATTGTCTCTTCATTTTAAACCGCCTGCGGACAGCGGTACAAATGTGTACCACATTTCATTTCTTCTAGTAAAGTCAGTGGTACATATATGTACCACTTTTCTTTCGAGAACTGCTGCACCATGTTTCTTGAAAAACGTGTCAAACATTTTTTTTTTTGCCCTGCTGAATGCTATTCTTCAGATTTTCTGAACGAAATTTCAAGGAAAAAGTAGCACCTCACAAAGGGTTAATTTCACACAAGAAAAGCTGGAAGATGCCTATAGAGAATCGGGTCAGACAGGCAGACAAAATCTCTCCAATACTATTCACTGCGTGCTTAGAAGAAGCATTCAAGCTATTAAAGTGGGAAGGTATGGAAGTAAAGATCGACGGCGAATATCTCAGCAACCATTGGTTTGCCGATGACATTGTTCTATTCAGCAACAATGCAGACGCGTTACAACAAATCATTGAGGACCTTAAAAGAGAGAGTGTAAGAGTGGGTTTGAAGATTAGTATGCAAAAGACAACGATAAGGATAAGTAGCCCGGCAAAGGAACAAGAGTTCAGGATCGCCAGTCCATCTCTAGAGTTTGTGAAGGAGTACGTTTACCTAGGTCAATTATTCTCAGGGAAGCCTGATCATGAGAAGAAAATTCACAGAAGAATAAAAATGGGTTGCATTGCATACGGAAGACATTGCCAGCTCCTGACTAGAAGCTTACCATTGTCATTGAAAAGGAAGATGTACAATCAGTGCATTTTACCAGTGCTGACATATGGGGCAGAGATTTGGAGGCTGACAAGGAAGCTTGCTAGCATAACAAGCAAGAATATTCTAGGCATAACGTTAAGAGACAGGAAGAAGCGGTTTGAATCAGAGAGTTGGTGCCAATCGAGGGAAGGCAAGTTAAAGTCACCACCGATTACTAACGTGTCTGTCTGCAGTGTTTCAAGTACTTTCGCAAGCTGTAACAGTGCGCTCACGGGGGAGCCCGGTGGCCGGTAAAAACTGCCCACAAGCAACACTTTGTTATTAGGTAGTATCAGCCTGCAGAACACCGCCTCACAAGCGCCTAGGTCAACGTTGACCGTGCTTGACGAAAGACTGCTATCTGCTAAAATGAAGACGCCTCCACCGTGATAACTTCTGTCCTTTCTATAGGCGGTGAAATTGTCAGGAAATACTTGATTGTCAGCAATGTCGTCATCTAACCGCGACTTAGTCCCCAAGATAACAGTTGGCTTGACCGTTTCAATCAAAGAATTCAAATCATCTACCTTATTTTTAATACTTCTGCAGTTGACCAGAAGAAAGCAAAGCCCGGCGTCGTTTTCTTGGGATGGTCAAGTCAGCGGTACTACTTGTTTCACGCCATCGTCATACATATACTTCTGCCCATTCATGAACAGAGTATCATATCGAAGGCTCACTTTGTCGCCTTCTTCCTTTCGGGACTTGGCGTACTCCCATAAAAACTTGTGTTTCATCCTTACCGTTTTGGAAAAGTCCTCCAAAACGCTGACGTTACTTCCTTTAAGGTTTTTAGCGTTGCTCAGAATCTGCTGCTTTTCTTTAAACATGGTGAAATTAGCAATCAAAGGATGACATTTTCCTGGCTGAAACTTTCCAAGTCTATGAGCCCGTTCGATAGAAACAGACTGTGTTCCCAGTTTACTCTGACAAACATTGCGGACATGACCTTCGGATTCTTCACTAGACTCGTGAACCTTCCTGTCGTCCATTCCGTAAAAGATTAGATTGCAGCGTCGGCTGCGACTCTCGATGTCCTCAATTTTGGACAGAAGTGACTGCAGTACCTGTTGTTGTCTTTCATTTTTATTTTTGCATTACCGGACTGAGACCGTTAATTCATCAAGGCATTGAAACTTTGATTCTAAAGACTGGATTCGGGAGCCGAGGTCACTTATGGTAAGCGTCTGCTATGTCTGTGCTTCCTCGACAGCTGTAAGCTTCTTCGTAATTACTTTTTGGCCATCCAGAAGCTGAGTAAGTGACGCCTCAAACAAGGGTCCCGGATTTAGTTCGACGTCACCACTCACGAAAAGTAACAAAAAATAATATGACAAACGTCGAAGCAAGCGAAAACTCGAGGGATGACGCAACATTCTGCCAGGTCTAGAATTCGACAACACACAATCAAACAGTATTGGGCGTGGAACCGGCAAGACATAAAGGAAAGAGCGAGATGAAAAATTGTAATTACCAACCTGCCAAAGCAGTAATAACCATGTGAAGGGCATCGCTTCGGCAGTGCCGGTTCCACGCCCCACTGTGCCAGTGACTGTCCCCGGCTTTTGTAGCCAGACGATAAGGTCGCAGTCCAACTAGTGTTCGTAAGCGGGCGTTGCACATTCGCCACAACCGGCGGCGAGTGTGCCTGTCCAAGCAACTTGATCAATCCGCGAGTCCAAGCACCTTGAACATGCTTAATCCTGTTCACCACTGAGGTATCCGCTTGGCGACCGGTGCCTTCAGGGCAAGTCCTGTAGAGAGTCTCTACGTTGAAGCTAATGAGTGGTCGCTTCATCTTCAGCGGTCGTACTCCAGTTTCATGTACTTCCTAAAAGTGAACGCAAACCGCGACCATCCCTCTTATGTAAGCATAAACGACGTGACATCTGCAATGCTCTTTAATAATCGACCTGCAGCTAGAGAACCATTCTCTCTGCGCATTAGAAAACTTGCTGAGGAAATGCAAGTTCCAATTCTTCATCAAAACCTGATGGCCCCAGCTAAGCCATTACCGCCATGGCAGTGGAAGCCCATAGAATGCGATGCGTCAATCGTAGATGTGACGAAACACGCCCCAGAGGCATATATTCGAATGCATTCCTTGGAACTTCAATCGAAGTACTCGTGCATAGAGTTTTACACTGACGCTTCTAAGTCACATGCCGGCGTGTTTTATGCTGCAATCGGACCATCCTTCTCCGACTCTGATGGACTGCATCCGGAAACAAGCATCTTCACTGCGGAAGCTTATGCAATACTACCTGCTGTTCAAGAAATCAAGAAAGTAAAGGTGCACAAAGGCATTATATATGCGGACTCTCTAAGCGTCGCAAAAGCCTTAATTTTCCTGCGCGATCATCGAAACCCTGTACTTACCGAGGTTTATTCCGTTGTTTTCACATCGTACATATCTCAGCAGCAAGTCATTATATGCTAGGCACCTGGACATAGGGGCATTGAGGGTAATATGCTGGATGACCAAATTGCCAGATCGATTGCATCACAAGATATCCATTCTACCACTGCACTACTGCCTTAGACCTAAACCCTTTCATTTGAAAGAAACTCAGCAGCCACTGGAAGCGCTTATGGGATGGTGAAACAAATAATAAGCTTCACTTGATTAAACCAAAACTGGGTTATTGGCCCTCAGCAACAAAATAACGACGAACAGGTGTCCTATTCTGTCGTCTCAGAATAGGACACACATATGCCACACAGTTTTCTGCTAACTGGAAATGAACCACCAACCTACGGTAGATGCGGTGAAAGGCTCACCGTCCTCCACGCCCTCCCGGAGTGTCTGGAAGCAGAAACAGAGAGAAAGAAACACTTTCCTCTAGCATACCGGCAGCACATGCCCCTTCATTCTGTAATGTTTCTTGGTACAGAACCGTTGTTTGACACCAGATCAGTCCTAAGTGTATTAAAACGATGTTGTCTTACATGTTGTTAGCCCTACGAATTTGTAGCACATCCTCCATCCAGAGGATGCCGCTGCGATAATATTTTTGTACAGCACATGCCTTCAGGCCTTTCCGTTCGAAGGGCTCTCTTAAGGCAGTAGTGCTTCTTGCAAGCGTTTTGGCTTCATGTATTTTAAAATATCACCATTCTATCACAATGTATCTTTTGTGTTCTTAGTAGTACTCATTAGTCATTGCCATAATTTTATTACATATAGATTTTACGCCCTTTACAGAGATCGCTTTTAGACCCCTTTACAGCTACGTCACACCAACCTCTCGGAATTCATCTACCCACTGCAAACCCATCAACACTGACCTGGCGCTCTTTGGTCTTAATTGGCCCTTTCGCCATAAAACCACAAATTCATTCATTCACGAGGAAGACCCTCAGGGGAACCTCGGAATAGCATCGCCATTAACAACACAAAAAGGAAGAAAACAAGAAAGAGAGCTCGCCATGCAATAGGCTACATCAGCATGCAGGGCGGCAGAAGAAAGGAAAAGTGGGTAGAGATTGATGAGCAGTTGAATATCCAACAAATAGGGGTGTATAAGGATACAGAAACGCACCTTACAGACTCGGAAGAGCCGCCAGTGATTGACAATTGTGTTTGGGAAGGGTGCAACAGAACTAAACCAGAAAGAAAAGGAGGGCGAGTTGGAATACTCATCCATCAGGGAGCCAAATGGAACAAGATTACATTAAAAATGTCAATAGCATGTTTGATTATCGTATACAATGAGTGCAAAGAAAACTTGGCTGCGGGTAGCGTATTTGTGCAACGGAAATAATTGCACAGAGAAGAATCAAGAGTCAGAAATCGATAATATATGTGGGCAGGAAGGCGAGGATTTAGCTGGGAAATTTAGTGTTAAAAATCAGGTTTATGGTATTCAGTGAGAACAGTAAATAGACAGCGTCAATTCATGGCCAGGAAATACCTCGGGTAAAAGAATATAAATACCTCGGTACATGGATAAACGAAGGGAATAGATATATGGAAACACAGGAAAAACCCTTAACAGCAAAGGTAAAGAGAAATACAGCCATAATGAAACACAGAGCGCTTTTGGCATACAATAGGTACGAGGTGCTCCGATGTATGTGGAAAGGTGTAATGGTTCCACGACTTACATCTGGAAATGTGGCTGCTTGCTTGAAATCAGGCGTACAATCAGGACTCGATGGCAACCAAAGGTCAGTGGGACGCGTCACATTGGGCGCTCACGGGAAGACTACAAATGAAGCTGTGCAGGGTGATATGGGCTGGACTAGTTTTGAAGTGAGGGAAGGTCGTAGTAAAATTTATTATGAAGAACGACTGAAGAATATGGAAGAAAGTAAATGGGCTGGGAGAGCTTCTAGGTATTTGTAGAAGAAACAAAATTATGCACAGTGGAGGAAAAGAACTGGCAAGCTTACCAGCAAATCTGCCACCTGTATGGTGAGCAATATGGCAACAAAGAACATCAAGGGAAAGTCAGTGAGGCTGAGATAATTTGATGGGTGGCGGCAATGGAAAAGAAGTGTGCTATGAGTGACTACTGAAGAGTAAAAAACGAAATCAGGAAAGAAAGAATGGGAGATAACTCAAAGGGAAGCTCATTAGTTTTCGAAGCATGATAAGGATGACTTAGAACACGCACCTATAAAGCGAGATATAATAAAGAAGAAGCATGTGCTGGCTGTGAAAAAGCTAGGAAAACAATGGAGCATGTTTTATTAGAATGTGAACATATATCTTTCCAGCGGCCGATTTAGCCATCTCTGGTCTGCTTGAAGCTCTTGGGTTCAGCGATAGCAGGGCGAAAGTGAACATGTCCGCAGTAGAGATTAGTAAGAGGCGATTGGAAGATTGGCGGAGGAAAAGTAGGGAAACGGCAAACAACGGGGACACGCAAATGCAAAGTTCACAATAGGGGTTCAGAAAGTTTGGTTATAGAAATTTATCGTGTTTTCTTTCCTTTTCTTTTTTATTTTCTTACCATAAGTAGGCCATTAGGCAATATAATAACAAGAGCTTGGTGCCGCAACCCACCACCCCGTTCCAAAGGGGACGCTCATAGCATCCACCCATGCACCCACCCATCCATCCATCGCGGCCGCCGCAAAAGGCCGCGTTTCTACCAGGAAGCTCGCCTTCGTGCATAATGTTTACGCCAGCGTTTCCCAGTAAACATTACGGTTACATAAGCTGCAGTTCCGGGAAGCTTGAGAAGCAGTCAGGGATCTTTGAATCTATCGTGTTCCACTCTTAAAGGTGAATGTTAAGCGTCCTCCAAATTTTTAACGGCTCAGTCATGAGTTTTGTGACTGTCTCTGCCCGCAAGGGCTGTGGTTATATTGTCACGTGGTGGTGACGTTCAAGAACACAGTAGCAATACTGTGAAGAACAAAACTAACTTTTATTGGGCGAACCTGTGCCCACAAAAACAGGCTACACTTATAGCACAACGATAGCGGCGAACACTGTCGGCGATCGTCGAAAAATCTGATCAGCGGGTCAAGCGCGTCGGCTTTTATAGAGCAGTCGTCGAATGTTCCAGACTAATCGTTTGGACCCGCGTGCCTTCCACAAAGTTCTACACCATTCGCGTTACGCGATGACATCAGATAACACAAGGTTCGGCGACAACAGACAGCCGGGTAGCAGCATCGATAACTTTCCAGAAACGTCGGACACATGCAGGCGCGTCCGTCGCTGTGCGATTACAGTTGTTAAGCGGCGAAACGTGGTCGCCCGATAAAGATAAGTACACGTGTCAATACCCCCCTCTTAAAAAGCATCGACCCGATGCTGCAAACAAACGAAGTTAATAAACAAAAGCACTCGTAGCAAAGAAAAGAACAAAAATGACGAAGTTCGTCAGCGTCCGTAAAAGGGTTTAAGGCGCACCACGTGGACCACTTCAGATCGTGCGCGGCGCCGCTGTGAATGCGAAATGCCGTCTGGCACGACCTCATAGTCCAGAGCGCCAATACGTCGGATGACCTTGTAGGGTCCGAAATAGCGTCGGAGTAGTTTCTCACTGAGTCCTCGTCGGCGTATCGGGGTCCAGACCCAAACACGGTCGCCAGGCTGGTACTCGACGAAGCGTCGTCGGAGGTTGTAGTGTCGGCTGTCGGTCTTCTGCTGGCTCTTGATTCGCAGGCGGGCGAGCTGTCGGGCTTCTTCAGCGCGCTGGAGATAGCTAGCGACGTCAACATTCTCTTCGTCAGTTACGTGCGGCAGCATGGCGTCAAGCGTCGTCGTCGGGTTCCTGCCGTAGACCAGCTTGAACGGCGTGATCTGTGTTGTTTCTTGCACCGCCGTGTTGTACGCAAAGGTTACGTACGGCAGGACCGCGTCCCACGTCTTGTGTTCGACGTCGACGTACATTGCTAGCATGTCGGCGAGGGTCTTGTTTAGGCGCTCCGTGAGACCATTCGTCTGCGGATGGTAGGCAGTTGTCCTCCTGTGGCTTGTCTGGCTGTACTGCAGAATGGCTTGGGTGAGCTCTGCTGTAAAAGCCGTTCCTCTGTCGGTGATGAGGACTTCTGGGGCACCATGTCGCAGCAGGATGTTTTCGACGAAAAATTTCGCCACTTCGGCTGCGCTGCCTTTTGGTAGAGCTTTAGTTTCAGCAAAGCGGGTGAGATAGTCCGTCGCCACGACGATCCACTTATTCCCGGATGTTGACATCGGAAACGGCCCCAACAAATCCACCCCAATCTGCTGGAATGGTCGGCGAGGAGGTTCGATCGGCTGTAGTAATCCTGCTGGCCTTGTTGGTGGTGTCTTGCGTCGTTGACAATCTCGGCACGTCTTGACGTAACGGGCGACGTCGGCGGTCAGACGCGGCCAGTAATACCTTTCCTGTATTCTCGACAGCGTCCGGGAGAATCCGAGGTGCCCAGCGGTTCGATCGTCGTGTAGGGCGTGCAGTATCTCTGGACGCAGCGCTGACGGTACAACAAGAAGGTAGCTGGCGCGGACTGGTGAGAAGTTCTTCTTCACGAGTAGGTTGTTTTGAAGCGTGAACGAAGATAATCCACGCTTAAATGCCCTAGGGACAACGTCGGTGTGCCCTTCTAAATACTCGACTAGGGCTTTTAGCTCCGGGTCCCCTCGTTGTTGTTCGGCGAAGTCTTCCACGCTTATTATGCCAAGGAAGGCGTCGTCATCGTCGTCATCTTGCGGCGGTGGGTCAATGGGGGCGCGTGATAGGCAATCGGCATCTGAGTGTTTTCTTCCGGACTTGTATGTTACAATGATGTCGTATTCTTGTAGTCTGAGGCTCCACCGCGCCAGCCGTCCTGAAGGGTCCTTTAAGTTAGCTAGCCAACACAACGCGTGATGGTCGCTGACCACTTTGAATGGCCTGCCATAGAGGTAAGGGCGAAATTTCGCTGTAGCCCAAATGATGGCGAGGCATTCCTTTTCGGTTGTAGAATAATTGCCTTCCGCTTTTGACAACGACCGGCTAGCGTAAGCTATCACGTGTTCATGTCCATCTTTTCTCTGGACTAGGACGGCACCGAGGCCTAGGCTACTGGCGTCAATGTGTATTTCGGTATCGGCGTGCTCGTCGAAGTGCGCAAGTACGGGCGGCGACTGCATGCGTCGTTTGAGTTCTTGAAATGCGTCGGCCTGCGGCGTTTCCCACTTGAACTCGACGTCAGATTTAGTTAGCTTTGTCAGCGGCTCAGCGATGCGTGAAAAGTCCTTGACAAAGCGCCTATAGTAGGCACACATGCCAAGGAATCTGCGCACTGCCTTCTTGTCGGTTGGCTGCGGGAACTTTGCGATGGCAGCTGTCTTCTGTGGGTCGGGGCGCACTCCTGATTTGCTGATCACGTGGCCTAGGAACAAAAGCTCATCGTAAGCGAAACGGTACTTTTCCGGCTTCAGAGTGAGCCCTGATGACCTGATGGCTTCTAACACTGTCGCAAGCCGCCTAAGGTGATCGTCGAAATTTCCGGCGAAGACAACGACGTCATCCAGGTAAACAAGGCACGTCTGCCACTTCAGTCCGGCTAACACCGTGTCCATGACGCGCTGAAACGTTGCAGGCGCCGAGCACAGTCCGAATGGCATGACCTTGAACTCGTAGAGGCCGTCTGGCGTGATGAAGGCAGTCTTTTCGCGATCTCTCTCGTCGACTTCTATTTGCCAGTAGCCAGACTTGAGGTCCATCGACGAGAAGTATTTAGCGTTGCAGAGTCGATCCAATGCGTCGTCTATCCGTGGAAGGGGGTACACATCCTTCTTCGTGATCTTGTTCAGTCGACGATAATCGACGCAGAAGCGTAGGGTTCCGTCCTTTTTCTTTACCAGGACTACAGGAGAGGCCCACGGGCTCTTCGACGGCTGGATGATGTCGTCGCGCAGCATTTCGTCGACTTGTTGCCTAATAGCTTCACGTTCTCGCGTGGATACTCGGTAAGGGCTCTGGCGGAGTGGTCGAGCGCTCTCCTCGGTTATTATGCGATGCTTTGCAACTGGTGTTTGTCGAATCCTCGATGACGTCAAAAAGCAGTCTTTGTATCGTCGGAGAAGACTTCTGATCTGTTGCTGCTTACTCAAAGGAAGACTTGGATTCACGTCGAAGTCTGGTTCGGGGACAATGCTCATCGGGGTAGATGCGGCTGAATCCGAGAGGACAAAGGCATTGCTGGTTTCCACAATTTCCTCGATGTATGCTATTGTCGTGCCCTTGTTGATGTGCTTGAACTCTTGGCTGAAGTTGGTTAGCATAACTTCCACTTGCCCTCCGTGGAGTCGAGCGATCCCTCGTGCGACGCAAATTTCACGGTCGAGCAGTAGATGTTGGTCGCCCTCGATGACGCCTTCTACGTCAGCGGGTGTTTCAGTGCCGACGGAAATAATAATGCTGGAGCGCGGCGGGATGCTCACTTGATCTTCGAGCACACTCAATGCGTGGTGACTACGAGGGCTCTCCGGCGGCATCGCTTTATCTTCCGACAGCGTTATTGACTTCGACTTCAGGTTGATGATTGCGCCGTGTTGGTCCAGGAAGTCCATACCGAGAATGACGTCTCGTGAACACTGTTGGAGGATAACGAAGGTGGCAGGATAAGTCCGGTCATGAATGGTTATTCTTGCCGTGCAGATTCCAGTCGGCGTGATGAGGTGTCCTCCAGCGGTCCGAATTTGAGGGCCTTCCCATGCAGTCTTAACTTTCTTCAACTGGGCGGCGATGTGTCCACTCATTACGGAGTAATCAGCCCCTGTGTCCACTAAGGCGGTAACTGCGTGGCCGTCCAGAAGCACCTCGAGGTCGGTGGTTCTTTTTCTGGCGTTGCAGTTAGGTCTTGGCGTCGGATCACGGCTGCGTAGCGTTGACCTGTGGCTGGTATGTGACGTCGTCAGGTCGTCTTTCGTCGTCGCATTCTTTCTTTCCAGACTTCGTCGGGACGGCGGCGTGTCGTTATGTTGTCGAGGTAGTTTCTTCGGCGTCTTCGTCGGCGGCGGAGGGTCTTCGTCAGTTCGACGGACAGCAACCGCACCTCCATCGGTTGCTGCTTTTAGTTTTCCGGATATGGGCTCGCTGACCGGCCCCGGGCTGGGCCAGTGAATGGTCGGCGCTGCGGCGACAGGTAGCGGCCTGGTGACGGCGAACGGGACGGTCGTCGAGGGCTCCAGTTAGTAGCGGCGAGGTAGTCGGCGATGTCACGAGGGCGTTCACCTTCCCTCGGGCGCTGTGCGTTGACGGCGAAGCTTCGCAGTCCTATCTCCCGGTATGGGCATCGGCGATACACATGGCCGGCTTCTCCGCAGTGATAGCAGAGCGGGCGGTGGTCGGGGGCTCGCCAAATGTCCGTCTTCCTCGCGTAGGTATGCTGGGCGACGGGTGGGCGTGCTGGGTGCGGCGGCGGCGGACGACGGAATTGTGTCGTTGCAGGGCCCTGGCGCGGTCGTGGAGGGGGACCCTGACGACGGGCGACGGCGGCGTAAGTCATCGCTTCTGGCTGGGGCTGCGGTAATTGTGGTTGCAGCTCGGGAACTCCAAGCGATCGGTGCGCCTCTTCTTTGACGAGGTCGGCGATCGAAGCCACTTGGGGCTGCGACGAAGGCAGGACCTTGCGCAGTTCTTCGCGCACAATTGCCCTGATGGTCTCCTGAAGGTCGCCGGAATCCAGTCCTTGGATGGCGTACTGCGGCGTGAGCCCCTGGCGGTTATATTGCCGGGTGCGCATCTCCAGAGTTTTCTCGATCGTCGATGCCTCTGCCGAAAACTCAGCTACGGTCTTCGGCGGGTTACGAATAAGTCCTGCGAAAAGTTCTTGCTTGACGCCCCGCATCAGGAAGCGGACTTTTTTCTCTTCTGACATTTCCGGGTCGGCGTGCCGGAAAAGACGGGCCATCTCTTCCGTGAAGATCGCGATCGTCTCGTTTGGCAGCTGCACTCTGGTTTCTAGTAGTGCTTGGGCTCGTTCTTTTCGCACGACGCTTGTAAACGTTTGCAAGAAGCCGCTTCGGAACAGGTCCCACGTCGTTAAAGTGGCTTCTCGATTCTCGAACCAGGTCCTGGCGGCGTCTTCCAGTGCGAAATAGACATGCCGCAGCTTGTCGTCGCTGTCCCAACTGTTAAACGTAGCGACCCGCTCATACGTCTCGAGCCAGGTTTCCGGGTCCTCAAATGTTGATCCGCGGAACGTCGGAGGTTCCCTGGGCTGCTGCAGCACGATGGGGGACGCTGGGGCTGCCATTGGGGTTGCCTTGTCCACAATCTTCTTGGTCTTCTCAGGTAGAAGTCCGTGCTCCGGGAGCAGGTGTTGAAGACGGCGGCTTGCTCGATGCTCCGGGACTACGTTGGTGTTCTCTTTGCGGTCCGGGCTTGGATCACGGCTTGTCGGGGGCGTCCGGTACATGAACGAAAAGCGCCTCCACCAGATGTCACGTGGTGGTGACGTTCATGAACACAGTAGCAATACTGTGAAGAACAAAACTAACTTTTATTGGGCGAACCTGTGCCCACAAAAACAGGCTACACTTATAGCACAACGATAGCGGCGAACACTGTCGGCGATCGTCGAAAAATCTGATCAGCGGGTCAAGCGCGTCGGCTTTTATAGAGCAGTCGTCGAATGTTCCAGACTAATCGTTTGGACCCGCGTGCCTTCCACAAAGTTCTACACCATTCGCGTTACGCGATGACATCAGATAACACAAGGTTCGGCGACAACAGACAGCCGGGTAGCAGCATCGATAACTTTCCAGAAACGTCGGACACATGCAGGCGCGTCCGTCCCTGTGCGATTACAGTTGTTAAGCGGCGAAACGTGGTCGCCCGATAAAGATAAGTACACGTGTCAATATGAACAGCAATTTATTTAAATAAAGAAAGGCTAATTGTAGGATTTTACGTGTAGAAAGCACCATATAATTATTAGCACGCCGTAGTGGGGAACTGCGGATTAATTTTGGCCACCTGTATTTCATTAATGCCCATCTAAACGAGCGTTTTTGCACTTGGATCCCATTTCAATACGGCCGGTGTCGAAGCGATGACCTCGAACTTGGCAGCGAAACGCCATAGCGAAGGAGCTAACCCATCGGGTGGTCACATAAAATATACATTGAATATATAACGTTTGTTGTCTTCATAATGCTGCTATTGATAAATCTAACAGAAGCAAAAGATGGAGCTAGTACTAGGAAATCCGTGTGCTAAGCGATCACGCAGTCAGAGCGCGCGCGCACGCGACGAAATGAAAAGCTCTCTAAGCGGGAGCGCACCACAGAGGCGACTCCCCCGCCTGGCATCACCGTTCGCAGCGCCGCCATTGGTCGCGTACGAGGCTGATAGGGTGCCTACGCTCAACTGGCAAATTTCGCTATGTTTCAAAGGCTTGCGTCCCTGATTCTCTCAACGCACGCGTATGGCCAATATCCTTGCAAAAGCAGCAATGATACTTCGGTTCCGCCATGAATTCAAAACAACTAAATGTTAAATGAACTTCTCGAGACGCTGAAGACAGTATTATTCTCGCTGTATCTGTTACGAGCCACCAAGTTGAGTCTATTCCTGCGCATGCGTTTCCCCGCACTCCGCGATTGCATAAACCATCAACTATTTAATGTTTTTACGTACTTTCAATCGTATGACCTGTGACCGTGAGGAAGTGAGAAATAAAGGCCACAGAGGAAAGGCAGAATCAATAACTTGTATGAGGTACTGTCAGCTGAGAAAGGTTAATAACCTGTGTATAGTTTAACTGCGAAGGCTAAAATATCAACACAGCAGCAAAGAAACGCAGGTAGCTCACGGGAACGGACAGCAGAACACTTGTGTTGACAGGTGCGAGAGTTGTTATGGATGCATCGGTAGAAAAGAATGCGTGACTAGACGGAACGTAATGTATAAGGGGACAGACAAGCGAGTCTGTCTTATTACTTTGTGTCACGTCTTGTCACGCAGTTTGTATCAATGCGCCTGTGAGTCGTGTGGGCTAGCCTGAGCAACTCATTTTCAGGCACATCAGCAACAGCAGCACTCAGTTCTCTTGTTTCGTGTAGGTTTTGCCACCATCAGTGTACTAACTGGCTCACTTTACGTTCTCTTCACAACAGGATAACACATCATGCCTTCTTCTATACTCCGAAGCGGAAATTCATGATAGCGAAAGTCTTGCGTCTTAGCAAAGGTTCCGTGGTCTAATGAACTTATGGTGGCGCAAAGTTCGTGCAGTGCAATCAATGTGGAGGCCGCCTTTCCGGCGTCCCTGCTGAAAGCGCTTCCTCATCAAAAAAATAGGTAGTGAAGTATTTGCGTTTGCACAGTTTTGGCGGACCATTTATATTGCGTTTCTTCTTCTTATATTGATTATCTTTCCCGGCCACGTAATTGTTGTATACTCTGGGAGAGCTGTATGAAAGACTTTGAGCTATACAAATGTCGTGGCTGTTGAGAAATTATTCGATAAACATAACGAGCCTCCTCGGGTAGCTACGTACGTTTGGCATGGCCCCACATCACAAAAACTGCGCGCTAGACAACTACATCAAACAAGGAGGTACAAAGGAAGGAAAATAAAAAGAGGGAGCATAGGAAAGGCGAACTAGAAAAACAAAGTAGAGCAAAATATTAATTACATGCACAACCTGCAATTCGCTAATGTATTCTTTGATATCATGTTAACACATGATCTCAGACAAGTTGTTCTTGAGCCGACAGGTGCGCAAGGTTCTTCATCTTCAGTTTTTGACCTTGTTTTCTTAGGTCGGAAATTCGCTGAATTGGCGGTTCTGATCGAGCAGCGGCTGTCTGACCACTATCTTGTTTGTGTCTGTTTACACCTTGTTTCCAGTGCTAAAAATAAAAAATCGTCTGTTCATCTTGTGAAAGATTATTCTCGCGCGAATGTCGCATGCGTGATTGATTACTTGGAAAATTGTCTAACTGATTTTGACGAAAATAAAGTTAACTTACTTTGAACCCGCTTTAAGGACATGTGTCATTTTTGCCGTGATAAATTCATACCAAATAAGAAAAAACAAGTTCACAAGCAAACGCCATGGATCAATCGCAATGTCATTCATATGAAACGTAAAATTAACAGATTATAAAAGGCCCGTACGCACCCAGACCTAATACCTGAAGTACAAGACAAGCCTGCACTTGCCCTGCATAGATCAAAGGATTAATATTTTCACTCATCTCTGCCTAATTTTATTGCAAACGACCCAAGTAATTATGGAATTACATTGCCGAGAAGAAGAAACCAATATCCCAAATGACAATAAATGGACCGATGGTTACGGAGAAGGTTCAACTTGCTCATCACATTAATATGTTTTTTCACAGTGTCTTCTCGAATGCCAGTGATTCTTCACGTAACTGCCCAGTGCACCAACCGTTTGATGTTAATCTTATATTGTATGCTGGTGTACTCTCTATGCTGCTGAACCTAAAACCAAATGTTCAAGTGGGCCTGGTAATATCCCTAATTTGTTACTCCGTAGATATGCTGTAAGCTTATCAAAGCTTCTTCTTATAATATTCCATGTTTCATGATTTCCGTCTGAATTACCGAGTGATTGGAGAACAGCCCGAATAGCATCAATTCATGAAAAGGGAGACCGTCTACTAGTAGAAAATTACCGTCCTATTTCTTTAACGTCACCATGCTGCAAACTCATCGAACATATCATAGCAAAAAGCATAGCCACATATCTAGAAAAGCATTCAATTTTAACTAACTTTCAGCACTGGCTCAGAAGAGGGTACTCGACTGTCACACAGCTCGTCACTGTAGTTCATTCTTTTGCATCAATCCTTTACAAGAACGGACAAATAGGCATAATTTTTCTTGACTTCCATAAGGCATTCGATACGATCCCTCATGATAAATTAATTCTAAAACTTGAAAATGCAGGAATCCCCCATATGTTTATCTCTTGAGTTTCTGGTTATTTGTCTAACCGGAAACAATTCGTTGAGATAAATGGCGAAAAATCGGGCTGCCTTCCGGTCACATGCGGTGTTCTCCAGGGCAGTGTGCTCGGTCCTCTTCTTTTTGTTCTATATAATAATGATATTGTTAACACGGTTGAAGGTGGTGTACAGATTCGATTATTTGCCAATGATTGTGTGATATTTAAGGATATTGTTTCCCTCCATGATCAAACTAGTTTATCTTGTAGTTTAAATAATATTGTTATATTACAGGTTATAGTTACAACAGCGGTTGCAGCGCTGGCCGGTTAGATTAACACGACGAGCCCAGTTCGTTCTTCCTCCTCTTTTCTGGAGTGATGGCGCCCACGCGCCTCGTTCAAACAAACAAATACCATACGTGTGTAGCAATATTCGTGCATGGTGCAGGTGCTGGGGAATGACACTAGACACAGAAAAAAGCGTACTGCTGCGAATGACACATAAGAAATCATCCCTGCTTTATACATATAAGTTAGGTCCATCACCTCTTCATGAAGTCAATAGCTATAAATACCTAGGAGTGACCCTTAATAATACACTATCATGGAATAATCACATAACTAACACTGGCGCTTCGGCCTTCAGAAAACTATGTCTGTTGAGAAACAAACTTAAGAAAACCCCATCTGACGTTAAAATGCTATGCAACATCTCCCTAATTAGACATAAGCTGGAATATGCTTGCATAGTTTGGGATCCATACACAAAAACTACTATCAATAGTCTTGAAAGAATTCAGAGAAAAGCGGTCAGATTTATACTTAACAAACTTTCCTGATGTGATTCCCACATCGAACTTATAGAAATTAACAACCTTGGACCACTCGAGCATAGAAGAAGGAAACAGAGACGAATTCCTTAAACTAGTTCACACCAACAATTATCCCTTGACCCATCTGAACCTTTCTCGCAGTTATCGACCAGAACTACACGCCACCGCAGACATGATGCATTAACCCCTTACTTTGCAAGAACAAACTTCCAGCCAGCGTACAAAGCGATTGAAAGCTGCAACAAATTGTCTGTCAAGGAGGTGGTGACTCATCTGAGCTAATTTTTACTACTCGTTGTCGTGAAATATCACCATTGCCAGCAGCAACTCCTTTTTCGTTGCCAACGAAACCAGCATGCGAAGTTATCTACTCTTCTGTGTATGTGCTCGTTAGTTCTAGAATAACGTATTCTAAAAATATATGCATATGGTTAATAGAGATAACTGACAGCCTAATATTAAGATAACTGTATTTCTCTAAAATGTTTCTTGTGAGTACTTTTACCCTTATATTAATGATGATTTAACAGTCATTGTTGCCGAATATGTCTTGTACAATGCAGTTATAATCTTATTTTAGGCTACACTTGTGATCGTTCGAGCCGAACAATCCATATACTCTTGCAGAGGAACAGTTCCGATATGGCTGCCCGACTGCCGCTTGGTACCGATAGAATGACACGAAAGTAAAGCGTTACGGGCTAGTTGAAACGCACAAGAAATAAAGCTGGCTGCGATGGCAGCGCTGATCGTCCATATAAACACCCTGCCCGCCGGGTGGTGTCCGAGAAAGGCGTGCGATTTTTTGTTTTCAAAAACAAAAGAATAATCTTTAAAGTGATTTTAAACCATTCTGTACACAAGTCAGGATGGGCACCGTGTCATAGTGACATAAGACAAGTCACGTTCCTAAGGGATGCTGAGAACACGTCCGGAAGTGACGAAAAAGAGACGCAATTATTTTGCGGGCGAATGCATGCCGGCGAAGGGTTTCAAGAGGAAGTGAGGTAAACGAGGCTCCTTGTGCTGAGAGTTTGTGCATTGCGCAGCACCAAGCTTTCTGAAATAATGTTCCCTTTCGCTGTCCTCAGACTGAAAGCACCCTTGACGTAAGTTCTATGAGAACGCGCCCTGGCGCACACACACACGCGCACACACGCACACGCACCCACACGCACGCACGCACGCACGCACGCTCGCACACACACACACACACACACACACACACACACACACACACACACACGCACACACGCACACACGCACGCACACACACATACACGCACACACGCGCACTCACGCACGCACGCACGCGCACACATACACGCACGCACGCACACACACTTGGTCTCGTTAAAAGGCTCCTACCACGTCTGGCCATTGCAAACTGGCAAGCGCAGTGCACACAATGCGTGCTGACGATCGCGCCCTCAAAGTATTACGCCGCCACGCGCCAGGAAAAGGAGCGCAACTTTCAAACCACCGCACTCTTCTCCTCAGAGGCGTCGCGCTCTCCGCCGGAGGGTCAACGCTAGTCGTGCAAGGGCGCATACGTAGTTCGCTGTGCTGTGACTTCACTCAGAGTGGCACGTGGCTTTGAAAATTGTTCAAGACAGCAGCAGTTATTTGTTGAATCTGTTGTTTCAATGAACGAATCAAACTTTACATAAATAATGAAACCTACAAACCGAATGTATGCGCGCCTTTGGTTTACCCCGTACCGCAGCAAGAGAGTTGTACTTCTGTTTCGTCTGCTTGCTCCCATGTCGCGCAGTCGCTCAGTCGCGCGTGCAGAGATTTAAACTACGGCATTTTCTACCGTGCTCCAGCGCGCGATATGTTCTGTGATACGCTTGTGTCTGCCTCAGTGTTCTTGCAGGACTGATTTATACTGCAAGTCAAGTGTTCTCGTGCACAGCGCGCAAAATCGGGCGCTGCGCGAAACGAGACAAACGCAACAGCTCGCGCTCGAGACCGTCGGCGGAAGTGCGCCAGGCAGAAAAAAAAAGCAAGAAAAAAAAAAAAAGAAGCCGGGGCCCATGACGTATGCGTTAAGGGATCCTTTAGCTTCGGTATGGGAGAACATAGGGAAGGAATTTATCTAGTGGAGTCTAGATGGGGACAAGTGGTGAGAGTCTCTATGTTGGCGGTTACGCTCGCCTCCTAAAATCTTGGGTCCGTGGCACAGAAATATTTCTATCTCGTCTATTAATAAACGAATTTGAAAAATTCTTGCTGTAGAACGCTCCCTACAGGGCAGGTAACAACTTCCAGCGTATTGATATATATATAACGAAAATTTGATATGTGGCCTGTAAGGGACCCTTTAAAAGGTTGCTCACTTGAGATGCTCTGTTTTAAATTCGGTCAGCGATAAAAAATATCTTTGGATCGAGGCACTAAGAGAGCACTCTTTCAAACCTTGAGGCAGAAGAGCCGTCGGTTAAGGACAGAACACTTAAATCATTTTACACAGCTTGGCAATTACTACAACTCTAAGCCATTTTTTAACACAGAGATAGAACATGAATACAGCGTGATAGTAATAAACAGGCGCTCCTTGTATCCGAAGAATTTGTTCCCACTTGTTCACTTACGTATTTCTCAAAGTTTCTGAAAAGCTCACTACGTGAGTGTGTGTAATGGTGCGGGAGAAGGGCACTAGAGGTCTTTCTGCTGTTGTCTCTCCCTATGCTGTATATATGCTGTGATATGCTATATATATATATATATATATATATATATATATATATATATATATATATATATATATATATATATATATGCTATATATATAGCTGTGAAAAAAAGAAGCTATAACTATGCAACTTAACCACAGAAGAGGTCTGCGTCTCCATGGTGTTCCCACCGTTGAGTGTTCTTAGTACTACACTAACGGTGATCGTCAGGACGCTCTGAGTCTCCAGTAGTTGTTTTGATGGGAATAAATAAATTTCCCTTGCAGTGCTGGTGTAGTTGTCACTTAAATGTAAGCACAGCCCGTGCATAGCACGGTTGTCTGCAGAGAAAGACCACTAGTCAGTGTTCTTTAAGCTCGCCAAAGAAGTGAGGAATGTTGCATGCTACCCCATTTGTAAATGCAAACGTGATGTCTGGCACCTAGTTGTTTAGGCTAAGCAAAAGCTAAAGAAAAAGCCGACATTCTCGCAGATTTTTTATTATTCTTCGCCTTTACGATGCGCTGTTCAGGGAGGAGCGGTAAGCTGTGAAATTTTGCCTTGTACATGGTCTACACGAACATATTATATAACACCGATTAGTTACAGCACTCCTGGGTCACAACAAAATTAAGAAAAAAATACAATAGAGCAGAAAGTATAGAATAAGATTGTCACGGCTCATTGGAGCAAGAGCGGAGAGCGGTATTTAATCGAGATAATTAGGGCAAGCGCTCAGTCCAGACTTCTTCTCTAGCGCCTCGCTTGAAAGTGAAAGTGAAAGTGAAAGTTTATTTTCTTTTCAACGAAAAGAGGGCGCCAAGACAAAAGGCAAGAGCCTGACAAGGTCCCGGTCACCCGTAAAACAGCTGGCATTGTGCATAAGCACTTCACAACAAATACACAACGAATTTCTCAAGCATTGTAAAAGCATGAAGCAGTAAGTTAACATGCAAAGTTTGTACAGGAAAAGAATAAATTGAATACACAACTTATCGTATTAGTGGTATAAAGACAATATCTTTTTGATACAAACATAAGAATATCAGTCCTAAAACAAAGAAACAATATCACAGCTTACAACATGTGCGTTATAGAGGTTATAGAGGACAAACGAGGTCGTCGTCTTCATTGTCAACGTTGTTGGGCATAGATGGCGTCGCGGCATTTGCCCCCCTGCAGAGGGAGCATCGTCCCGATGCTCGGCGGGTAGCATCCGGTGTCCAGCAAACCAGAGAGTGTCCATGTCATTCAGAAAAATAAGGTTTCATGCGCACCACGTGCACAGTCTCAGGCAGGTCCCGACGGCGCCTCGAGCAGAATGGGCTGTCAGAAACGACTTCATATTTGACGTCGCTAAGGTGTCGTATTACGTTGTACGGTCCGAAGTATTGGCGCAGAAGTTTCTCCGCGAGGCCTCGGCGGAGTACTGGAGCCCAAACCCAGACTCTTTGGCCGGGCTGGTAGACGACGCATCGATGGCGTTGATTGTAACGTCGGGCATCGCGGTCTTGCTGGCTAGCTATGCGAACGCGCGCGAGCTGTCTTGCTTCTTCGGCGCGCTCTGTAAAATATGCGGCGTCAGTCTCGAAATCGCTGGAATCACGAGGAAGCATAGAATCCAGCATTGTAGCCATTTCTCAACCGTGGAGGAGACTGAATGGTGTCATTCTTGTTGTTTCTTGCAGAGCCGTAGTATAAGCAAACGTTACGTAGCGTAATATTTGGTCCCAGTTCTTGTGTTCCACATCGACATACACGCACAGCATGACTGCGAGAGTCCTGTTGAGGCGCTCCGTAAGTCCATTGCTTTGCGGGTGATAGGCTGTCGTCCTTCTGTGTGCCGTGCCACTGAGGGTGAGTACAGTTCGCAAAAGTTCAGCCGTGAACACGGTTCCCCTGTCGGTTACGATGACCGCTGGAGCACCGTGCCTCAGGACGACGTTTTCGACGAAGAACTGTGCGGCCTCGGCTGCTGTGCTGCTAGGAAGCGCCTTGGTTTCAGCATATCGCGTGAGGTAATCTGTCGCGACTATGATCCACTTATTTCCGGCAGCGGATATTGGGAATGGGCCCAAAAGGTCTATCCCAATTTGTCCAAACGGTGTTTCCGGCACTGGAACGGAATGTAATAGTCCGGCCGGTTTCATAGGTGGCACTTTTCGTCGCTTACAGTCAAGGCACACTCGAACGTAGTGCTTCACCTGTGCTGCGAGCCGTGGCCAGGAATACTTTTCTTTGATCCGTGCTAATGTTCTTGTGTAGCCTAAGTGACCTGAGGTAGTTTCATCGTGACATGCCTGCAAAATTTCATTGCGGAGAGTTTTAGGGACAACTATAGATATCGCTTCCCTGTTGAAGAGAAGTTCCTCCTAAAGAGAACGCTGTTGCGTAGGCAGAATGGTGACAGGTGCCTTGACAACAATCTGGGCTTGTTTGTGGTGCGGCCTTCTAAGAAATCAATTAGTGACGCGAGCTCCTGGTCCTCTTGCTGTTGTTGAGAGATGGTGGCCGCATCAACAACTCCTAAAAAGCCTGCGGATTCGTCATCGTCTCCGCCTGACGACTCGATTGGCGATCTGGAAAGGCAGTCAGCGTCTAAGTGCTGCCTTCCCGATTTATAGACCACTTCATGTCGTACTCTTGAAGCCGCAGGTTCCAGCGTGCCAAACGTGCAGATGGATCTTTCATGTTGGTCAACCAACAGAAAGAATGGTGGTCACTTATAACTTGAAATGGCCGGCCGTATATGTACGGGCGGAACTTGGTAACTGCCCGTACTACACGCAAGCATTCCTTCTCTGTGGTGGAGTCGTTCGACTCGGCACGTGACAATGTTCTACTAGCGTAAGCGATGACTCGCTCAGCGCCGTCTTGCCGCTGAACAAGGACCGCGCCAAGACCTACGTTGCTGGCATCGGTTTGGATCATTGTCGGCGCATCCACGTCAAAGTGGGCAAGAACAGGCGGAGTTTGTAGACGGTGCCGCAACTCGTTAAATGCCGCCTCCTGCTCCTCGCCCCACACAAACGTGACATCTTCTCTGGTTAAGCAGGTGAGCGGTGAGGCGATGAGTGCAAAAGCCGCAATAAATCGCCGGTAATATGCGCATAGGCCCCGGAAGCGTCTGACTGCCTTTTGTCTCTAGGCCTTGAAAACTTTGCGACGGCTGCGATTTTCTCAGGATCAGGTCTGACACCTGTGTGACTTACTACGTGGCCCAAAAACTGTACTTCTTCATAGCCAAAGTGGCACTTTTCAGGTTTTAAGGTAAGCCCAGCGGACCGTATGGCTTGAAGAACAGACCGTAGCCGTCTGAGATGTTCATCAAATGTGGCAGAATAAACAATGACATCGTCTAGGTAGACTAAGCAAGTCTTCCACTTAAGGTCTGAGAGAACAGTTTCCATTAGTCTTTGGAACGTGGCTGGGGCGGAACACAAACCAAAAGGGAAAACTTGGAATTCATATAGCCCATCAGGCGTTATAAAAGCAGTCTTTTCGCGATCCCGCTCATCGACCTCTATTTGCCAGTATCCACTTTTTAAGTCCATCGACAAGAAGTGCCGTGCATGCCGTAACCTGTCGAGGGAATCGTCGATGCGTGGTAAGGGATACACATCCTTTTCTCTAACCCGATTGAGCTTGCGATAATCGATACAACACCACAGGCTACCATCCTTCTTCTTAACGAGTACCCCGGGCGATGCCCAAGGGCTTTTTGACGGCTGGATGACATCATCTTCTAGCATTTTCTTGACTTGCTGCTGAATTGCTTCACTCTCTTTCTCAGCCACGCGATACGGATGCTGTCGGATGGGTATTGCTGTTTCCTCCGCAATAATGCGGTGTTTCCTCAGTGGTGTTTGACGCATTCGGGACGTTGTAGAGAAGCAGTCCTTAATATCGTCAAGCAGTTCCCTGAGACTTTGTTTCTGTTGCGGCGCTAAACCTGGGTCAACGTCGACGACGGGTGCATGTGGCATAGCATCGGTGGTCGATTCCTCTTTTACAGCAAAGCAGTGTTGAACGTGGTCAATTTTATCAAAGTATTCCACAGCGGCGCCTTTACTGATCTGCCGGCGTTCATCGGTGAAATTTCTCAGAAGTACCTCTGTGCGACCACCAATTAGGCTGACGATACCGCGAGCGATGGCAACACCTTGATGGAACAGAAATGCAGTTAGTTGTTCGGCTACACCGTCCTTGTTAAACAGTTCTCCGCAACTGACGGACACAAGACTTCATGATAGTGGTGGTATGCAGACGTCGTCGTCGGCGACACGTAACGATGTACGCTGGCGCTCTTCGTCGTGGCTCGTCTCTATACTAGTTGACAAGGTTATCTCGCCGTCCCGTATGTTAACCACGGCGCCGTACTCCCGCAAGAAGTCCCTTCCAAGGATGAGTGATCTGCAGCACTCTTTTAAAATGATAAAAGTGGCGACAAAAGCTGTATTTCCTATCTGGAGTGTGCAGTACATTTTCCTGTAGGTGTCATTACATGGCCCCCGGCATTTCGAATATAAGGACCCGTTCATTGCAGTTTGACTTTCTTAAGCCGGTCTGCCAACTGCTCACTCATTATCGAAATGTCTGCGCCAGTATCAACTAAAGCTGTCACGTCGTGCCCATCAATCGTTAAGAGTAGGCCGGCACTCACAAATTCGTGGGCGTTCCGTTTCTCCGGGTTGCTCCGCTCGCTTCTCTGTAATGTTGGGCGACTTTCGGCGGTTCGACGACTTGCAACCTTACCCCCGGAGGTCGCCGATTTCAGTTTCCCCGCTGTGGGCTTGGAGTGCGGCCTCTCACCACGTCGGCGAAACTGCGATGGTTCGGCGAAGAATAACGCAACGGAGACGGCGAGCGCGACCTGAGGTTAGCTGGGCTGCCTTGTTCCCTAGTGACACTGTCGTCGAAGCGCCGATGTCTCTCTGGAAACTGTCGTGGAGCGGCAGGTGACATTTCCTGGATGCCACCCTGACGATGAGGGCAAAAAGGATAAATGTGCCCTTGTTTGCCACATTGAAAAAACAATGGTCGGCGACCAGCAGTGCGCCATACGTCGGTCCTGCGAAGCTGGGGTCACCTGAATTGCTCCCTCTGTATCCAGGCAGCAATAGGTGGCCGCTGATGGTACTGCTGTACTGGCCCGGTAGAAAGCGGGCGACGAACAGCGTCTGCGTAGCCAATTGCGCGCAGCTCGAAGCGTGGCTCGGGACACGGTTCAGGGAGTGGCTCAGGTGATGCAAATGCTTGCCGGATTTCTTGGCGGACAACTCCCACGACCGAAGCAACAGTGAACTCCTTCGGTGTCGCAGTTTGCTTCGCAATCTCCTCGCGGACAATGTCTCTTATTAGTTCACGCATCTAGGTGTCGTCTGTCACTGTCAGTACTGCGGCTCCTGCAGGCGCGTCGTTATTCAGGCGTTCATATTGCCGGCAACGTATTGCCGGACACAGAATTGGCGTGGGTATATTACATTTTGTATCATGAGAAGATCAACTTCAGCATCTCGGACCACCGCGAGAACGCAGAAGACTAGCAAGGAACATAGGCCCTTCTATGTTCCTGCCTATTTCAAAGGACACTCGCCTCCTCACACATTGCAAAGTCTATAAAACCGTCACTTGGTCCATCATGATATCTTTCAAAACGTGTCGTCTTCTTCCTATTCCACGCTCCGTGCTTCTTCTTGAGCCGTGTGTTGAGCTGCACGCCTCCCCTGTCTTTTCATATATAGTTTCCCTTCCATTCCGTATATGTCACCTCATAGAATGTTCACACCTAAAAATCGACTGGTGTCCAGTGTTATTTGCGCACAAAACTGCGTTATTTATTCTGTCACCAATATTGTGTGTCTGTATCTGTCTCTCAAATTTGTTTTATTTCTGAATCGTTATAAATGATGTACCTGCTTACTCTATTCCTTCCCTTTTTTTGTTCTAGCACTCAATTTTTAATCCAAAACATTTTGTCGTAGTTGTTTTACCTTTATACCTTTCTTTTTGTTTCTCGTTGCGCCAGCATATGCAGCTCCGATTGTTCCTGAGCACACAAAATAAAGATTGATTGATTTATTGATTGATTGGTTGATTGATTGATTGATTGATTGATTGATTGATTGATTGATTGATTGAAATGTAGAATTGGGCGAGTTGGTAAACCTTCAGGGCAGCTACAGCGCGACAGACGCGGACAAAAGGAATAGAAATACGGCGCTGTATTGTTTGATGAATTGATTGAGTGATTGAGGTGTAATTGCGTTTCTTGCAATATTCAGAATCGAGCTTTCTTTCTACGTGCCTACAATATCTGGAATATCTAGAATTTTAGGAAAATTCGCATTTTCGTGATTGTCCTATCCTGCAGTTGAGCCTGCTTTCTTTTTCTCAATGGTGCAAAGATGACATGACTTATAGTTCTGCAAAGTCCAACGTTTTGACTTTAACTAAAAAAACAGTAAGTATTCCGTTTTCTCATACTGTATATCCTGTACCGTTGTGCAAATAGCTTTGAGGCCAATGATATTTTTGTACTCTTCGATAAAGCGTTACAGTTTTCTGCTCAAACTAAACGCATTGCAATGCTGAACCCACGCTCTGTCAGTACTGCTTCCAAGCTATCAAGCTAATTCATTTCTCCAAGACGTTTCCGCAAGTTGTGCACAACAACCTGTCTTCCTCAACTTCAATACGCATTGGTGATCTAGAGTGGCAACTTTAAATCCAACAATTACATTTAAACCCATTTTTAAGAAACTATCTAATGATATGGAATCATCGTATTCCTAACACCGCCACTAGATCTTGTTCTAGCACTGTTATATTGTGGCCGCCATCACTTCGCTGCGGGCGCCATCGTGGTTGGCCTTTTTTTTCATCTCCTTCAGGGTGTCCTTACCTTCCCCCAACCCCTTTATTTGTATCGTGCTTCGAATTTCCCATAAGGTCACCAGGGAGCACTGACCTTTCCACGTTCCTGCCTGTCGTAGCTAACACTCGCTCACTGTCCACAGAATAGAAATTATTCACAAGAGTTATTTTCTTGATCGAGATATGTTTCATAAGTCACTGTCATCGTTTTGTTTTTAGCTTTGCATTCTTGTACCACAGTAACATTCCCACATTGTTCAAATCTTTTTCTTCTTAGTTTTACGTTGAACTTACCATGCATTTATTTATAGGTAAGCTGTAATTTTTCACAAGGGTCTTTTTATATTTATATGTTTTTTTCTCTTATACGCCAAGTTTTTTATCTTTTTCGTTTAACTTCTTTCCTTTTCTTTAGGTACGTTCTCTTATCGTTAACTTAAAAAAAAAATTACTCTACCCTAGCACCAGCACTAATACTTGTTGCTGTACATCTTAAATGAACGATTAAGTGGTTGATTACTTTACTGAGCACCGCTTCGTCACACGCAGGGCTCCAATACTAGAAATTGGGAGTTACGCTATCAGTAGTACTTCTAAACTACCAAAAGTATAAATGCTGTGTTTTATCATATTATAACAGAAACGCATAATCAGAAAGGTGATTCAGACGGGAAGTGATTTCTGTAACACGAATAAGGCGCCACTCTAGTGCCACGACTGCCTGCACTGAGAAAAAAAAAACAATATGCAGGGCTCCTTTTATGAAACTTCATTATTGTCTGATGGAATTGTTAGTACTAGTAATACCATCGTAGTATTGTGCTAGTATCATCGGGTGTAAAGGTATTATCACAACCTTATGAAGCCAACAGATAGTGAAATCGAGGAAACCATAGATTAAACTACTTGTCTAAGTGATTGAAATGAAGCAATGATACAGCAAAGAGATAATGAAATTGGACGAATAAACAAATTTCCCCAGGCGGGAACCGAGCGCAACCTTCGAAGTCTAACCCACACGTGCGGTAAGTTCATCTTTCGTCCATCTTCACTTGCATTTACTTTATGATTACCTCACTTCAATTAGATGAACAAGTGGTTTCACTTGTGTTTCCTTCAGTCATTGCATCATTGTTTCATTGATTGGTTGTGACTAATAAAAACCTGACCCCTCTGCTCGCCTTCTTGTAGTTAGTGATTTAAGCAAGGCGTCTTTGTGTAACACGAGAACATCGCTGCGAATGCTGCATAGCCACTTTCGATAGCAGTAAGTTGGCTGGCGAGATTTCCAGAGACCGCTAGAAAATTAATATGTAGCAAACTTGACGAACACGCACTCGCACGCAAACAGCCGAAGAATAGCGCAGATAATTGTGATCACTACCCTGGTGGAGCCGGGGAACTCAAGTGATCGATACGCTCTTTTGGCTTTATCCCAGTGACTCAAATGGAACATCCCTCACCTATTTGTGCAATACTTTCTCACTGCGGTGAGGAGAAAACGAACTTGCTCACAAACTCCCCAAGGTATGTTAACAAAGAAGCCTAACAAAATTGATAGGTTTAGTGGCGAAGTCGAGCAGCATGTACCCGCATAGTTCATTTTTAATGATAACGTTAAATATATATAGTATCATGCACTGCCAGATGTTCGCAATGTGCTACGAGGCAACTTTCTTGTTACATCTCTAGCTCCATCTCAAAGTTACGTGATCCCGTGAGGCCGATTTCGCGAGCTGGGGTAACCGGCCTCTTATATCCAGCATGAGGTGCGCTCTTTAGTATGCGTTCTCCTTTTTGTAAAAACTACGAAAGTTAGGAACCTTCGAACTAAGGTGCAGAAGGTGTCAGCTGGAGAAGTTCAGTATGATAACTTCAGCGAGCCTTAAGAGCGGCCAATTCTTAGAAGCTATAGTTCAGTAATGCGCTTGCCATTTAACACAAAAAAGCTTGAAGACAAACAGCGTAAGAAATGCGGTATGGAGCTGCCCAGGCCATGGGACACAAACGCCGATCTTACCTTAACAACGAACGTGCCCTGGACAGATTGGAGTCGACTCCAGGAAACCTTAGGTAACGATCACCTTATCATTAAATTAGATGCAGCACACTCCCGTACACGGACAAAGACCGGAATTGAATGCCTTTACTGAATGGAAATCCTTTAGGGACAAGCTACATTCCGGAGCAACCATAACCGAGAGTGGTTCAAAAATGTATTAGACAAAGCAGAACGCCACACCAAGGTCATACAACTCGGTGCCGATACTACCCGCGTTCGACGCGCATTTCCTCCACCTCTCGGAGGCCGGAAGTGGCCTCCTCAAGAGATGGAAGCAACGCAAGCTTAACAGAAAGTTAAAGACATACATCGCTCTCCTTACAAAGCAGGCTCGAAATTATGCGGACCCCGTCGTCAGGCAGAACTGGCAGGCTCTCTGTGACAAGCTACAAGGCACTCTGAGCACGAAGAGGACCTGGCACCTCCTACGCGTGCTCCTAGCCACTGAACCCACCAAAGCGAAGCAGAAGCGAAATCTCCACAGACTTTTCCACAACCACGCCGGATCAATAGAACACCTCCTGCGAGAAACACAAAATAAACTCTGTGGAGACGCACCCTTTCCCGCGTCAATCTGCAGCAAAGTATACTCTGGAAAGCCGAATCCGGAACTCGATCGACGCTTCACGCAGGCCTATCCAAGCTAGCTTGAAACACCAGCTCCCGCAAAGAACGGATTGTTAACAAACACCTACGCAACCTACCGCAGCAGGCCATTGAGGCTCTCGTGCGGTACTATAACAAATGCTGGGAGAAAGGAGAACTGCCTGCTGTATGGAAGCACTCTGAGATCACCACGATTCCCAAGCAGAACAAACCTCTCAGCTTGGAGAACCTACGCCCCATCTCCCTCACCTCGTACGCGGGAATACTTTTTGAACATATGGTGCATGACCGCATTACCCAGAACCTCGAGGATAACAGCCGCCAACCGGACACCATGTTTGGCTTCAGGCAGCACCTCTCAACGCAGGACATACACTTACAGTACAAAGAAAGCCTCCTAGATAAACTAAACAATCGAAGCAAATACTCCCTCGAGGCAGTAGACGTCAAGGGAGCCTTTGATAACGTCAGCCGCAATGCGATCCTCAACAACCTCGAAAGCACCGGCTGCGGCACCAGGACCTACACATACGTCAGAACATTTCTGACGGACCGCAAGGCAACCATTGGCATCTGCAACACCCGCAACGAAAGCTTCCTATTTCCAAACAGAGGCACCCCGTAAGGGTCGGTCATCTCACCGTTAGTCTTCAACGTAGCTATGTTAAAGCTACCGAAATTCCTCGATACCATAGTTGATCTGCGTCAGGCGATGCATGCTGATGACATGCCGTAGACACCTCCGAAAGCTATTTCCAAAACTTCAGCATCCGCGGCGTCCCCGAGAAGTCTGAGCACGTTGTCTTGAAAGCAAGAACGAGAAGCCGGCCGCCCAGCTACGAAGAGCCCGACCTCAGCGTCACTCTCAGTGGGTCAACAATACTGAAAGTCGATACTATACGAATACTTGAACTTCACATCATCAAGGATGGATCGGGAGATACCAGCCTACCGAGACTACAACGCACCCTTTGGCAACTAACAACACCTCGTGAAGAGGTTCTCAAGTCAAAGAAGCAGGCTCTAGGAGCAAGACACGCTGAGAATAATACAAGCAATACTCACGAGCCGCGTCAAATACGGCATGCCGCACCTGGCTTTAAAGAACGCTGAAATAGAAAAGCTCAACATCATCACGAAGAAGGCAGTGAAGATTGCACTGAACGTTTCACAAGATTGCACAATGAACGTTTCTTTCTTTCTCTCTCTCCGAAGAAACAGCGAGGTTTCATTTGTTTGCTTTTTTCTCTACAAAACGGGGGCAGGAACCATACACTGGTACCACTTCCCAATGACAAAAAATGGTGTTTTCGTACTTCAGTTTATGTAGACGTTTTTCGGAGTTTGCGCTGTGTCGTAAGCATCTAATGTGTTTCATCCCGGCAGCTGTCATTATGCCACTGTGCCATTATGTGCCACTGTGTCATTATGCCATTGTGACACTGTACAAATGACTAATGTCTAAGGCCTTTCGACCGCAATTTATAAATATATATCACGCACGATACAGGAACTAATATTTGAATATTGTAGTGACAACGCTTTCCTGTTAGTCTAGCGCTTTATGACCATACACTGTATTCGCGCCACAAAACACCGAATTGATCATGCACATCATTCGTGTTATTTCTGTCATATAGCAAGTTTAGGCCAGATATAGCCGCAGTACAAGAATGGACATTGGCTCTATGAATGCTGCTCATCTTAAGTAAGGAAAAACAACGCAAAGAAGAAGTTCCCAGCCAAGCTCGACTTATGATTTGCGATCTTAAGAGTCAAGGCAGCTGCGAACCCTTGCTTAAGATGATTTTGAGATTATAGCTAGATAAACATCATGTAATGCTTAAAAAAACAACTGTAGTCTATCAGAGTAGCATAAGCATCTTCAAGGAGGGCGAAACACAAACCACTGGAAATAAAATGCAATAAAGGAACTAATTACACAAACAAAACCTGGGTTTGAAACCACGATCCGATTACGAGGCACTCCGTAGCGCCGGACTCTAGATTAATTTCGACCAGCGGCGGTGTTTTTAACGTTCACCGAATGGCGTGTATTTCCCTGCAACCGCCACGGTGGGGATTCAACCCACGACCGCGAGTTCAGCAGCGCCACTGGGCAACGGCAGCGGGTGAGGGAAATTTTCAGGCGTAGCTCGGGTTGAGTTCGTGCAGAACAAGTGATTAGAGGAGGCACCTATGGTATTTGGCTTGCAGCAGTCTGAAATAGAATAATAATGGCCCTGACTCTACGATATTCGAACGTCACAGGCAACCGCGCTCGCGCATAAGTTGCTCCAGCAAAGATAATCACGTACGCAGATGCTGTGGCACTGCCTAGGAAAAGCATGCCGGTATAGCATAGGCGAAATTCCAACAGCGTTTATTCGATGTTTGTAGTAGCCACTGGGTGTTGCCCCATTTCAAGCAAGAGAGAACCATATGCTTTCTTAGAGCAATGTACGGAAGCTGTCCGATTGTACAGAAGCAAAACTGTCTTTGGAGCCCGAACAGCAGGCAGCGCACCGCTTGAATCTGTATCTCGTTAGGTGCCATCATGCGTTATGGGTCGTTCGCTGGACTTTCAACTCCTCGATTTGTTTCAATATTATTCCTTTTCTTGTCGGAGCATGGGAGACGGTTTTAGTTTTATGAAATCGTGCTTCCCTTGCGCTCTTTCTTTGTTTCTATAAATCAAGTTCGAACTTCCTCGAGCGGAATGCTACCTTCTCACTCAGTTGATTTCTCGACTACGCTTTGGAAAACATTTTTCTTTGTATGGGAGCTGCAATTGTCAGGCTTTTTGTCTTCTGGTGCTCTCTTTATTTGCACTGGTCGCGGTATGAGTTTCTGTATATTTAATTTCTTTATATTTCTGCTCTTTGTGTATCAGTGAACGGGCGTAAAAAATGCGGCCATTGTGCGTGAAATCTTTTGGCGGGCTTTATCACGACGTCTTCTGCAAAGCACCGAGTGTATCTGTTTCTTCAATCTTTTAGATCGGCGCTGGTCCCCAGAATGCTTGTGCGAGCACGAAATTTCCACCTTCGCGGCGACTGTCTTGGACTGTCTTGCCTGTCGTGTTGACACTTCAAGGGCGCTCTTGAAGCCGATATGTATTGTGAATCGCTAAATATCGCTGAAGGAGTGCGATGGTTGGCCGAAACTTGTTTCAAGTAATATTGCTGCCCTTTCAATGGTGCCTCCAGCGTAGTAAGCACATATATTACCTTAAGAGTATGTAGCGTCTGCCTGCGACATCGGCAAACTTATGGAACACGTAGTCCTACGGCATATCCTACCTTTCTTCGAACAGTCTTCTTTCATGCGCAGTTGCGTTTTCTGGCGTGTCATTACGCTGGGCACGTGCTGCTACAGTTCGAAGAGGAGGACCTGGGCTCGTGGCCAGACGAGGGCCATCCTCACCCTTCACTTGAAAGTGGCATTTGATAACGTGGCACTCAATTTGTTCCTTACAAATATTTCAGTATCACATTGGGTTGTTCGTATATACAGGGTGTCCTACCTATAGTGCATAGCGGCTTTTAAACAAGGCGAGCCATTCTACGCGAAGATAACCCAGTGCATATACTCTTCACAGTCGAGCAGACCTGCCTCCAGTAAATTTTGTTGTTGATTGCATTCAGTTTGTTAATTAATTGCAATAAGATATTTTAATTACTGCTCCTAATGGCGTGCTGTCAATGAAGAATTTTTTTAGAAAACTGAAAGAAACTTAGAACTGGCATGTATTAAATCAGGTACTTTTCTGTCCATTTATTTTTTTTATCCAACGGAAACACTGGGCGGTATATATGCGAAAAATAAGAATATCACGCGACTTATCGCGCGCCTGCATTAAAAAGCAGCGCCCTCTAACACGTTCCACAGGAAGAACCCACTCTACAGGAGTTGGTGAGCGCACTCCTTCCACGACGCATCAACCAGCAGTTGCCATTGCTCCCTGCTTATGAACAATAAGGCTCCGCGCTGTCGCAGGCGGACCCTAAGTGCAACGCTGCCACTAACTGCTACGGAGCTCGTTTCGCGGGCGTTGCTCGACTACTGCGCTAGCTGGGCTTCGAATATAGGCCACAATCTACCAGCAGACCGGCAACTATCTCCACATCGACCCACTACAACTACTGCGCCCAGCCTTCTGCGCACCATCATCGTCAACCGTGTCGTCACATCGCAGTGGCAAGCGGCTGTCCGAGCGTCAGTCCGTTTAGTTGGCACGGAAGCAGCATTTGGAGCACCATGGCTCATACAACGCACCTTTCCACTTCGCAGGTCTGTAAAAACTTTCCGCTTTATGCTAAAAGTGACGACCCATTTTTGCTATTGCTTCCGTGCCAACAAGTGCTCTGTGAAATTGTCGCAGATTGTTTCTCTATGGCGTTGCTGTTATTGTGCTCAGGTGACGTGGAAACTAATCCAGGTCCTACTACGCGTACTGAGGCATTACTCGAGCTGCAGAATTTGCCATCAAATCCTTCTGAGCAGACGGAAGTTCTTTTCCGGCTGTTAAAAGACCTTCAGGCTCATTCTGTACAATCTGCTAAGGGTCAGGCCGAGTTGGTTAACGACGTCAAGGCTATTAAGGTTGGTCAAAAGAACATCGAGACCAAAATGGAATGTATCCAGAAGAGATTAGACAACCTTGAAGAAAAAACAAATGTTTTAGACCCATCTCCATGATGAAATGACTGGCATTCAGGCGTCGGCTCAAGCCCAAACAACTCGGCTTGACTCTTTACTAATGCGCGTTGACGAACTTGAGGACAGATCGCGACGCAACAACCTCATATTTCATGGCATCCGTGACTCTCGGGAATCGTGGGAACAGTCCGAATCACGCATAAGAGAAGCACTAACCGGTGTAATCGACAGCCTGCCTGACACGGCAATCGAACGTGCTCATCGCATTAGTCACTACACGCCTAATAAGTGTCGCCCAATTGTAGTTAAATTCACCAACACGAAAATGAAAGACAAAGTACTTTCTATGCGCGCACAGCTGAAAGAAAAGGGTATTTCTACCTCCGAAGATTTTTCGCCCGCCACCCGTCACGTCCGTAAAAGACTAATTGAGTACGCTAAAAGCCAGCCCCAACCATGCCCTTTCCAGTTAAGGTACACCAAACTAATAATGAATAAAAAACAGTTCGTCTATGACCCGGCAACAGACACCGTCAACGAGCATGCGCCATATGAACCACGAGATAACGGCGGGCATGCAAATTCCCAGCACGTGCCCAGTTAGGAAAACGTGAGGGGATGTGGACGAGAATCCTGCATCGTATCTGTGTTCTTTACAAATATTCGAAGCGTCATGAATAAGCGCACTTCCTTAGAATCTGCCTTGGAGACTTGCAACGCCGACATCTTTGTGCTTACCGAAACGTGGCTACATTCACAGATTCAAGATAACTAAATTCTTCAAACCGCACACCATTTTTCACTGTATCGTTGTGACCGTACAATGCGTCAGGGAGGCGGCATGCTCTTAGCCATTTCTAAAGATTTCCCATCTCAGTGTATTGACGTCAATACTGACCTCGAAACGGTTTGGGCCATCATTGAAATCAATCACCAGAAGATAATCATTGGTGTTTGTTACCGCCCCCCAACTTATTCATCTAACTTCGTAAATGAGATGCATGATATCATTAATATTGTTACATCTCGTCATCCTACATTACCTTTATTTTTGCTTGGCGATTTTAATCTACCGAACATAATATGGAATACTGAACCTCCAATGTTACAACCTTTTTCTTCATTAGCCAATGAGTTCTTAGACATGTGCTCTGTCTTCTCACTTTCACAACTTGTTACTCAACCCACACGCACTACCGAATCCGTTGGGAACACACTTGACCTTCTATTAACATCGCGGCCTGACCTAGTTTCCGACATCACCTATTTACCCGGCTTGAGCGATCATTCAGCACTTTCGTTTGACTTAAATATTTTGCGGCCAAAAACCGGTAAAAAATTAAAATCTTTTCGGGACTACGCAAAAGGAAATTTTGAAGCAATCAACGCCGAATTATCTGCTTTTCTAGACGTATTTATAAACAGCTTCGACAGCCGTACCGTTCAGACCAACTGGAATATGTTTGCTGCAAAAATTGCGGAACTAACAAACAAATACATCCCACTGCGCACCATTGCATGTAATCTAAACGCCCCATGGTACAACATCCGTCTCAAGCGCCTGTCTAATAAAAAGAAACGCCTGCACAAATTAGCCAAACGTTCACCTAGCGTAAACCACTGGAACAAATACAAACTGGCGGCAGGTGAGTATGTAGCCGCACTTAAACAAGCCAAAGATCACTTCCTTGGCAATACCTTGCCTTTAATGCTTAAAACCGACACCAAGAAATTTTGGCGCGTCATTAACCCCAAGGCGGACGACATGATAACCTTAATCGACAGCTCTGGAAATGTTATTCCAACTAATCAATGTGCGTCCGCGCTTAATGATGTTTTCATGCACAACTTTTCATCAACTACACACATTACTCTTCCATCCACGCACGACTACGATTACCAAGCAATGTTTCCCATAATCATTGAACCAGCAGGCATCATACCAATTATCTCATCTTTAAAACTATCTTCGGCTCCAGGACACGATTTAATAAACGCGAAATTTTTGAAAAGCACTAGCTGTTACTCTTCAATTTTCCTAGGAATGATCTTCCAACAGTCGCTAGATAAGGGTTCTTTGCCTGATGAATGGAAGATTGGGAAGGTGATCCCACTCCATAAGTCGGGTGACAAACATTCTCCATATAACTACCGCCCTATCTCGCTCACTTCCATTCCATGTAAGATGTTAGAACATATACTTGCCTCTAATCTTGCTAGCTTTCTTGAAACTAACTCATTTTTTTTTCACCATCGCAACATGGCTTCCGCAAGACATATTCATGTGAAACACAACTAGTTTTATTTACGCATAAGCTAAACGTCATTCTTGACCGCTCTTCAACTTCCGACTGTATATTTTTACTTTTCGAAAGCGTTTGACAAAGTGTGCCATAACCTTCTAATGTTTAAGCTGCATCGAATTAACATTGATCCCAGACTGCTTGCATGGTTTGAGTGCTTTCTTTCTAACCGTTCACAGTTTGTCTTTGCTAATGACTCAACATCTCAACCGAGCAGAGTACAGTCCGGCGTACCTCAAGGGTCGGTACTTGGTCCCCTCCTTTTTTTAATTTACATAAATGATCTACCCTCTTGTGCTTCCTCTAACATTCACTTATTCGCCGATGATTGCGTAATCTTCAGGGAAATAATATGTGACACTGATATATCTTCTCTTCAATCCGACCTTAACGCTATTTCTACTTGGTGCCAATCATGGTCAATGGAATTAAATATTAAAAAATGTAAATTTAAGCGCGTGTCCAGAACTTCTAGCCAGCTTCCTTCTTACTGCGTTAATAATCTCCCCTTAGACCCTGTTTCCTCCTACAAATATCTTGGTGTCCATATTACTAGAAACCTCTCGTGGTCCATGCACGCTTCTTACGTAATTAAAAATGCTAACCGCATGCTGGGATACCTAAAACGCAATTTCACTAAGGCACCATCTTCCCTAAAATTAATGTTATACAAGTCACAAGTCCGCTCAAAACTAGAGTACGCCGGAGCAGTTTGGGGTCCCTTTCAGAAAAACCTGATTCACTCTTTAGAAATGGTACAAAATAACTCTGCTCGTTTTGTTTTTTCTAATTATAACCGAACTGCCAGCACTTCTGTAATGAAATTAAACCTTGATTTGCCATCTTTAGCCTCTCGCCGTAAAGGCCTTAGACGTTCACTTTTTCATAAGATATTTCATCATCCTTCACTTCGCGACGAACTTATCTCCCCTCCTCAATACATTTCATCAAGGTTAGATCACAATAAGAAAGTTGGAATTTCATTATGCCAAACCAATGTCATGTCTCATTCATTCCTTCCGCGTACATCTGCCGAGTGGAATCGCCTACCAGCCTCAACCGCTACTATTGTTGACCATCAGCACTTCACGGCAGTATTAGATAACATTGTAGAAACAGGAGCATTTCATTTGTGTTTTTGTACTACCAATTGTATCGCTGTTTTTGTTTTGTATTACCGGAACACTGTATTACTGCACTGCATGCACCGTATTTAATTTTATTGACCAGCACTCCAGGAACACTCAAATAACATTTTATAACCGAGAACCATCTATTTCTGTACTATTAACTATTTTGCTGCACTGTACTTTTTTCTTTTTTTTTTTGTATTTGATGTAACCACTCCCCTCTTTAATGCCTCTGGCCCTGAGGGTACACGAAATAAATAAATAAATAAATACCGTGATGCATACGATATAAGCCAGCGATTAAAAAAAAGTGTCCGTCTTAATCAAGCATGCTCCTTTGTTTCATGCCAAGCGGTGCTTCCAGCGATTGTGATGCCCACTACTGCGCACGGGGCACATAGGAGCCGTTACCACCCTGGCTGATTGATGAGGTGTTGGTTTAGTTGGCCATGCTTATGAGAACGCCTCAGAGGCGCCGCTCGAGGTGCGTCTAGCAACGGAAAGCCGTCAATTTGTGAAAGAAACCAATCGACTGCTAACTTTGCATGCCAATTACTTCGAAGTATGTACACACTAGGAACACTGCACGATATCAGCCTTCCATGGATTTTGATCACTTTGAATTCCATAATGATACGTCTTCGAATAACAATAGCTGTCCTCCCTTTGTAAAACTTATACCATTTACTCGTAGCTGCAATGAATTTGTGGAATGTGGTTTGCGCAGATGCTACAGCCTCCTTTCGAAGAACCTCGGTATAAAAACTAAGCTGAGCACCCTTTTCATCAACAAGGAATTGAGAAATTTGGTAACGTCGCACAAGTGCGGAGCGCATCATCAATGAGCGAACAGATACTACTGGAACGCCGTCCCCACCAATTACCGGTCCAGAAGGCAGCCAAGGCGCTTTAGTGTTTTTCGAGAACGACTGGCTCATTCAAGTGCTTTTGACTGGCGTCCGCACACATGCGCAAGTTCAACGTAACCCTCTCTCTCTACACCTTCTTTATATTCCCCATTTTCCTTCCCCGAGTGTGGGGTAGCCAACCCAACACTCAGGGTTGGCTACCCCACACTTTTCTGGTTAACATTCTTATTGCACGTCTCTGTCTCTTTTCTCTCCGTTCGCGTGCCATAACTTTGAATGGACACAGTGGGACCGTCTGTTTGACTTCGGAAGCGAGGATGGGCGAGGTCGCAGCCTGACACCAGAGATTAGAAACCTGCGAGAAGAAGCCGAGGCTGTACGGTCCTCGCCCACAGTCTGGCAGCACGCGAGCGGCTCGTTAAGCCGGACACTGCGCAAAGTGAAGCGGTACGTTTCTACCAAGTCGTCCTTGTATGTGTTGTTAAATGAGTCATTTTTCTGGTTTATGTAAAGGAGAGAACGGAGCCCGTGTATAAGAAGGGCGAACTGCGTTTTGCAGCGATGAACTGACAAAATTGCACACCGTCTGACGCTTTCGCCGTGTTGCGTGACTCGATATCTTTGGCGCGACAAAGATTTCCACGTCCATATTACTGCACCTCGCTTGCTTTCAGAAAGGCGCCGCCTCTGCTGAAAGGTCAGTTACTACTATGTTGCAGCTGAAACGTGCCGTGACTGCGGCCTATTTGAGGCAATGGAATCGTTCGCAGTTCCTTTATGACGAAAATAAAATGAAAGCGCCATCTCTGTTTTTGCAGGCGTATTACCGGGGTTTGCCCTCCCCAGTGAACTATAGACGAAAAGTGTGAGACCGGGTTAGTGGATAATCCATGATGGGTACAGCGCGGCCGCACACAAAGGACGGAAAAGCAGTGCATGTCTTTATTGTGCCTTTCCGTCCTTCGTCTGCTGTTGCGCTGTGCACATCATGAACAAGAAGGCCAGGAGGATCTAACACTTCTGATGTTGCCTGCGTCACCTCGCGCCTCTTCACTGTTTGACTAGGTAACGTCATGGTTTCAACGCAGTACAAGAGCTCCTTACGCCGTCTCAGGTTCCCCACAAAAGTATTAAATTCAAGGGGCTGACAAATGCAGTGGCACACTTCGGTATAACGCTTATCATAGCAGCCATCGTCATCTTCCTCGGCCGCCTTTTATGTAGGGAGCGCTCCGGTGCGTGGGTCACGTGGCTCGTGCCGCTGGCTGCGAGTTACGGTCCCTACAACCTCGGTCTCTATAGTTATGAACAGGGATAAGGTGCCTTAAAAAGGCTGGCCAAAGGTCCACGAAGATAGGTGGACCTATCTTCGTTGACATTCATCCCTGAAAACCGGACACACGGAGCACGAAAAGTGACGCTGATATCAGCCACCACGCGGTGACTCAATGATGAGACTCGAATGTTACGGAACTGAATAGGTGTAAGCTCCACGGTTGCGAACACGATGAAATAGGGTAGCATTGCCACTACAGAATCTGCGTCACAAGCACAATATGAGTACGTCGCTTCGTACATATCCATGTGATTCTACTTATCACAAACAGTGGTCTAACCGTGCAACTACTAAACAGTATTTTAGCACGTTCATGTTCGATGAGAAACTCTCACTTCCGAGCTTTTTAAGTGAGAAAGGTTTAGACGATCGCCTCTAAAACCTGTGAGACGTGCAGTCGGTGCGAAATGTGTTTGCGCAATAACTTTTAGTGACAAGATTACTTTTTGCGTGGACAAGATTACTCTTACGAGTATTGCGTCTAAAGTGCCCATCCGCATATTGGACAACGTGTATATAGTATCTCATCGTACCATGACATAATCACCCGCCACCTACCTTTCCCTGTATTTCCCCCTTCCCCTTTCCCCAGTGAGGAGTAAGCAGGCTAGAGACATGCTCTCCAGGCCAACCTCTCCTCCTTTCTCTTCATTAAAATCTACTCCTCCTCCTTTCCAATGGAGGCGGCACTATCATGTATTTCCCGCTTTGTCGCGATGTCCAGCACGACCCTCTTCCAGCTGCGCTAAACTGGTTAGAATCTAGAGAATTTTCCGAGAAAAGTCTGTTAAGAACCTGGGCCCATGCGGCGCAAGCTCTGCAAGCAACTGGTCATTTCTGAAATTCCTATACACTTGCTTCAGTGACTGTACGGGGCTTGCGTGCACTGATAGCACTAGCATCATCTCTTCTGTCTTTCACAGCGAAGTTATTGAAGGGACTTTCGCTATGGTTTTCCTGCTGTGGAGACCAGCGTGCGACCACATGATCGATCTCAAAAGTAGATTTACCGCAACATATCTGTTGGAGTCCCGACTTTGCTGTGAAATATAAGCATCGATGATTGTAAGATTAAAGCTAGCTCACCCATATCTTATTAAAATAGATAGCAACTTATATGCGTGGCCTTTTTTTATCAATTATCCGTAATTTTTGTTCCTCACGTCGCGTTTTACCGGCTCCACGTATTCGGTCAGCTCGGTGCGGCGGTGAAAGGGGCTGGCGCTGCCGCAACGCAGCGTCCGTAAAAGCCGGCACTACGAACAACAGCCAGTCACGAATGCAGCAATGACGGCTGCTGCGTTCGAGCAAGGTCATGGGCCAGCAAATCGGCTCCTAGTGCTTCCGAAGGGTGCAATAACTCGCCTATGCAGCTTCGTGGTCTTTAGATGTATGAGTTGCAGTGGCATATATCTGCTGAGGACTTCTTTATCTCTGTTTCTTCCGCATATGCAAGGCAGTACACGGATGCACACCTGGTTAGCCTTCCCTACGTATTCTCTCTCTCTCCTTCCTCGTTCAGCTACACATAAATACTAACAGCTTTAAATGGCTACTTCTACTTCTTGAAAGGGCGTGTTGCTCACGGACTTCGAGATTCTCACAAAGTTGTACACGAAAAAATAGGGCCTCAATGAATGATCTTGCTATGGGCTGCTGTGCAACAAAAGATACAATTCTTACACCACAGATAATTGACAAGAAACAAATGCAAGAAAACAAGAAAATATGAATTGAGCTGGAGAGCTTTTGTGAATTCGCCACCTGCCTGGCATTGTTCTTAAATTTATTCTGGTCCGGGCAATTTCTCCATCCGAATCATTCAAATGCGCGTTCGACTTCTACATCCCGCTCTCGTTGTTTTATTCTGCCAATACTGTAGCCCTTACGTTTAATTCGAAATGTTGGCAAGCGAAATGCAAATTTTTGTCGACTCTTATTTAGAACAACGAGAGGGTCGTTAATCACAGGTAAGCGACAATCGTTTTTTGGGGCTGGGTGGTGCGAAATTTGAGAAAGATCGTTATGAGGCGCTTCTTATTCCTTTACTGTTACGAGCCCAATATACAATTAAAGGGTGGCCTGGCCTAGCTCGTAGAACGCCCGAAGTTAAAGAAGTGTTTGCCTGCTTCCAGACTGTAAGTCAGTGCCACGAACGATTGATTTGGCTCTGCCAAAAACACAGTTTCATACATGAGTAAGTTTCTCCTGAAGCGCGAATCAACATGCGACCACTGACTATCAAACTAGCAAATTAATTAATCATTAGGCTAGTAGAAGAAAGCACGAGTCTTAAATTGATTAACAGAAGCATGCACTCCAAGCATGAAACACTATGGCAACCAAAATAATTTTGGTCGTGGTACTATGCTCCTGACCCATGGTCAGGGGCGTAGCAAGAATTTTTTGCGAGGAGAAGGGAGACACCCACTAGACCGAGGATGGGGAGGTGAGAGAGGGGGAGGGTTGTTTGGAATGCCATATGCTAATACAGCACTTCTTTGGGTTGGGTGCACGTGCTTGGTGTGCCACTAGCTGCTCATGGCGGCTATCGTCTTCCTCGACGCCGTAGGAGAAGTTATTCGGCTACACACTCTGAAAGAGTTTGACGGATTGCACAGCAGGCAGGGAGGGACAAACACCACTGTCAGTATAAGACATGTATAATTTTTTTTATTAGCTTTCTGCGCGCGGATATATTTCCCCAGTTGTTCACTACAAGCAATTTCAGCTTGGCCGTGTAGTCCCTTGAGAAAATGGTTGTGTCCTTTATGTTTACTGTATGTTTCCCGCAGTTCACATGAGGAAATGTCCTTTATGTTTCCTCCATGTTCAAATTTGGTCACTGCTTTTATGTTTCCTTCGTGTGTCCTACCTTTATGCATCCTTTATGTGGCCGCAGTGATTAAATCCTGTATTTTACGTAGGCATGCATCGATGAAGGGTTCCGTGCACACATCTTATATTTATAAACTTTTCCTGAGTTTAAAAGTTTTGCATTCGGTTTCATTGTAAGGTTACTGTTCTCTACATGATGCAGCCTACGGATTGGAACTCTGCTATGGCACACAAATTCATGCCAATTTGTTCTAAAACTACAAACTAATTAGACTTCGTAGATTATTTTAGTATAATACTTGGAGTACCACTCTACGTTCCTCACTGCAGTGCTGCTGTTGTTCTAGTTATGTCTTTGTTACTAATATAAAATGTAATGTTTGGATGGAAAGATCAGGTTGGATCCGTGCTTGCACTTTTAAAAGAAAGTTTTGACTATACTTTGCAAAGGTTTGTCTAAAACTACGAACAGTTTATTGGACTATCTGGATGTTACTTCAATTTGCTACGTCTGCTCCCAGCAGACCTCTGGAATGTGGTGCTTGGGTGAGAGCTCACAAGGCACCTGAAAAACAAAACAAAAGCCAATCTTGTTCACTTATTCAAAAATATTCATATAAGTAAGAACAGCTTGGCCTGTATGCACTCAGCTAAGAAACGTTGAGCAGTCAAAAGTAGCTCGTAAAAACATCAGGGCAACACAGAGGCTTTTAACTAATTCTCGTTTGAAACAAACTGAGCTGCCAGTCCACTCATGTATTAAACTGCTCACAAATTCTTTTAAACATTATTGCAGCAGCTGCTAAGTAGTACATCACCTTTAGGAGTAGGCAACTGGCCAATAAATCTTTGTGTGCTACATTTGTGTGCCTGCTTGTAAAGATGTCTCGTAATTATATCTCAAGTGGTCACACTGTTATATGGTAAAATTCAGGCGTGAATAAAACCAGCAGCAAACATCAGACTACCTGGGAAATTATCACGAAAACTTATATATCTAGTAAATCAAACGAACATTCGATTATGAACTGTCTAAAACCGACTCCGCGATTTTGTAGCGATCCCTTTTCCGATGCTACTCCTTTTCCTAATTGATCTGACCGACATTCCGCTGTCGTTATTAACTAGAACAGTCAGCCGTGGAAGGTGGGTTATAAGAGTGGCAAACATCGAGTGGAAAGCATCGCAAGAAAATCGCAGCCCTTATTCGGCAGTGCTACAAGCCACTGGCTTCAACAATCGCAGGAGCTGACACCTTGTTCTTCGGATGAAAATATTAATGAAAACGAGCGTTTAATTGACATGCCTCGATTAAAAAGAAATTTTGCTGTTGTAATTTTGGTCTATATTTTCCCTACAATATAAAATACAAATACGCGAGCACGTCGAAGAACACAAACAATGCAGACAAGATCTCGCGAAGCTAAACTGAACACTATCAATAAAATAATCTTCACACAAGTTAATATCTTTTCATGTGTCAAACACCGCAGTCGTGTGCAAACTCGCGATGCCCACGACACATCGACATACATTGCACATGTAACTTGCGGAAATGCAAATTCACGAAAGCATTTCTCCGGGAAACTAGCGGGGAAACAGTAGCTTTCAGCATTTACGTAAATGTTTGCCCATCCAGTCGCAACAATCTGCGGTGGTAGCACACCACTGCAGAAAGCAAGTAAGCGGTCAGAAATAATACATTTCACGGAAACTCCCATCGTGAAACGGTTTGCTAAATGTGCACAGCAACATGAAGAACAAACGCTCCGAAAGTGCTCTGTTGTCAGTGCACAAAGCTTACTACATGAATCATAAGCTGCGAGAATGCGCGCAAGCGTCAGACTTGCTTGCCTTCAACATGTGCTCAGCGAACGTTCCTTCGTCTCGCAGGCACCACGCGACGACGCTCTTTCCAGCGCGAACAATGCCGAATTGTCGATGAACACCAGCACACGAAAGCACAACTTTCAACAAATTCTTCCACGCACCATAATTCGAAGCCACAGTAGTAGGTATTGTACGAGCGAACGCGTACAAGCGAGAACAAAGGCAGCTCGAACGGGTGATGTAGCACACGGAAGACACTGGCTTAAAGGGAAGCTGAAAGGTTTTCCAGAAAAAATGAGTGAACATCTGTACATAATGGTTTTCAACCCTCCGAATTCGAATATGGTATCGAAATTGAGCGACAGAAAGCGCAAATATATTTTATTTCGACGAAAAGTGCAGCAGCGGACACGCCCAGCTCGCGCGTCTCGTTTCCGCCTGTGATTGGTCGGGCGCCTCGTGACGTCAACACTAGTAACCGACCGCTGCCGCTACACATGAAGCGCGGTGCCAGGTAGTTTGGTGCTGTTTTTCTGAGACGGTAATGGAGAATTTAGAAAGACTGCGCTTTTCTGAGGAGTTCGGCGTTACTCCCTACATGTACGAGCCGATTGCGAAGAGCCGGCCTCTCGAAGAAGCAAACGATGCTGGTGCGAGCAGTGCTTTCGACGCGAACGAAAGCAAAGTCTTGGGATCTCCTCGTGTTGTAAATGCTCTTTGGTGAGTATGTTTTTTGCAAAGCGATCTAGTGATCTCGCCGATCTTTCGCCGATCTAGTGAGCTCGTTTCCGGTCAAACAACTGTAGTGTTGTGTTCCTGCATGCCTCCTCGTGGAACGTAAGCGGGGATGCGATCGTCGGCATTTGTGCGCTGTACAAAGCTGTCGGCAATCTACAAAGACGGTTTAAACGCGTGAAAAGCTTCCCGGTTCATGCAGTACGTGTAGTGACCTTCATCTGTTGACTACCACGTTGACTACCACTCACGTTGATTACCACTCACGTTGACTACCACGCACGTTGACTACCACTCTACATACACGCAGACGCACCGACAAAGGAATGCAGGGTCGATCGAAGCAGATTACGATGGCACGCACGCAGAAGCAAGGGCGGTCAGGCACGGTCGCGGATGCTGCGAAGGAACGAAACACTAGAGTTGACGTCACAACACCGCGGTTTCCGGTCTGTGCTCGCATCGTCAGCGTCAGCAGCAGCGCGCGGCATTCGACGGGGGGCGGAGCTACAGCGCAATTTCAACCGACGATTACGTCGCTCCTAATTGAAAAAAAAACGCCCAAATTTTAACTACATGGTTTATAAGGTTCCCGCATCCGTATATGAGAGTCTTATTGAATTCGACAGACTCTTCAGCTTCCCTTTAACACAAGAAACATAAGGCGAACTAACAGCGTTACACGAGTCCAGAAGTTTCCTGATGGTTAAAACACACGATACAGATCACGTTTTGTTTATGTACTTCTAAAATACGATTTAATTACCGTCTAACTACAACGAGCACTCTCACCGCTAACACCAACACAACGGGGCCCAGCTCAATATATCATCCAGTAATTTTACCGCGGATAAACGTCACACTGCGGCAGCGCCACACTGCGGTTAACAAGTGAGTTTAGCCTCCGAGTTCCAGATTTGCTTCTAGGGCGTGCAGTTTGCAAAAGCACGGCCTTCGAGATTAAATTTTGTTACTGAGGGCAAGTCGTAGCTGGAAGGAAGGTTGGTATTTAAACACAACTCATTGAGGTTAAAGTGCCTTGGTGTGCTGCCTTGTTTCTTTAAGCATATACAGAGATTTTAGACGAACTATGCGCGAACTTTTGCCGGCGGACAGGAGCCAATCAGCGCGCAACATGTGCAGCTCCGTCTGCATGGGGTGGCGGACCGTTTACGGGCAGCCGCTATAGCTGCGAGACCCACCGATCAGAAATTCGGGATCACCACACATATGCACGCTAATTCTGGCGCCCACTGGCATGTTTTTGAGAATGTCAGGCCTTATCTTGAATAGGTGGAACAATATTTCTTCGTAGCGTAAGGAATAAAGGCGACAAAACGTGGCGATTGCTGGCTTGCAGCGGCAGCTAGAGCTTCGGCCAAAGTGAAACAGCCGTACTGCTTGCATGCTCGAGTAATCAAACAGATACGCCCATACTCCGCACACAACTTTCATACTCAGCCAACTGAGAATTATAAATTATTCAGTCGTACACCCAAGCAAGCATTTACGGGATCCGCGATGATGTCAACACAGCAATGACTCGTACTTTTGGTAGCAGCGCGAAAGCGACGCGGACAAAAGGAACAAATACTACGCTGTTTCTTCGGAGTGTTTCTTCCTTGTTTCCGCGTTGCTTTTACGTTGTTGCTGAAAGTACGCTGAATCCTAACGAACTCGCCCACTTTGCTACCTTGCTACAGAAATCACTCGCAATTTTGGAAAGAAAGGCACTTTTAGCATCGACCGCCGGTTCTGCTTTGGTGAGTGAGCGAACTTTTGTGTATAATTTTTGTGAGTAGTAGAGAAAAGGTATCATAACAGGCCGAGGGCCTGCTGCAAAAAGAAATAGCGCAGAAAACGCAATATGTCAAAAAGTGTTTAGAAGACCACGGTTTTGACGGAGCAGTGTCTCCCCATGTTAAAGTTTTTTTTTCCGGTTTAGAGTATCAGAAACGTTATAGATATTCAATTTCACTACATTCTTTCGAACTAGGCGTTCTGAGAGTGAGCGTCAGCTCCAGTTCAGCTTTGGAGGTGGCAGCGCTATTTTCCGCTGACGGCTGCAAAGAAATCTCAACGAGCGTAATACAGAGACAATCGTAACGGACGTATTATATTTACCTGTAATGACGCTATCATGAAACCAATATAACTCCACGAACAGCTACTTAAATGGTAGGTTGTATATTCATATACGCTCATAGCAAAGCGGCGGATTCGCCCCGGAGGCTTCCGCCTCTTTTTCGGGTCATGTAACGCAAGCCATCGGACACTGCGCGTCGTGCCACCGCGTCTCCAGCCGCCGCGCGCAATCGTTATTTGCCGCGAAAGATAATTCGCTGAATGAGGCTTTGATTTACGTATGTACTGTTGATGGCGCGTGGCCGTCAATGCATCGGATGCGCCCAAGATAGATAGGGAAGGGGAGGGAGGCGCCCCCCCCCATTTTTTGTTTACTTGGATACGCCAATAGTTAATACATCTTTCAGGCAGATGATCTATCTCTATGATGTGTTAAAAGGTAATCACTGGGTGCACTATATGTTATCTGGATGTGCACTCGAGGGAGTACACAGCCAGGTAACATAGAGTGCACACACAGGTAACATCCTGCCGTAAACACAAAGGACACATCCTACAGGAAAGATGAAGTTCGTTTCCTCGAGTTCTAAGAAAGGTTGAGTAAACATGCCGTAAACACAAAGTATGTTTCCTCAAGTTCACATAAAGGCCAAGGAAACAAAAAGGTCACACAGGGCACAAGAAGGAAACATGCAGGAAACATAAAGGGCATGACCATTTTCATAGGGGGTGCTGGGTAAAGAAGCTGATCAAGCCCAAATCCGAAATACGAGATGCCTCCAATTACGAACTTCCTGTAGGCATTGCAGTACTTCTCTAAAGCTTGTTAAATTAGTAAAATGAAGTAACTGAAAAATAAAGGTCTGCGAAAAAGTGATCGCATGCGAGTTAGAGCAGAATGAATGGGCATCTCTGCTCGAGAAGGTGAAATGACCACCGACTAGAAAACGAAGTGACCATTTTTTTGCAGTAGAATATTAATTATAACTTTGAGCGATGATTAATATCTTGTTTTCATTTTATGGAGGGTCTAACGTCTGTATCCAATTATTAAAGAATCGCTTTGGGCCAGATGGTGAAGAAAATTAAGACAACCACATGACCACTGCTAGAAGATGCGGTGGCGCGGCGCCCGTTTTGTCTGCGTCTCCTTCTTGTGGTCGCGTGATTTCTTCTTTCTCCCTTCAATGTACTATGTGGCTATTCGAACGCCATCAAAGTGTGTGTAAACGATTTCAATATACAGACGCCCTACCGAATTCCACACATTTTGTTGCATTTGAAATGGAAAACTTTGATTGTCTCGTAAACGAAACTGGGTGGTTGACATAATAAATTATTTTATTATGCTACTGGAGGCATGAAGAGACAAAAGAAACGTTGATGTATGTCGTAAAATTGTTAGAAATGTTTTAAACTGTTTTGATAAAATTGATGAAGACTGCAACATTTCAAGAAGGAAAACGCTAGAGTTTCAATAGTAGATGTAATAAGGCGACTAATTATGCGGCTGTTTAAGTTATAATAAATAAGCGTTGGAAGCAGATGACGTCAAAATTGTACGTTATTTTGGGCGTGGATCTTACCCGCAGCTGTGGTCCAGCGACGTCCTGCTGCTGGAAACGAGGGCGCCGGTCTGGCCGTGCACTCTAAAAACTAAGGGAGTGCCGGGCACTCTCTTTGAGGGAGTAGCTGCTTGTCCCATATTTCACTCTCTTTTCGAGAGTAGATCGACCCTCTTTGAGAGAGAGTAGGTCAACTCCTCCTGACAGAGTTTTGTTACTCCACCGCAAGGGATTGCTAGTACTCTTCCGCAGAGTGATAATACTCTTCCCACAGGGAGTGCTAGTACTCTTCCGCAGAGTGCTAATACTCTCCCCGCAGGGTTAATAGTACACCGGCAGACCGAGTACTTCTACTCCCCCAAACAGAGTGCTTGTACTCCTTCAGAACAGAGTGCCAGTACTCTCCCCAATACCCTCTTAGCCAAGTCCTGATCACGCATGCAGGTAGGAAATCAGATCAAATTAGGGCCGCTGATATACTGTTCCCTAGGCGGCTCCTCAGAGACACTGGCCCGATTCCAAGCGGCCTTCAGAATAGGCGTGAGCAAAGTTATGCAGGATTTTAAAGTAATTTTTTCCTGGCTATTTGCTGCCTACCGTGAGGCGTGACTGCTCTGAAGCGGCCGATGCGTATGCGTCACGAACGCCACTAAGGAGAAAAAAAAAAAGCGATTTAACACTTGATCTGCAAATATCTTCGCGAATTTCACAATCAGGAGTCACACAATCTAATTAGAATACAATTGTCAAGGGAATCGCATACGCATCAAGAATCACAAAGCTCTATAATACATCATGTGAATTCGAACCCGCGTACACTCGCATCTGTACAATTCAAAACACACATCATAACCATTACACCACAGCGCCGCCACGCCAAGTCGTGTTCTTTTAGAGCTTATATATATACCAAACGTATTTGATGAATCTGCTGTGGTGGGTGGGGTTTCTCTGCAGTGTGCTGTGCTGTTGTGTACTGGAATACGTGTGCGTTTGCATCATTTCCATTCCTTGCTACGTCTAACGAAGGAAGACAATGTAGACGACAACGTGAGAACTATTCACGGCTTGTCGTCACCGCAGGAAAATAACAAATGTGCCGTTCAGCTCATGATCGAGTGCTTCTCCAGTCCATGTTCTCCAAAATACGCGGATACAAAGTATTGCGCCAACCATCCACGTATGTGAATTTAATTCGCGCGTATACTGGTGAGCAACTGCGACGCCAGTACCAGGCATTTCGACGTGCCTCACGCTGCCGTGTAGACGTTCTTTTCAAGTGCATTAGTTTAGAGTTTGGTTCAGTCCGCTGTGAGCTGTTGTCCTGCATTAGCAGAGGATCGTTAGCGTTTTGAAGCGCATGCATTCCAGCATTTGGAGACTGCTTATGCCGATAGCCGCGTCAAATGCATTGGCACGCATGTTTATACGACTAATGTGTCCACTTGTTACGCGTGCACTGCTCGTATCCTGTGGCAGTGCTCGTTCTAAAAGCTTCGAAGACCATCTACACTCATGCGTGTGTTCAATTTATATATGCACAGGATGGACTTGCCGGCTAATTGGTTGAGCATTTTAGAAGAAACAGCGCAACACAAGGACGACGCAAAAACATGCCACACCACGAAGCGCTGGTGTGGTTGATGCTTTTTTTCGTCCTTGTGTTTGCGCTGTTTCTTCTTCCACGATACACGCACACCACAGGTACGCGAAAGTTTAGGAGCATAAGTGGTTAACTCTGTTTTCCCCGTTTTCTCTCAGTGTCAATGGCACAGTGCGTTGCCCGGAATTGTGCACGCTTACCCCCATATGCAGAAATGCATCATAACTTGAAGCCCATGCTTGACTTGATCTAAACGACGCAAGTCGTGAACGCACCAAAAGAAAGGCAGTGAGCGTCTTGGGGGACGTTCGCACCAGGCGTCGTTTATATCAAGTCAAGCATGAGCTTTGTATTAAGATACATTTCTGAATACGGGGGCTAGACATCTGCTTCTTCCAGAACATGTCGAAAAAACGCCCGCCAACACCAGGCACATTCGTAAACTTAACTAGGCAATACGAAGCTCCATAGAAAAAAAGAAGAGTGGTATTAAAAGCTTTCAGTATTTTTCTTTACTCCAAAATAGTTGCGCTCTCGTGGCTTCACTGTACAGAGATAGTGCAGCGTTAGCTAGAAAGCATGAATTTCCTAACTCCATGCCAAAATAAGCTTGTAAAATTATTTAGGTGCTAGAATCCAGGGTTTGTAGCGATCCTTGAAAATCTTTTATTTCTAAAATGCCATTTTCAAGGCATTGAAAACCCTTGAATTTTTAGAAGTACTGGAAAGTCCTTAAACTTGTACACTTGGCTAGACTTAGCAGACATTGCCAAGCGCTTTTTTTCCCTTCTGTGACACTCTTTCGCATGTCACAGAAAATTGTCTCTGGAGGTAATAGAAGGAAAGCGACATCCTTAAAGTTGAAATTACAAAGGAGCTGCAGATACCAGTTTTATGCACATGAAACCGGCGACAAATGTGCTTGGAGGAGCAGAAGCAGGAAGCTCAACAGTTGAGGCATTCGAAGAGAAGCCGTGAAGAGTAAATTGAGAGCGACAGACACAATAAAAAGAAATTAGAAATGACTATTGCTTATTTGATGGTGAAAAAAGCTGAGGCAACAGATGACATCAAATACACTGTCAAACCAAACAGTATTCAAAAACTGCAAATGTTGCAGGTCCAAGTAGTTAATTGTGCTATTGCAGAAAAACTTTGAGCGCTTTCTTGAAATGCTTCCTTGTGTGCGTTTAGTGGTGGGCGGTGAAAGGCAAATTAGCAGTCTTTCAAATGCTTGAAATCACTGAAATGCGATTTGTTTTGTTTTCTTTTGTTTGCATTAAAGTTAACGGTGTTCTTGAACAAGTTATTGCCTGTCCAAACTACTACACACATTGCACGAGGTCCTTGAAGTTACTGTGTCGGGGCCTCGAAAGTCCTTGAAAACCATTGAATTTTTTTCTTCAATATTGCTACGAACCCAGTAGAACAAGTCTCATGGAGTAAAAACCTTGGCTGAACAGGGGCTTATACGCAGAGCACAGGAAGACTAGAAATGCAGTAGTAGGCATGGAGGGCCCTGAAAAAAATGTGCCACATCCGCTCGTCTGCCTTATGTTTCTGCACTGACTTTCGCATTTTTAATAGAAGTGCACTTTCTGTTCTACTCCAATAAACGCAACATTACGAACTCCAGTGTGGGGCAGTCCTTCAGCCAGTGCAGAACTTTTTCTGTGCATCCGAGTCAGCTCTGTCATTTTTCCAGCATTGTAGTAGAAGATTTGTTAAACTGGTTTAGCAGAATATGAGCAGTATACTCTTAAATTAGCTGTTTATTTGTATGCACAAGTGCAGGTCCTCAGTTTGGTTGCATGACAAATTGCCATACCTCAATAGATACAAGAAACAATTTTATTACAGTTTAATGAAATCCAAACAGTAATAATCACAACAATATAATGACATACATTTCTTTTGGTACGTATACAGCCCATGTCTTGGCAGTGTATAAATTCAACTATACACCGCAAGTACTGTGTCCTGACCATTATTATTCACATGTGTAAAACCATCACAGCAATTCAACAAATATCACAGTAATTAGTGACATACACTTTGTAACTGCTTTACATGAGCATAATGTATACAAATGGTCCCTGTGTACCTACACATGACTAGTGCCACACGAGTACTATTACTCACAGGTGTAAAACCAACAAAGCAGTTCTTTAAAAAATATCACAGCGCTTAGTGACGTACATGCTGTAACTCCCTTGTAGAAACTTAATACAAACACGTGAGGACACAGAAAGCTAGCAGTGGGCATACATGGGAATACCACCGCCTCAATACTAATTCACAAGTGTAAAACCAACCAAGGAGTTCTTTAAAGAATATCACAATGCTTAGTGACATACATTTTCTAACTAGCTTATATAAGCTTTATACAAACATGAGAACATACACAAAGCTAGCGGTGCACCCGCATAGAAGTGCGGCCATCTGAACACGATTATTTGCAAGTGTAAGCTCAACAGAACAGTTCGTTATAGTGCCGCACATTTTGTAACTGCCTTATACAAGCTTAGTGCAAGCACAAGAATGCAGAAAAATATAAATTAAAAACTTGCTCTATGCATACACAAACAGATCAACACAAATGGTAAACACCGCTTTGAAGACAAATGTGACTGTGGCAAAGCGCAGTGCTGTGCCGGTTGAAATTGCCACCCACAAAAGTATTGAGCAATGCTTAAACCACAGGCAATAAAGTGCTGAAAGACTGCGTCTCTAACGTAACTATTTAATTTCAAATTTCTTGAATATAGGGCTCGCTTGCAGATAAGGCATCTGATCCAACTGACCTGATTTTACACCTGCTACATGCATACAATGCACTCAGATATAACTGGTAATAATAATTATAAAAGGCATTTAAAAACTTGATAGTATGAAGATGCATGACTAGAAAAGTTCTGTCCCCCTCGTACTTGTTAAAAAGGTGTAAGTACGACACATGTTCTTTTTTTCCTCAATTTTTGCATTAATGGACAGCCGGGAACCTCGAACCGACACAAAAAAAAAGATACTGCTATGTTAATAGTGTTATGAATAATTTTTTGTGAAAGCTTTTTTACAGACAACTTGCAGTCTCGTTTCTGGAGGTTGAGCTGTATCTTGCAAAATAACTTGAAAAGTGGTCACATGGGAGCATGACACTATATCATAATGTTAGTTTCAGTTGACTCTCTTGCCCTACAAGTCGCTGCTCACTGTGGCCAGTGATGCAACAGCAGTGTCTGTGTGATTTTCATCACACTTCTGTCCTATGCCATTCTTACCAGAGTTGGCGGCACATAGATACCCAAATTTCGATAGTGTTGCTTTCTCAGGTGGTTGTTTTTGATTTGTTCGAAATCAGTTGGCACTTCAGCTGCATCAAACTTCTTTTTTACCTCTTCAACAACAGTATCAACAACAATCTTATGACACCTGTGTTGTCCTTCTAGTTGCCTACAAAGACCACTTAATCTAGCAATAACACTGACAGTCTCTACTATCTTCTAATGGGGAAGAGCTGTGTTCCACATTGTTGTCGCTGTGTGGGCTGGCTGGGGAGGCAACAAATGTAATATGTTTGCATATCTTAAAGTGATGCTTGTATTGTGTTATAACACCTAACTTAGTCTTGCACTTGCTGCTCAAGAACACTGGCTCACAGTCATGGTGAAAAGCTTTTGTATGTTGAGCAAATGAGTTGTATGCACTGCAAAAAAAGTCACAGTGATAGCACACATGTTGCTCTACCAGGCCTGGTGCGGTTCCTTCTGACACTGCTGCTGATGCTGACACACTGCTGCTTGCCTCGTACACTGTTGCAGCTGCAGTAGACGTGGCAGTCTCTGTATCTATTGCTGCCGTGTCATCTGTCATGGTAACTTCCAAGTGGTACCGGGCTCACTTCTGCAACAGAGATGTTGTTTGCCCCTTGAGGGCTCTCATGATCAGGGCCAATAATTTCGTAGGCATTGTCTCCTGCATCGAAGAACCAATAAGAACAGCATGAATTAATAAACATAGCTCTAAAAAGTACGGACATCAAGACTTAACCACAAACTTTGCACATAAGTGACCGGGCTTAATGAATAATACTTGCAGGAGGAGTTACACAATTTTTTGTGTATATTACAGTAAAGCCTCATCAGAAGATATTCAAGAGGCACGGGAAACATGTCTCTCGAAACCAAAAATTTTGAGACACTGAGGAGCCAGACTAGATCACTTTATTATGCATCATCACTAAAGTATGTTTTGATATATCTGAAGGAATAAATGCTCAGGGTGGCTTAAAGGGCTCCTAAACCACTTCTCGACATTTTTTGAACATTTCAAGTAAACACGCGTATCGAAATCAGAATGCCGTCACTATCGACGAAGCCAAATGCCAGAGTGTGTAGCACTGCCGGAGCACCACAATATGAAGAAAATGACCCCGTGTGCCTCTCTGGACCTATCCTGCACCCCCCAGTTTGTCCTGATGTCACCAGGCTGTCTCTGATGATGTCACCAGTTTCCGGTGCTGTCGATTGGTCGAACGAAAGTGTACGACTGCCGGCAAGGCCTGCAAGCAAATACACACACTCCTTCTTCCTCGTCGCGTTGCGCGCGATGCCATTGTGGGCAGCCAATGGGGGCAAAGAAGAGAAACGCCAACAGAAGGGTCTCCCTATGAGGCTCTTCAACGCGAGTCACCATACAGTTCCGTTGTATTAGCGCCACCCCTCGCAGGACGACGGGCCAGCGCGGCAGCAACAGAGCTCGTTGGTGTTGGCCTGTCCCGTAACATTTGGAGGTGTACTAGGCAAGGAAAAGACGATACTGTCCATATGGCGTGTACCAGATGAAAGAGTAAAATGAGTGGGGACTACTTTTCGATAATCAAACACACGTAGCTCCACTATTACTGCACCGTTTCGAAAAATTCTTGTGGCTACCTGTTCATTGCCTTATTGTGTAGAACTGCAACACCGCAACTAAATTTCAACCTCGGTGGTTTAGGGGCCCTTTAAAGAAGACATTCACAGCTTTTTAGTGACTGTAGATTGTGTTAGCTTCCTTCCCAACTTCTGGAATTTAAACACTTCACTTTGCAAGCCTTGTTGCTCGCAGTACCTTTGAGGTGCTCTTAGACGCTCGTCAGCTTCAACTGCCGACACTTTCTGCCCTGCACTGTCCTCGTTGCCCTCCTTTTCTGGTTCATGCTAAGAGACATGCGCGATTGACTTGTGTAAGGATTGCGTGATCTTTACGCCCTTCGGAGCACACAAGGTGCACAAAGTGAATGTGTGTGGGTTGTGTCCCTTCGAAGTAGTGAATACTTAAAAAGTCATCCTTAGTAACAAAGGTGTCTCTTGTATACAGTATTGTTAACGTGGCAAACATCGGAAAACCAACCAAACCATTTTCAGATGTCTCTTACAACCAAGTGCATCTTGTAATGAGATTCTACTGTACTGAATATTTTTCAGCTATGGATCATCTGCATGTACATATAGTCACAAAGACATGTTGTGTGGAATGGCGAATCGGGAAACAGTTCTTACTCTTACTTTGTGTCCCTAACATAAGCAGCGGATAACAATATGATAAAAAAGCAGGCAATGAGGCTAGAATGGAACATAATCCTTCAGCTCTAAACAGTTTTTTGGGCCCACATCATTCCCTCATATGACATAAGGAAACAACTTGATTGCAGTAATGGCTGCATGTGATCTGAGTTGATTGAAACAAACTATACGTAAGGTTGTCCTGTATGTAATTTTATCAGAGTGCTTTTTAGATGTCCTGCTGGTGATCCTGGCTGCGCGATGCTTCTCATGCTTTTTGGCACGATTCCTTTTTTTCCACTCTACTTTTTTTTCAGATTTTCTCCCCTTTCCCTTCCCCCTTGTGTAAAATAGCACACTTGAAGTATCAAATCTGTTGAACTAACGTGTGTATCAAACCTGTTAACATGTGTGCTTCTCTGTGGTCTGTGTTGTATTTTTGCGCTGCACAATTCAATTCAAGATGAAAGATGGAACGTCCCTGCCTTTAGTTTAATTGTGTGTGTGTGTGTGTATATGTCTCTCTCATGTTTTGAAATATATGTACATTCAGGAGTGCCTGCATGCCCTTCTCTCCTGCTCCTGTGACGAAAAGGAGAGCCTGTTTATGTACCATAGTAAAAAATTCAAAGGTTTTCGCTGTGCCCATTACATCCCTTATCATATGGATCTGTCACAATACAGAGTAGCAGTGGTCCATAATACTAGCCCATCCCAACATAATTATAAATTAACACATACCGACATGCTGCGAAACAGCTGTTGCAAAGCCGCTGGTGAAGGCAATTTCCGCAGCACTGCAGTGGTACAGCCGAGTTCCACCTGTATAGTGACAAATCCATATGCGTGTTAGCAACTCAGTAGTTGCTGATGGTTTCATAAGCTTTACACTACATAATAAAGTAATCTAGACAACTTTGTTGGAACAAATGCACATGATTAGGACACCACTTAAACACTAACACGATTAATTGCCCCCAATCTCTCACTCACTAAGGGATAATATTACTGAAACATCGGTGGAGAGCTCAGATTAACACAGCCCATAAAGGACAAGCGTTCTTTGAGGAAAACAGCTATAACAGCGGTTAGTTTTCTTGATCATTTTATGTGGTAGCTTTGATTTAAATGTCATGCAGTACTATAAAATACGAAGTGCCGCATTTCTAGCAGCAGAAGGCGTCGTCAGGCTCATGGTACAACAGATTTTTGCACTGTTTGTCAGTGAGCCGACACATACAAAGAAAACCGAATTCACACATACATATACAGTGTCAAGTTCACTTCTCCTTCTGAAAACGCAGCCACCAGTTTCAATGGTGCTGAAAGGAAAGGTTATATAAAGTGCGAGACTGCATGGAACTGCCACTTATGACTGTAAATGTATGGTCTGCTGATTGCAGAGGTAGTCACATGCTATTTCTAGTCCCTTTTAGAAGCATCACTAAAGAACAAATTAAAATCTATTCATAAGTCACGAATTTCATGCATCCACAGTTTGGCTAAATAACCTGTGAGAAAAAGACATGTTTACCTGGAATAGCAACCTTTTTTCCTGCTGCAAAACTTTCCTTCGAATTAATGAAATAACTTTACAGCGTCATAATGCGTTTCTTGCAACTACTTGCCGGCAGTGGCGAGTTAGTGTTTATATCCGACTCATTGGGTGACAATACTGCCAAACACAAATGCTTCACGAACACGAGAACACGTCCCTCGCAGAGAATAGCAACCATATATGCCTCTGTGAGACATGATCGCACCTTTGTGGTCAAAATGTACATTAGAACGACATCACCATCTCATTAAAAAAAAAAGCCTCCGTACAAGGCAGCTGCCAACTGCATAATGTGAAATTGCAACTGATGTCCACTTACTGGTGGCCTGTGTTTGAGTCACTTTTGGCAGTTGACTGGGTGCTGAGAAATGCACGTCCTGGGTTGTCCCTGCAAAACATACAGGGTTATGTTAGATGTTGAAAATATATATATGCCGGCATTTCATCAGTCGCAAAACAAACGAGTAAACTAATAAACAACTGTAATGTAAACAGAGTACACATCATAAGATAGGCTGTCAACTGTTAATGCATTACGCAAAAAACCTAATGCATAGGGAAGACTATATGTATACACACGAAGCTGACACACAATTTAATTCGCTCTAGGTTTTTCCGTGCAGTATATTCAAATTATTATGTCTCGTGGTTAGAGCAAAATTAGTGTAAATTACGAACTAAATTATCTACCCTGGAAACTTTTCTTCAATATGCACCTGTGCGCGCTTCGAACGAGTAGCGTTGTAAAATTTACGTACATGGCATTTAACATAGTTGCTGAACACGGATTTCCTTTGCCCTGTATCGTGTACAGTGAGCTACATATATCTGCCCCCCCCCCCCTTTTTTGTACTAGCCATACTGCGTGCCACTGCACCTATACGCACGTCAATAAACCTCACGATACAGAAATAAAAAAAGTGCCAATCACCCATGCCTGCATGTTGTAGTGGGCCTAACCTAACCAAGCATGGGCTGTTGCTTTCTATAGTAAACACAGGCACCGTGCTCATTGCAAGTATGTATCATGTCGCTAAGCAAATATGCAATTTCATTGTACCACTATTTTTTTATCACATGGATATATGTGTTGAGAGGCAAGACAAAAAGCAGTCACTTCTCAGAACTAATCAGCTTTCTTAAAACACATTTTTAACTTTTCAATGACACTTGCTGCTATGTGTTTGTCTCCAGTGAGCATACTTGATTTGACTTTCCATTTAGACATTACATAAATATACCATTTTAAGATGACTGCCTGGAGCACGTGAGAATTTTCATCTTCGTGTAACATACTGTATCTTGATTTTGTTGACATTTGGTTAAATGGTACACCCAATATACCCACATACTAGTTTTCTTGTCCAAATAACATGCCAATGTATTTTGATTTTTTGGCATTGGCTCCTCTACACTACGTGAAGTCGCGCTGCACTGGCTCTTTCACATCCTCGTGTCCTTGCAGCTGCCTTCTTGCGTTATATAAAGCGGGTGCCTGAAAAATATCGTATGCAAAAGTCAACACAAGGACATGGTGCAAAACAACATCAAGACAGTCAAGGCAATGGCAATAAAAAAGTCTTAGCTCTTAGTCTTCCTAGTGAAATGCATGCAAAACATCCAAATGACTGAAACAGTCAACTGCTAAACTAACTTCAATTTTTAGATTTAAGCAAAAAAACAAACCACAGTTCATCCTTGTTTTTCATGAATGTTAGAATACTCCTGCTAATGAATAGAATATTGGTCATTTTCAGACGTCATAGGTCTGTCATGAGTCTGGTGTATCGCAAACACCACTTGTGACACATCCTAAGCACGTGCCCAGTGTGCCCCCCCACCCCCCCGCACCATGCCTGGTTGTGCCACTGCTGAAGCCATAATTTGAGGATTATAGCTGCAAACATGATGCTCAGTAGGGATGAAAATATTGTCCTTCAGCTCAATGGATATATGGATGTGCCTATAAAAAAGGGCAACAAGGCTTGTTATGGCAAGCTTACCCACATTTCAATACTAACAAGTTCACTGCGGCCTGCATCTAAGCTTACTAAAAGGCATGAACTTATTTTCATGCATGAGGTGCGCAGTGGAGTTCATTTTTGACAGACCCGACTACTGCTGCAGTTTGAAATCTAGCATTTTAGATTCTTGTAGGCATGTAAAAGTTGCAGTTAAACCGCAGTTATTAGTTTATTACACCAACCTATTGTTCTGTGTACGACAGAATGGTAACACGGAATTAAAGCAACAATTTATTTTGATATTTTATTTCTCTACTAAAAATATTCAAGCGATAAACACATCATATTCTGCCATGCTATAGCAAAATGCACACATTACGCTTGTAACACCCAGAGGAAGGCTGATTTAGCTGTTCATATGACATAACTCTGACACGCCAACTCATATTAGCAAATGCACAGGCATGTCCAAAACAATAAGCGTATGCAAAGCGCCCCTGCAATTGTAATTCCACACAGCAGCCGTTATATTTGATGCCGATGCGTAACTAGCTGCTCGACAATTCACCGAGTTCGTAGACATAAGCATCCTTTCAGTTTCGCACCGTGCACGAAAACCGCAACAGGAGACAAAACCAGACCTATAATCACACCATTTCAACATGAGCAAAAACAGTTCAGTCTTAGGGATAAACACTGTGAGAGCGATTTAGTGCGCGACGGCGACGAGCGACAAAACGGGCCGTCGCTTGAACAGATGGCTCGGTTCTGGAAATCTAGAAATCGTCGCTCGTCGCCCAGAAGTGCTATGAGCGACTAGCCAATAGCGCGAAGCCGGAACTGGATGTACATACATCGCTCAAATACTACCGATTGTCGCGCGGAACGAGCAAATGATTCAATTTTTATACGTGCAAGGATAAGAACGTACTGCAAGACCTCCGGAAATATTTTATGCTACTTTTTATAGTAAAATACATCAACGTAAATTACTAAAGCACGCGTCACGCATGACTGCAGCCCTCATGCCGGCAACACCGGGGAGGCGTCGGTCAAAATCGTCGCTCGCACGGAGTACGACTTGTAGGCGACGAGCGAACGCGACAGCCATCTCCGTCGCGTCGCTTGTAGCTGCCGCGCGCAAGATCGCTTATATGGGGTTTATACTTTTTTCAGCATAAAACATGGATTCCTCATGCGTTTTCAGTAAGTTCAAGATAACGCGCCCAACTGACCTCTTGCAGCATGCAGCTGAATGCCTGCGGCAAAATTTCTAACTAGCACTGGTGCTGCACGTAACTTCAGTGGTCGCAGATTCCCCCTGCGCGAGACACCGTCAAGCGCGCGGTTTATAAAAAAAAGCATGCTGCCAGCAAAATGACGGCTTCTGTTATGTGATTCCTTAGTTCAACAGCGTTCCGTACATAGTAGACTGCCAAACTGAATAAATTCAAACACACAAAACGCACGCTAATCACGCTCCGCATAGGCTCGGAATCACGGGCTGGTGAACTAACCATTTTAAGCGTCCTCTCGCCTGGCGTCTTATTGAACATACCATAGTTCTGGCAGCGTTTACGATTTTTAAAGCTCTTACGGACAACGGCAAAGTGATAAAATCACATGCAGTTATCGCGACGACTGGCTTTTTCGATTGACATCAAGAGACAGCGCGTACGCCTAGTCCTTTGTCAATCGCGTCGGCTAAGCGCAGCGACAACTTCCTGGCGATAGCATGACATATACGGAGAATGTGCACCTAAGTTAGAATTCACTTACCGTGGAGGACTTGTTGTTATATCCAAGGCATGACGAACGACTGTCGTGTTTTCGTGGCGGCGCGAGATAGCTGCCACACGATCTCCCTCGGCTGGCCTTTGCTCGCTGGATGGATCTACTTTCTCTGGTGCTGTGTTGTTCCGCGATCTTGAGCGCGCACGCGCGCGGTGGAGCCACTCCGAGTGAAAAAGTAGAGCGCTCGCTACGCGTTCCTATGAACTGCGGCGGCCTGTTCTCTTAGAAGCAAAACGATGTGTTCTTTGCTCAGCGTGCATGAATGATACATTGCCATGTTCGGGGCCAGCCAACTACAGTTGAAGCAGAAGATTACGCTACGTTTTGTTTTCTATTGCCGCAAGAGTCTCTCTTTCTATTGTCGCAAGAGTCTTTTCACTCTCTCTCTCTGAAGGGGAGAGTGAAAAGCACATTTCACTCTCTCCTTGGTGACAGAGTGAACAATGCATTTCACTCTCCTCGACATTTTGCGAGAGTAAAACGACGCTTTGAAGAGTGAACCGGCAGCTTCACTCCTGCGATACCCTTCCTAGTTTTTAGAGTGTGGCGGCCACGTATATCCATGGAGGCGAAACGGAGACATGCACGTTGTTAAAGTACCGCAGGCGATAATAATTATTCCGCTGTCCTCCAGTAGCGCGTCTCTCAAAGACCCATGGAATGCTGCTTTAGGGTATTAAACCCTATGAATCAGTCAACCCCCATATGTGTTATATTTAGTACGTGTGTTACGAAAGATTCTCCCTGAGAAGTTACAGCATCCACTGTACAGCACCAAGGAGTGTAACGGGTGAACAACTTAGTTTTGAAAACTCATTAAGCGCAGTTGAAATAACTTCGATTAGGGAAGATGAAGCCTTTCGTTGCGATGTTTCGCAGCTGAAAAGTTATCGGTTCCATAACAACGCTGCGAGTTTGTCAAGCGTTTGTGCGTTCTTTTTATTCAAAAGGGCACGAAATGTTGCGCCGTGCAGTTGGTGGTATATACATACGAAATCAAAGAAAGATGAAGCTCAAAAAAGAAGCTTCACAATGTGAAAATTATAGCAAATAAATTGAACTATAATAAACTACAAATTAAACTATAACACATCGGCGACTGAAAAAGCCGTGAGCTTATAGTCGACGGTTGTGAGGTCGAATGGCGTGGCTTATGTTCACTAATAAACTGTCAAGGGTGTCGTGGTACGTTGTAGAAGGATTGGTGGCCACCGCATTAAGCATGACGCATATTTGATTTTTCATGGGCGTGTTGTAGCTGAAAGATACGACACTCCCGATGAAATGCAAAACAGGCCACGAGCGTGTATTGCGTGAGATAGCTCCGAAACTATGATTTGAAAGCGAGACGAGGCAAAAATGGGGTTTTATATTGTGAGAATTAGTTTTGTTTCATTCTAATCACTCGCCCCACCGAGTGGCTCATCTCAGTGACAGCGATGAAGCGGCTTCGTGCGATACGGGGGCACGGGACGAAAGGAAGGAAAAACACTGTCCATAACAGTAATGACGCGTCAAAAGCGAACGGTAAAACATATAACTTAAAGTGCAAGTGAACATATTGACTCACTCGCTGCACCGCCTTATTTTTGGCTCGCAGAAATTCTCGTACGGAGCTTCTGGAGAAAGCTGTACGAGCGCCACCGACAAGCGGAAAGCATCCATTTACGCGGGGAACAGGTACGTCCTTATCGCCACACACTTGCGCGTCATATTGGGCATTAGGGATACATTGCCCAGTGGGGTCCACACATTGTACGCACCTCGCTCCGATTTGGACCCGGCCAACGGTAGGATCGCACGTGATGAAGCCTTAACATGCGGGAACACAGGAAGCTATTGCGGCGAAACGACGTCACGGACCCCTTGCAGTTCACGTCCGAGCTAAGCGAAGAAAATTAACGGTTTCAGCGGCACCAAATCTACGCTAATTGCCTCCCCCCCCCCCCCCCCCCGTGCCACTGGACAGCTAGAAATCAGGGAAACTGCCCCACAACAAGTCCATAAAGGCAGATGCGCTCGGCGCCGTAAAGGTGTCTTTTTATCTTTCTGGTATGCGCGTGTCACCTACTGCCTTGTTCTATAGGAGGTCACTGATCACCTTGTTGCTGGGTGCGCCTTTTGGTGGCCGCTAGCCCAATAATTGGCTCACGTATGTTTGTCCCAATAGATACTGCCAGTGCAGCCAGAAATCGTGATTGTACGCAGACTGTTTATAGACGATAAAAAGGAAAACATACGTACTTTACATTTCTCTCCTTATGCATGTGCTCAAGCTGTAATATTTCGCCGCGAGTGAAGTTTATGACCCGAGAATGATGTTCGGCAACTCGGATCACAATCATAAGCTGTGATCGTCTATTGCGTTCAGTTCATGAAATGACAATATGGGTTCCACTCCAAATTTCTGCTCCCTTCAAGCGTGCCCGAACCGTGTCTGCGTTACACAGATAATGCGAAAAAGTAGAGACAACCGCTTCCTTCGTGGTTTTGCTGTTATTTTACCCACTTTAGTTTTCTTGACCACACATGCGGAGCCTTTTTACTCCCTGTAGTTCGTCGTACAGGGCTTCATGTTCAACAATCGTAACGCTATTATTGCCGTAAATGTGGTATTGCAAACATCTAATAAAAAATGGCTCCCCATCCCAGCCCTGAGATGTCCAGCGAAGCTGTTCCAAACCAGTGTTCTACAACTGCTAAGCGCGGCATGGAATGCGTTGTTGATGGTTTGGATGCTTGTTTTGAGCCTGTTTATTAAAACGTAGGATGTTCTGTGTGTTGTACGGGTTCGTTCAATGAATGTACGCACTGTTCGCTTCATTTTACTGAGCCCTTGTAGGCGCTGCCTTACAGGAGTATCAGCCATTGCATTTTTTGCTCGTTTACGGGGGTATGAGCCATTGCTGATGATGATAGATGCATGTTTTGAGCTTGTTCTTTATTGAAACGTACGCTGTTCTGTACGTTGAATGCGTGATTCCAATGAATGTATGAACTGTTCGGTTCATTTTGCTGAGTGCTTGTAGCCTCTACGTTACGAAGAATATGAGCCATTGGAATTTTGCTTAGGGGTGTGTGAGCCATTGCTCAAGACGATAATTTTTGTTCACGAATGGACACCAAAAAATTACGACCACCGGGAGGCTACCAGCTTCGCTGTAATAAAAAAAATGCCAAATGATTAGAAATGGGATTTTCAGTGCACTAAATGACAAATTTCCAATTGGACCACACAATCACGGGAGCGTACAAAGGAACCGGGAGAAAGAGTGGAAGATAGGCTTTCCAGCGTATTCTTGCTCACAAGATGTCAACAGAAAAGTAAGCGGCCATAGCTTGCTCCTCCGTACTATTCAGTCGTGTACAAAGCTGAGCATCGCTTCAGCGAACGCATTTCCTCGCTCTTTCTATAGTAGGCAGCGAGCACCACGTGTTTTCACATTGGCGGCCTCCGATGACCAAGGCTGGTAAAGCCGCGGTGACCTGTGGCTGTATCGGTTCCTCCTTGTCTTCTGTCCGCGTTTATTCTAAGTGATTGTGCTTATTGCCAGATTACGGTAATTAAATGCAAAAGTTACACTTAGCTAAGACGCTTTGAACTTTGCCTCCACGTAGCCGATAAGCTGCACTGTATTATGTACAAAATATAAGCACGGTGACTCGCTCGGTTGCCGAGGTCACCACGGCACATATTATATAACGCACGAAAATGGGCTGAAAGTGAAGGTTCAGTAATTGTTTGCAAAACTTAAATTTAGGTGAGAAACCTTAAAGTTCCGCCATACTCTACACCTAACGTGTCTCCAATTTTCAGGTTATGCCATTTGGGTGTGTTGTATACTTCTTACCAAGCACGATCAAAAATAATGAAGAACGGTCTTACTACGCTCTCTTGCGCTTGCTGAGGAAACTTTTTACAAAAATTATAATTTATGCACACACAGCTAACTTCTCAAACTCGTAGGGCATAATCTTCTCCCTACTTTTACCAAATATTAGCTTGGTGTCAGTTAAAGTTCTCCAAGAACAGGAGGCTGAATTATTTGCCGTTGGTAACATGCGCCTAATGCTCTGGATCGCATAATTACGTAAGTTACTGGTAAAGAGCGAAGTATTTTGCACAAATAAACTTTCTCAACGGAAAGATTTAATGAGGGTAGTATGACATCGAGTTGTCAGCTTGGAGCAGAAATAGCGGCGAAAATGCAGCACTATTGAAAATGTGAGATGATGAATCGTTGATAAATGTTCTAAGAGTTCTGACACTCGACGCACGACGCTTATAGAAAGGAAAATAACACAAAATTCTGAAGAAAAAAAACTCGGCTGAGAGATATAGCTAGCTTGTCATCTTGCGTTGTTGCGACTTCATATTACACTCGGAAACATAACGTGGCAGCATCAAACGTGGCAAGATTTCGCCGCGTCACTACTCTCAGCGACAATCTCTCGCATTTACACATCATCAGAATCGCTCAGATGCACTCACAGTTCTTTTTTCCTTTATTGTGTGTACAAAACCAGTGCAAACACTGGGAAGAATAGAAATAACGGTTTAAACATGCAAGTTCATCCAATACGGTGGTCCAATGTGGCGGTCCAGGTTGAGCTAGATAGGCCTCATGAATGTATGCAACGCTTTTGACAAAGCTTTCTCTTGCAGAACGTGCGTTAACATCGACACGATCTACTTGCGTCCTTGTTTTGCATTTGCTGAGAACGCCGGTGACCATGAACATGTCGTAGGTGACGTCATCCTCGTTATCTACAAATAAGAATCCGATGAAATATTGCATTCCAGCAATCCATGAATGGATGTTCTTAGCTGTTTTTATTTTGAAGAGGACGCAGTTGGCTGTCCACGTCAAGTTTTTGCTGGAAGGGTGACGATAAGTGATTTAGGGAAAAAGTCCTTTTCGGTTGGTTTGATGAGAATTTGCGGGACTATTATTGAAATATCGTGTCCTCGACCTTCATAGTGGAGAGGTCTATGCACAGGTGTGGGCAATAGTACATCAACGAGGTGTTCATACGGACTCTTTCGGCCCACATACGCTAGGTATTGCAACGAGAAATGCATTTTGAAAACGCTAAAAGAGGACACAGCCTCTATAAATACACGGAGGCATTTCTGGCAATGGTATCGCACGACGACACCGTCACCTCTCGCAGCATGTATTGCATTTGCATCTGCCTGACTGTTCATAAAAACGCATTGTCTTGGTTCCGCAGAAAGAGCAAGCGAGAAACAATTTGTCTGATGAATGAATTGGCGACCCTCCTGCCTCGACCTTCTTTAACAGCTTACTGCGACTGGCACGCTCCCCAACCTGAAGCCCATACAAAAAACGTCCCGACATGGTGGCTTTTTTGTAGATTCAACCTCGACATACCCAGAAACTGCAAAAGAGGCCACGCCTCAATTGCCATGGGCAGGCATGAACGCGTGCACGGTACTCTCGTGATCATGGACAGGTGGCGCTCCCCGCCAACCCTCGACTTTCACATTTAGCCTTTCATTGTCTTTATTCCAGTATTTATTGCTTAGGTGGTCGTGCTGCAACGACACCCCCAAATACTTGTTGGGCTTGGCTGTCCATTGTACGTTCTCGAAAAAAGCGGCCTTTTGCCTCCAGCCGCCATGTCACATGTCATCGTATTGCCCCAGTTGATTAGGCTGCCAGACTGTCTGTGAAAGGGCGCAACCTTGAAAACTTGGATCACGCTTTCCTAATACCGTGACATAATCTGCTTAGGATAGGACCATAGCCTCACAAGCCTGCAACTGAAAAGCCCGTATTGCCTCGTGCACCTATCAATTTCAAGCAGTAAGGCGCAAGATATACAAGTTTTCTTTCTTTCTTTTTTAGAGCGTAGCTCTTAAGCGCTCGTTCCTGCCGCCATAGTCGGTATCGGCGGCGGCGGCGCCGCAGCAGAGCGAACGAGCACAGTGAAAGATAAAAGAGCGAACGTGGAGCTGGAGATGAAAACCGCAGAAAGGCGGAGACCAATGCGAGCGGCCCCTTCAGTGACGTATGCGCGGGAAACTGGCGTCATGCGAACCCGCCAGGCCGCTCGATGCGGGCTCGTATCTGGTCTCACCCGGTCCGCTCGTTTCATACTGTCGTCTGCTCGCGTTATCTCTCGCTCATGGTTGTTTAATTTGCTTGGTTTGGTCTCGTTCACGCTTGTTTGGATTGTCATTGTTTGCGATTGTTTAAGAGCGCAGCGCTTAGGCGCCCATTCCTGCGACGAGCGTCGGCGATGGCGGCGTAACCAAGCGAACGAACCCGCGGAGAGGAGTGTACGGCGACCGTTGATACGAGAAGGCGCCAAAGCGCGCGTCGTCGCGCAGATTTGTCGGAGGTGGCTACTGTGAATCGCGCCCACGCGTCACCCCCCACGCTCTGGCTCTCGCAATCTCGAGATTAGTTTGCAACGTGCCACACGAGACATATTGTCCGCGCCAGACGATATACCGCAAAATCGAAACACGTGTAAAGCATTACGGAGTATTGCAATCGTCGGTGCTTTTATTTTTTTCGGCAGTACAGATTTTTTCTAAATATAGTATAAGTCCAGCGAACATGGTGTTTTTAGAGACGAGCTCCTAAGCGACGCGGACATAGTTTGCCGCTAGTAATGTGAGCTTGAGGAGACTAATTAACAAAAAAAAATATTAGACTATTTTATTAGTGCCTTAGGCGCAGTTGTTTAAATGCCGAATTTGAAGCCTCTGACATTGTAATGTATCTACATTTCTTTTAAATCCTGAAAATCGCGCCTGATTGTAGATATTTGTAATATATGTGATGTAATATACTGATGGGGAACTTCAATGCCAGGATAGGCAAGAATCAGGCTGGATACAAGTCAGTGGGGGAATATGGCATAGTTTCTAGGAATAGCAGGGGCGAGTTATTAGTAGAGTTTGCAGAACGGAATAATATGGGGATAATGAATACCTCCTTCCGCAAGCGGGATAGCCGAAAGTGGACGTGGAGGAGCCCGAATGGCGAGACTAGAAATGAAATAGGCTTCATACTCTGCGCTAGCCCTGACATCATACAAGATGTGGACGTGCTCGGCAAGGTGCGCTGCAGTGACCATAGGATGGTAAGAACTCGAATTAGCCTAGAACTGAGGAGGGAACGGAAGAAACTGGTACATAAGAAGCCAGTCAATGAGCTTGTGGTAAGAGGGAAAATAGAGGAATTGCGGATCAAACTACAGAACCGCTATTCGGCTTTAACTCAGGAAGAGGACCTTAGTGTTGAAGCAATGAACGACAATCTTATGGGCAGCATTAAGGAGTTTCCAATAGAAGTCGGTGGTAACCTCGTCAGACAGGATACCAGTAAGCTATCGCAGGAGACGAAAGATCTGGTTAAGAAACGCCAATGTATGAAGCCTCTAACCCTACAGCTTGAATAGAACTGGCAGAACTTTCCAAGGTAATCAACAAGCGTAAGACAGCTGACATAAGGAAGTATAATATGGATAGAATTGAACATGCTCTCAGGAACGGAGGAGCCTAAAAACAGTGAAGAAACTAGGAATAGGCAAGAATCAGATGTACGCGTTAAGAGACAAAGCAGACAATATCATTACTAATATGGATAAGGTAGTTCAAGTGGCTGAGGAGTTCTATAAGGATTTATACAGTATCAGTGGCACCCACGACGCTAATGGAAGAGAGAATAGTCTAGAGGAATTTGACATCCTGCAAGTAACGCCGGAAGAAGTAAAGAAAGCCTTGAGAGCTATGTATAGCTGGAGGGCAGCTGGGGATGATCAGGCACCAGCAGATTTGTTGAAGGATGGTGGGCAGATTGTTCTAGAAAAGCTGGCCACCCTGTGTATGCAATGCCTCATGACCTCGAGCGTACGGGAACCTTGGAAGAACGCCAACATATTCTTAATCCATAAGAAAGGAGATGCAAAGGACTTGAAAAATTATAGACCGATCAGCTTGCTGTCCGTTGCCTACAAAGTATTTAGTAAGGTAATCGCAAATAGAATCAGGAACACGTTAGACTTCTGTCAACCAAAGGGCCAGGCAGGACTTCGTAAAGCCTGCTCAACAATAGACCATATTCACCCTATCAATCAGGTGATAGAGATATGTCCAGAATATAACCAACCCTTATATTGACGCAAAATAAGTTTGCACGTGATGACACGGGACCCTTAAGGCGAGAACGACGAAGTTGGTGGTTGCGCGCGCGCTCTCCGAGGACCAGCCATCGCAAAAGGCCGACGTTTTTTTGCTTATCTATCGGTGGTAAACTGTTTTAGTTGTAATAGCTGGGTGACATTTCTGGTGGAGGTGCGGGGTATGGTCGATGTTAAGATCTCCGGAGCATACCCCAGACCTAAACCCGGCGAGTAGTTCAGCCAAGCTTACCCCTGTGCACGTACGTGCCAGCCGACGTCTCCAGGGACTCCAGCCACAGCATGGTCTGCTACCCGAACGAACTAGAATGACGAACCAACCACCTCCTGCCACTCCTGCAGCATTGCACGTTGTCGTCAATGACATCCGGACGCCGAATCTGTTCCACGGAAGTGCTTCAGAGGACGCCGACGGCTGGCTTGACCATTTTGACCAGGTTGCCAACCTCAACGACTGGAACCATGAGCGTAAGCTACGCTACGTGTACTTCGCTCTTGAGGATTCCGCGAAAACATGGTTTGAGAACCACGAGGCGACACTGACGTCATGGGAAGAATTTCGTCGACAGTTCCTCAATGCCTTCGCCATGGCGGACAGGAAGGAGAGGGCGGGGTTAGCGTTGGAGGCGAGAATTCAAGGCCCTAATGAGTGAGTGACGGCGTACCTAGAAGACATGAATCGGCTTTTCAGACGTGCGGGCCCTTCCATGACTGAAACAAAGAAGGTGCGCCATCTCATGCGCGGCGTCAAAGAAGAAATCTTTGCTGGCCTCATCCGAAATCCGCCGACGACACTTGTAGAGTTCCATGACGAAGCCACTACTATGGAAAAGGCCCTTCAACAGCGGGCCAGGCAAAACAACCGCGACGCCATGATTTCAAGGGAGCTCTCTGCCGTTACCCTCGGCAACGACGTTGGCGCCTTGCGATACCTCATCAGGGCTGTTGTCAAGGAGGAACTGCAGAAGATACAGACGACCACTGCCCCTGTGGGACAAATTTCCATTGCGGAAATGGTGCGCGCCGAGGTCCGACAGGCCGTCCATATTCCTGGACAGTACGAGGCACCACAGCAGGGACCGCACGCCGAAATGAGTTACGCTGAAGCAGTACGCCGTCCGCCACTCTCAAGTGCGTGCAGCATGGTACACCCCACTGAACAAATGGACGTAAGCTTCAGGCCGCCTCGCAGCCCACCGCACATCGTCGAAGCAAGGACTAGGAAGAGCGACGTCTGGCGCACCACAGACTACAAGCCCCTTTGTTTTCATTGTGGCGAAGCCGGACACATCTACAGAATGTGTCCTTATCGTCATGTGGGGCTCCGTGGTTCTCGCCGAATGCACCTCGTCCACAACCTGGTGAGCGGCCGCCGGAAATAGTGAGTTTCGTCGCGAATCGTCGCAAAGTTGATCAGCGATGGCAGGAGCCCCGTTCGTCGTCTCCTGCTCGTTAGAATATATGGTTACGAAAAAGCGTTTGATTCAGTCGAAACCTCAGCAGTCATGCAGGCATTACGGGGTCAGGGTGTAAGCGAGCCTTATGTAAAAATACTGACAGATATCTGGAGTGGCTCCGCAGCCACCGTAGTCCTCCATAAAGAAAGCAACAAAATCCCAATAAAGAAGGGCGTCAGGCAGGGAGATACGATATCACCGATGCTATTCACAGCGTGTTTACAGGAGGTATTCAGAGACCTGGATTGGGAAGGATTGGGGATAAGAGTTAATGGAGAATACCTTAGTGACTTGCAATTCGTTGATGATAATGCCCTGCTTAGTAATTCAGGGGACCAATTGCAATGCATGCTCACTGACCTGGAGAGGCAAAGCAGAAGGGTGGGTCGAAAAATTAATCTGCAGATAACTAAAGTAATGTTTAACAGTCTCGAAAGAGAACAGCAGTTTACGATAGGTAGCGAGGCACTGGAAGAGATAAAAGAATACATCTACTTAGGGCAGGTAGTGACCGCGGATCCGGATCATGAGACTGAAATAATCAGAAGAATAAGAATGGGCTGGGGTGCGTTTGGCAGGCATTCTCAGATCATGAACAGCAGGCTGCCCTTATCCCTCAAAAGAAAAGTGTATAACAGCTTTGTCTTACCAGTACTCACCTACGCGGCAGAAACCTGGAGGCTTACGGAAAGGGTTCTACTTAAATTGAGGACGACGCAACGAGCTGTGGAAAGAAGAATGATGGGTGTAACGTTAAGGGATAAGAAAAGAGCAGATTGGGTGAGGGAACAAACGCGAGTTAATGACATCTTAGTTGAAATCAAGAAAAAGAAATTGGCATGGGCAGGACATGTAATGAAGAGGGAAGATAACCGATGGTCATTAAGTGTTACGGACTGGATTCCAAGAGAAGTGAAGCGTAGCAGGGGCGGCAGAAGGTTAGGTGGACAGATGAGATTAAGAAGTGCGCAGGGACAGCATGGTGTTGGAATCTCAGCGCTGACACCCGTTGTTGCAAATGGGTCGCAAGCCCCAAGGGTAGCGTTGGCCTGGCGGCCTGGGGCACAACTGGAAGCATCCGAAGGTCCTGGCAAAGCATGAGTCGACTGCTAACAGAACAACTTGTTTATTCTAGCATCGAAAAAGAGCGGCCGGTCAGGTCGACCGAAGTGGAGAGATGGGAGAGCACGTTACTCAACAGAAGAAATCGGAGCCTCCCTCTCGGCGTCCGGGGGCAGCTGCTTTTATACTCTCGGAGTCGAGGGCAAGAGGGAACGTCTCTTCAGAGGCGCACGTGACGGGGCACGGACACGCTGAGAGACAGGTTGAGACGAGTGTAGTGACGCATCCGCCGGGCCGGCGCCGGTCAGACCTCCTCACTTCACACTTGGGGAGCTCCTCTCCCCGGCTGCCGCGCTTTGACAAGCGTGGGCACCAACATCCACACACACACACACACACACACACGCACACTTGAAGACACGTGGCATTGAAACATGCCTGGACGCGCTTGGCAGGAGGCGTTACGGCAGCGTTGAACGGGCCAAAATGTCCGCCGCTTTGAATGAAGCCCCGGCGTCCGTTGCATCCGCGCCGGCTATACCGCGCGTCGTAGGCGAAACGTAACAATGGTCACAATTAGCACATGAGCGCGGTAATTGGAGAAGTATGCGAGAGGCCTTTGCGCTGCAGTGGGCGTAGCCAGGCTGATGATGATGATGATGATGATGACAGTAAATCCAGACCATATCAATACCGAGTGCCACGATTGCGCAGAAAAGACGGTCCCGATATCACACCGGACCGAAACACCCAGTGACGTTTAACGCGAAGTTGGATATAGCGTCTCGACCGTCGCGACACGTACTCGTACGGCACGCTTTGCCTATCAAGCTTGTACGGCTACATGTCGGGTGAGAATCTGATGCGGCATGCGATCATCCAAACTTTGCTCCACACAGGTTCTTTACGGGGCGTTGCTATTTGCCGCGCAGTAGGAAATGCTCAGTCTGGATAATGCCACCATTGAGATTTGTAATTTGATGATGAATGTCTGGAATTACGAGCTTTAGGTGCGGGTTTCAAAATCTTTAAAAGATAGGTGTGCGGGTGCTTCCAAATCACCAATATAGACAGCTGCCCTCGAGGCACAAATAAAAAGGTTAATGGATGGATTCTTGTTCGTAAGCCTTCTGAAGCCAACGTTATTAGCGGTAAAGTATGTCCGCCTCGCCTAGGAACTCGTCTGCAAAAACGCCATGATCGCTGCGGGCTTCACTTGTTTTATAAAAATCTGTAATGTCTAAACACTATATTACATGGAGTAGATCTTTGAAAACTTATGGCATGTGCGTCACGCGCCAGTTTCTCGCATTCTTCCCTTGTGACAGCTAGCGCAAAAGGATAGAAAGATGGGCGAGTTGGTACGGTAACATATTCCTGCATTGTAGCGCGAAGTGACACACACATGGACTAGAAGAAGAAAGGACGAGCGCTAGTGCATTGAGAGGCGTTGGACTGCACTTCCTTCGGGATTGACCCATATTAATGCCATTAGCATTCTTAGGATACATAACGCACTTTCTGCTGTCTATTTATATAGCTATGATAATATATTCTTAGGATACTTCACTTGCTTTCTGGCCACGACCATGGTTCAAGCCCATCGCTCTCTGGTAGAGAGCAATTGTCAAGGAGGTTTCACCAGTCGTGCAGACGATCTTATGGTCAACCCAGTGCTAGTTTGGTTCGAGTGGTACGCACTTCGGTGATGACACAACGCATTTAAAACGCTGCAAGAGTAGAGGAAAGGAGCATCACTCGTGCTCGTCGTCTTCTCTTATCCCGTTCAAAAACTCACTTTCTTCGCCCAAGGTCCCACCCTCGGTCATATAGCGGGCATTGTATGTGTTCCACTGAAGTGCCATTGTCGTCGTAGAGTCTACAGTCTAGAGACCTTCTTCAGTTAATAGAACACTTGTAGCAAGGCGTGTTACCCACGACAAAGCCCAGGTGATGGCTTGCATGATGAATGTTTGGCTCTTGGTACAGCCAATCATGCTCTATAACAGGTACCGGTGCTAAAAAGGTCCACCTTACAATTTTTACACGCTTGAAGTGAACGGTCACAAACATTAATAACGTCAACCGCGACAAGAGCTCAACGACAACTAAGACAGAAAATAGGTGCTGCACTAGCGAGAGCTTGAAATACTGACAAGAAGTAACAAAGAAGTGCAAAAAGCAAGAATATCTAAAGCTTCTACAGAATCGAAGAACTACCTATACAAGACAGACGCTTGCGCAACCACTGAAGCCAGGGACACGCCAATCTGAACAGTGCCGATTGTTGTGAAATTGTGTGTGATTGATGTGAAACGGCATTCTAAATATAAATCCTCAGGCACGAGAGCAGTATTTACACAAACGCACGCGCACGCACGCACGCACGCACGCACGCACGCACGCACGCACGCACGCACGCACGCACGCACGCACGCGCGCGCGCGCACGCACGCACGCACGCACGCACGCACGCACGCACGCACGCACTCACTCACTCACTCACTCACTCACTCACTCACTCACTCACTCACTCACTCACTCACTCACTCACTCACTCACTCACTCACTCACTCACTCACTCACTCACTCACTCACTCACTCACTCACTCACTCACTCACTCACTCACTCACTCACTCACTCACTCACTCACTCACTCACTCACTCACTCACTCACTCACTCACTCACTCACTCACTCACTCACTCACTCACTCACTCACTCACTCACACAAAATAAGGTCTTTACGTTAGCTTTGCTCGCAAGTTGTGATGACAGCAAATGGCGGTATCAAACATATCATTATCGAAAGCTGTTGGTCAAAGCAATGAGTACTTACGATTAAAAACGAGAATAAACGGCGCCCCCGATTGGCAAGCTTTGCGAGAAATGCATTCTTCTTTAGTATTAAAATAAGTAAACTTTTCTAATGGCTCAGATTTCCGAATAACACCCTCGTTAAATAGTGACTAAACTGTCAAAGGAGCGATCTCCTAAAGCTCTTGCACAGTGTGGCTTCCCTGAAAATGCGTCTTGCAGGGAACAATAATGGCGAAAGAAGAGTCCCTTCCAATGCTATAGCCGAGCCGCAGAAAACTATTCCTTCGTGCAGTCATCATTCCTCTGCCACCGTTTTCTTTCTGTGATGCTAGCAGAAATTAAAATTAATTAGTCTCAGCTGCGGCAACGGCGCTTCTAATGCGATTGATTTCTTAATGTTGCCCTCATTGAGAATAATTATTTTCAGTACATCCCATTTTTTCTTTATTTTCTTGTTACGAAAACGCCAACATCTGTTGTCCGTTGTCCCAGTCGAAGACAGGCGAACCAAAACTCATCCTCAGCGTGACATGGCTTATTAGCCATGAAATGGGCGGTGCCACCTATAGCAGCTGCGCGTGCCAAAAGGTGGAAATTTCTGAACTTCATTCAGTGCCTCGGTATTCAGGACAGATCTCTGCTTTGTGCTTCAGTAAACTGTCAGGGATTAGTTGAAGATAAAAACGCCCGCATAAAGTTGCCTTCCCCTCTACTTCCCATGCTTCCTTTTCTCGGGACTTCTGCTGTTACCGCCTTACCGGATGGATTGAGTATTGAACGTTAATGGATACCTCACACCAGTGCGTGAGCTCATACGGCGGACATAGCAGGATGTTTCCCGGTAGAAGTCAAGCACACGGACACTCGCAAACGGAGAGGCAGGAAAATAAAGGAATCAAGGTTAGCCATAGTCATGGCCTTCTGCACGTTGAAAAGAGGGCATAAAACAGCCTCGTGGATTAGAAACTAAGCATAAATGTATTCAGTTCGGGACGTAAAATGGCAGAACAAACAATATAACACTTTCAGTGCTAATCTCCCTTGTCAAGCTGGCTGACCAGCATCTTAGCTTGATACATTAGTCTTGAGCAGCGGATGATTCTTTTTTCTGTAATATTAATTGTGCACGGATTCATGATTGGACACTATCATCTGTGTCCAAGGCATGTAATGTTTTAAGTGTCAGCCTGGATGTCGCATAATCGTTCGGTCAAATAGCAATTGCGGTCGTGAAAAGCGACATGCGCAGCGACAGTGCCTGTCAACAATTCAACATGTTTTATTATTGCTTAAACTCCTACCTGTTTATCCAATACATCATCGCCTGTGAATACAGATAAGCGTCGACGCCAAGACACGCACAGCACTGACACCGAACAAAGGCTTTTTTGGAACACCAAACAATGCCATCTTTTGGGATGAAGAACCAAGTTAGTTTCCGTTTATTGTATGACAGAACGTGCCAATTTAAATTTTCAGAAGCAAAAAAACAATGATTACTGTAAAAAGTACTCACGGTCGCTCCTTCAGAATGTACATCCCTATAGAACAAATGCAGCAAACGCATGTCTTTCGTCGTGCGTCATTAAGGAGCGTATATAGGACAGGATTTAGAGGCTGCTGGCAAGAAGGTGTCACATGTACACTGCTTTCATTTTTATTGTCTACCGTTTCTTACCAAATTATCATTTAATCAATTATAGCTTGGAGCAAAGCGCGCCGAATGTGTCTGAATTTTCTTCCGTGTTGTTGCCTATAGCGAAAGGGTCTTGCCGGATGATATTGCGGAATCGATGGGAATGGCGTTGCAGTACACTCTCGCACGTGTGCGGGCACCAGGAATTACTTCGTAATGAGGCGCGTATAGTCAGGATCAGAAGCGCTTGCAGGTAGGTACTCCCATTTTTGTTGCAGAAGCTGCGAGAACTGGCGGAACGAACGGCCGTGATCGTGGGGGGGCATTCACACTGTTCATACTACGCATGCCTGCTGCCAGGGTTCCCTCGCTTTGGCTTTGTTGGCAGCTGCTCCCTCACAAACCCGAAGCCCCTGCATACTCAGGCTGTGCGCACAGATAGCGATCGGGGACGAGATTAACGGCACGTCGACTGGTTCCTACCACGCTCCAGCTAGCTTTGCAGCAATGTGGAGACATCTCGAGATTGGAGCAATAGAATGCCTGCCCCAGCCGAACGTGCTAGCTGTTCCCAGGTCCATTGGAGTAGCCACGTGATAGACTTTGTGTAGGATCTCGGTCACGGTCCCTGGTCCAAGGTGGGAGCGCCTGCGAGCGCACAGAGCACGTGCATGGTGCTTTGAATAGTCCAGGCGATCGTATTCCGAGCGCACGTTGTCCACCAGCCGAAAGTGCATGGCACCAAGAGAGCGCTCTAGAGCGCTCGAAAGCAACCAGTTCAATGCACCGCAAATGCGCTTGCTCTGAACGCGCGCGTGTGTGTAAATGACCTTCATCTATAACTGGCCGAACGACTTGACCGACAAGTTTAACTTAACGACCGTGCTTGCCGCTATCATTGAGATTTGAGTGTTGCTGGTCTTCCTGTGCACTACACTCGGTTCCATACATAGCAGTCAACGCTGTGGAAGCTATGTAAAAAGTTCGGTCAAGAAGAGTTATCCTTCCGCGCGTTCCATCCATGTTACTACGCGCGCCAACAGCGTTCGCTCGCGCGAGCATGCACGTGAGGCTCCTCGCGACGGGTTGCGAATAAAAAAAACGCCAAAAGAGTGAGAAAAATAAAAATGATCTAACAGAACGCCTTAGCAGCCGCAGACCACGGTGCGTTTGTTTCTTAGGGTTAAAACTTGTTTGATTCAATACTGAGCCTATAAAACATTTTTGCACGCAATTGCGGTCCAAAAGCATCGAATGATGGCACCGAAAGATACCGTACTAAAGAATATGCCCTGTATCATTGCTGGAAGCAAAGAAGCCGACGTGATCCTGCCGGGCCAGGGTGATATCGCCGATTTTGAACACACGTGCAAGAAGCCTGCCTGAAGAGACGTCACATCATCGTTGCGGCGAGGGGGCGCTGCCTTCAACGGTTCAGCACAATAAAAGAACCGCGGAAAGAGGCGACCGACACATTGGCAGCGGCAGTGGCACCGAAAGATACCGTACTAAAGAATCTGCCCTGTATCATTGCAGGTTAGCGCTTATTTCCTTCCAATGGAAAAAATAAAATTTCTCGCTCTTCCTGGTGCTGCTGCTGCTGCCAAGATGTACTGAACTTCGGTTATGATGTGCCTGGGACGTGATGAGCAGATTTGTGAAGTAGAAGCTATCGTTGACTGTAGCGAGTGTGATGGTCAATATCACACAGGAAAATGTGCGGGCATCTCATACGCCACACTGAAAGCAAAGTCTATCGCAAAGTGTGGCGCTGCACAGCCTGCCGACGTACAAAAACTCATGTAGAAACAACCGAGCACAGAATCTGGCTCGTGAAATGTACGCTTGTGGATGCAGGAAGTCAGTGCCAAACTTGACAAGTTGCTGTTCTTGACGGTAGCTGTCCATAGCATTGAGGAGGAGTTGCAGTTCACGAGTGAAAAATATAACACCCTCTTAGCACGCACAGAACAACAAGAAAAAAAAAACATAAAGGATGTCAAACAGAGGCTAGAGAAGGTGGAAAAACAAGATGCTGAGATAACCAAGCTAAAAGCCGATGTTGATGCTCTTGAATGGCGAAGCCGAAAGTTGAACCTTGAGTTCCACGGAATTCCAGTAACGCAGGACGAAAATCTGCTGACTAAAATAAATAAGGTGGCTGCGCAGACTGAGCTGCTGCAGTCATCGGAACAGAATGTAGTTACTGTTCATCGCCTACCAACTAAGAAAGGCAAAACGCCGGGTGTAATTTGTCGGTTTGCGAAATAAGCTGACCGAGAGAAGTGGTGGCAGAGCAGAAAGGAACTGCGGATAAACGACGATAAGGTCTACGTACAGGAAAATATGACAAAACAGGCCCGCGACCTAGTTTTCCAAACAAGGAGCTGGGCCAAACTGAACAACTGCCAAGTACGCTTGGCACTCAAATGGTCGAATCCTACTCAGGAAGGATGTCGGGGAAACGGCAAATGTCACCTCAAGTCCTCTTGATCTTGAGAAATTCAGTTAAAATTATAGAATATGGCAAGTTCCTACACTGACACCTACCTACTCCCCCAATCCTTCGAGAACTACATCGGAAAACAATTCCTCAAGTCTTTTAAATGATTTCACCTTAATGTGCGATCAATTAACAGAAAGGAATCAGACTGAAGCTTGCTTTTTGACCAAGTAGGACAACCTTTTGACGTTATTATGTTAACGGAAACATGGAGCACTGATGAAACAAATGTCTACAGACTTCCGACACACGAAACATTTTATCCAAATCGTCCCACTGGTCGCGGTGGCGGGATATGTATTTTGCTTAGAAAGGACTATGACTGCGAAGTTATTTCAGAATGCTTAGTAATAACAAGTGACTATGAAGTTCTGACAGTTAAACTACAAAACACAGCACTTCTGTGCTACTGCCCACCAAACGGTTCAACATTGCGTTTTTTAACTACTTAGACAAACTATTTACCTGTATCACTAATGATAACTTGAGCCTCATCTGCGGTGGGAACATGAATATTGATGTGATGAAAAATGATGGCACAAAAACCAATTTTGAGATCCTGTTAAATACCAATGGGCTTAGAAATGTAATTAATCTCTCGACAAGAGTAACTGTGAATTCACAATCGCTTACTGACATGTTTCTTACAAATATAAGCCAGCATAAACTGAGGTCGGGGGTATTTTCTTTCGACCTGAGTGACCACTTACCGATATTTCTTTGCACTAAAGGATACGGACGCAGTAAATCGTTAAGACAGACGTTGACAGTCCAACATATTACAGAACAGAACCTTCTGACATTTCGGAAAAAAATAAAGAAAGTATCCTGGAAGAACGTCTTAGAAACTGACGATGCCAATGTAGCTTATGATATGTTTCTTCAAATACTGCGGCCTATATATGCAACAAACTTTCCTGAAAAATCTGTTAAACAAAAGAGAAAGACAAGGCAACCTTGGGTTACAGCTGAACTGAGTGTAAGAATAAATCATAAAAATTACCTTTACAATCTATTCACCAAAACTAAAAATCAGAATAAATTTAAAGATTTTAAAATTTATCTCAATCGTTTGAACAACGACTTAGCAAAAGCGTGACGTGAATATTTTGAAAATCTTCTAGATTTCAAACAGTAACCACAGATGTCACATGGAAGAGATTAGCTTCATTATTGCATTATAAGACCTCACCAAATGTGATCCAGAATTTCATAATAAATGGTACCTAACTAACAGGGAAACCACTTGCAGATGCGTTTAATAAATATTTTGTTAATTTTAAGGTATAAGATACCGTTCACAACAATCTGGAAAACCTTCGATGGAATGGAGAAACAATTTTTCTCAACCTGACAAGCGAGGCTTAAGTATTTACAACAATAGCTAGCTTAAATAACAGTAATACCAAAGATGTCGATGGTTTTAAAACTAAACCTCTTAAGTATATCGCTGATCTGCTTGCACAAGTTATAAAACACATTTTTAATCTTGGTCTTAGTCAAGGTGTCTTTCCACATAACATGCAGCTTGCATGGGTAACAGTTGTTTATAAAAAGGGAAACAAAAATGACATGAACAATTACAGACCTATCTCTATTCTACCTATTCTATCTAAAGCATTCTAGAAAGTTATATTTAGCCGATTTAACAAATTTGAAGCAAAACACAAGATAATAACTAACTCTCAGTATGGCTTTCGGCGAGGGCTAAGCACAGAATTTGCCCTTCTAACACTAAAGGAACATATTTTAACGCATTTCGAGCGAGGTAATTTCGTATTTGGATTATTTCTGGACTTTTCCAAAGCGTTTGACCTCATTAGTCATGAAATATTGTTTCGAAAATTTGAGTGGTATGGTTATCGTGGCAAAGCCTCAAGTCTAATAAAGTGTTACTTGGAACATCGGAACCAAATTGTTCAAATAGCTGATCTCTGAACAACTACGGGGTTCTAGCGGCGTACCTCAGGACAGCATTTTAGGCCCATTTCTGTTCAATATGTATTAAATGATATTACAAACATTTCCCCTATAGCACAATTTATTATGTACGCCGAAGACACAAGCATTTTCCTAACAGGAAAAGATTTTGAAGAATTATTTAACTCCGCAGAATCCACACTGCCCGCTTCAGAAGAATGGACTGAAAAAAACCGCCTAACGATCAAAATGTCCAAGATGAAATGCATATTACTCAGGTCAAAAGGAAGAAATATAACTGTAAATATAACTATAACCTTACTCTCTACTCCGATCGAAATTGTTTCTACATTTAAAACGTTAGGAGTAATTTTCCTCAAACTTTATCATGGGATCATCATATTAACCATCTAGCAACAAAACTATCTCAAGTTATAGGCCTCACCTACCGCAACCATAGTATTCTGACACGGAAGATTATGCTGGTCATCTATAACACGCTGTTTTCCTGAAGGTTAAACTATTGTCAATTAGTTTGGGCGTCTACAACGACGGGAAATATACAAAAGCTACATATACTTCAAAAAAAGTTTCTTCGTACAGTAGAAAATGTGCACAGTCATTTTCACACACACGAAATATTTCCAAAATACAACGTTATGCCTATTATAAAGATGTACAATTACAGACTAAGTAAGCTTTATAAACAGGAAGTAAAAATTGGCGGCACATTCTCAAAACAGTTAGCGAACCTACATAGTGACGCCCCTAGCCATGTCACCCGTTACAACGAATACTGGAATATAACAACATACCGCACGACATATGGTCTTCAAACAAACGAAAATCAGTTTCCGAGATTATTAAATAAACTGAATAGAGAAAATATGCAGCTGGAAATATGTACATTGAAAGAACTCCGGAAATATCTGTCCAAATGATCATGTCTTTAACTTTCACTGAAAATCTGCAATTACGCTACTCTCTACTTATATTTCTTCCGTTATCTCTGTTCTCAACATACTTATGTTTTAATTAAGCCCTTTCTCCTGGTTCTAAGTGACCATGTTTTCATTACCCACTTTTATTATATTTGTGTCGATGTTATTTCCACCTGATGAGAGAATTGCATTTAAGACTTGTATTTATTACTTGTATTTTCGAATTGTATTTTTGAATTGTAGGGAATGGTGTTTTTCTTACCTTAGTAAGCTTTACCTTCGTATGAATATTTTTTCTTTTTTAATTGCTTCAAGCTATTTGTTCTGTCATTAATTTCTGCCTTATATCACGACCATTTTTCTTTCTATTTCCGGAAAATGGAATTAAGTTATCCGGGGGTATTGTGTACCGTACTGTGTATTGTGTGTGTGTGTGTTTTTTTTTATGTAAGCAATGCCCCTATATCGCTGCCATGTGCATGGGTGCCTGCGGCTTTGTCAACCTGTCATTTATGACAACCTTTACTGCTGGCCTCCAGTGTCGTGTACCCTACATGTGACACAAATAAAGGTATTATTATTATTATTATTATTATTATTATTATTTATTTAGGTCATGTACTATTCTACAACAGATGGCGGACCACTATTTTGTAGCATGCTGTCTTCTTTTACCAGATGCGTCTGGAACGTTATCTGTGGAAACTGGATCTGGGCAGCATAAATGTCTTGTCCCTACTGTTAATCAATCCAAGCTTGATAACCTTATCGTTTCGTTTGACTGGGCATCCTTAACCAAAGAAGATTCCTCGGACAAAGTATATGAAAGGTTCTGTATGCAAATGAAAAATTTTGAATTGCGTTGCGCACGGCTGGTAGCTAAACCGATAAGAAAGGGTCACTGCTGGATGAACACAGAAATTCTTGCTTCCATTTCGTATCGAGACGACTTGTGGAAACGCTGCAAAGGAAATCTCAGAAACCAAAGACTGCGAATAGAATACAAGTCGGCAAGAAATAAGAGTTGTTGCTCTTGTGCGTGTCGCCAAACGCCGTTACTTTATTTTTATAAATTCCAATAATCTTCGAATATTGTAAGCAAAACTTGGTCGTTGGTAAATCATCTCAGAGGAGTGAGTTCCAATAACCGATCTATTTTCGGTGCTTTTTAACAACCTCCCACAGAAATGGCTGATGCTTTCAACGGGCACTTTGTTAAAGCGTCCCAAAGGGCCGTCTCTCCATATACAAGCACTCCGCCGTTAGGGCATTCCGTATCTGTGTCGGCTTTTCTTCCGAAAATTTTGAGGGGTTATCTGGAAGAAATTATTTTCAGTTTCCGTCCTAATAAGCCCACTCGATATGATGGAATTTCTTTACACACCATCAGAAGGAATTTCAATGCGCTGTCAGATATTATCCTGCATATACTGAATGGTTTTTTGGAAGGCGACGAAATTTCAGAATGCTTAAAACTGCAGTTGTTGTACCACTACACAAGTCAGGGAAGAAAGATAGTATTGAAAACTATCGACCAATTTCTATATTGCCGATTATTGCTCAGGTCCTAGAAAAATTTCTTTTCCACGCTATGTCATCTTTTCTTAACGAATTTTCTATCCTGACCAATCGACCGTTTGACTTTATTTCAGGGCGTGGTACTGTGGCACTGCTTGAGGAATTTTCAGATGAACTGTTCTCGGCATTCGATCAGAATCTTTTCTCATGTGCGCTATATTTAGATGTATCGAAAGCGTTTGACACCCTAAATCATCAAATCTTGTTAAGTAAACTGCATTTTTGGGGAGTTCGTGGGCCTTTTTACAAAGTTCTTGAAAATTACTTGAGCAACAGATTTCAGGTGGTCTCTACCGATGATAAGGGCGTATTTAGTTCTAAGCTGTCGGTAAAAGCTGAAGTTCCTCAGGGGTCCATTTTGTCGCCATTGTTGTTTAATGTTTTCGTTAACGACTTCCCTTTGGCAATTTCGAAATGTTCAATATTCCAGTATGCTGACGACATTGTATTATTAGTGAAGCACCTTTCCTATAAAAAATCCAATGAAATGTTGCAAAATGACGTGTACAAGGCCATGCTTTGGTTCTCTAATAATGGAATTGTTGTAAATGCCCAAAAAACAAAACTTGTTTGTTTTCGCTCCCCACTTAAGACTACTGTTATTAACATGCCTCTCTACTTGCATGAGTCAGACTGTGTTCATTTTAAATGTGCGCCTATTCTATACGTGGATTGTGTGAAAAATTTCGGAATCTATTTCGATAGTAATTTATCGTGGCAACATCACTTATCACTTATTTGTTCTAAACTGAGGTCAGTAGCGTGGCTGTTGTTTAATATCAAAGGTATTGCACCCTTGTCTGTAAAAAAGATTATAGCACAGGCACTAGGTTACAGTGTGCTGAGGTACAGCATTACAGTCTTTGGTTTTTGTTCGGATCGTTAGAGATGCAGGGTAGACCGGATTGTAAAAAACATTCTTAAAAATGTTGCATACAATTCCCCAATAGTAACATCTGCAATTATCTTCCGTGAACTTCGTCTACCGAACTTCCATTCATTACTTATAGAAACAGTTGTCGTTAAACATTTCTGCAACTCCGCTTTCAAACAAAAATGTGCCGCCGCAAGAGAGCTTAGAAAACATGTCCGTTATCTAGTTCCTCGTTCAGCCACAAGGTATGGCGCGGCCAGACGCTGTGCTTATGTGCCTGACATATTTAGCAAATTACCAGAAGAAATTTAAACGCGACATCAAAAAGCACTCTCAAACACTTCTTGAAGCCGCTACAGTAAAATTAACCTCTTGTACATTCTTTCGCATGGCAATATTTACCTCTTCAACTTTTGTTATATGTATAACCGATGGTCATTAAGGGTTACGGACTGGATTCCAAGGGAAGGGAAGCGTAGTAGGGGGCGGCAGAAAGTTAGGTGGGCGGATGACATTAAGACGTTTGCAGGGACAACATGGCCACAATTAGTACATGACTGGGGTAGTTGGAGAAGTATGGGAGAGGCCTTTGCCCTGCAGTGGGCGTAACTAAGCTGATGATGATGATGATGATGAGATAACCAAATGTTATCTTGTTCTTTTCAATCTTTTGCCATTTTTGTTATTTTTTTCTTCATGTCTCATCAATTTGTGTATTTTTTTTTGCATTGTCTATCATATTCATTGGCACGGTCCTACAAGCCAACTGAGGCTCATACCCGCCTGCTTGTGTTGTTTTGTATATTTTGTGGCAATAAACATTATTATTAATATTATTATTATTATTATTATTATTATTACTATTATATCCAAGTGCGTACGAAGACACTGAAAGAAGCCTCCAGAGCGTTGACTGCTAGTATGGAACGGAGTATAGTTCGGGCTAATGTAATGTTAGATTTCTATCTTTCACTTTTGCCAGTATTTATCATACTTCGCGGTCGTTACAACGGGGTAATATGTTTTTAAAGGCTCGGATTCTGATTGTCGTAGTTGGACAATTGAATATAGAACCTGATGGCTACCTATGGAAATATGACTGAAATGTTCGACAATCGATTAAGCCTTCGTTGAATTTATTCGTTAAAAATGGAAAAGCTTGCGCTGAATTATACTGCCTGAAAATTTTATAATCAGGATGATATTACTTCAAAGAACGATAACAGGCGATGCTGCGGACGTGACATTACAGCTTTGTGCTCCTGCCTGGTCAGCACGAAGCGGAGTGTCTTCCTCAGAGTTCGTTTACGCATACATACATACATACATACATACATACATACATACATACATACATACATACATACATACATACATACATACATACATACATACATACATACATACATACATACATACATACATATTAGGTTATTTGTAATTGAAGCAGATGTCGGCTGTGAGTCTTTTATTGCGATTTAAGAGCATCGCAGGCAGTCTTCAATGCTCCTGCGTGTAAATTTGTTCGTATTGTGGGAGCGTAGATAATGTTTGTGAGAGCGCCATCAGTGCTCAGGTGGAAATAGCGACCGAACAGCGCTGCGCTACGTAGAACAAAATACGATGCTGAATTTCATTGTTCGTCCGGCTGCATCAACATTTGTTATCCTTCTTAATGATACGTGAAACCGGAGTCCCTCAGAAGAAAAGAGCCCAAATCTGGCTGATTTCCTCTGCGCGAGCCAAGATGAATGGCACAACACCAGTTCTTTGGCCGAAATTTCTTCTCTTTACGCTCATCCATGCACTACTTCCGTATCTTGCAGGCACCCGATGTGGATCGTTGTGCATAGCACTTTTCCGTTCGACGTTGCCCGTTGGTTGATTGTCGTACGAGATGGGGCCTCGGGTTTGCTCCCGTTCGTATGTGCTTCTACGGCGACAGAATACCGGGAAGGGATGGAGCCCCTTGCTCCTTATCTTCTTGCAGTCTCATTCCTTTTAGCTGTTCTGCGGCACCCGTCTTGAGCGCGCTTTCGCTCGAGTCAAACAACTGCGATAGTGGGCACGTGGGTCATCTGTCTTGAAGTACTATAATTACGGCCTGGCAAACGCGGCTCTGGGGAGACTTCATAGAAATCTGGAAAAGTATACTACAGTTCACAAGCAAAGTATAAAGTTTACGTGTCTTATATATTTTGTTTGCCGGTTCATCGTATAACTTATCCTTCATGTAATGGTTTCTGCCAAGGGGAGAGTGACGGTTCGATGATGCATCGCGGAACAATTGCTTTAAAATGTAGACCATACAACTCTTACGCCTATGGTTCTTTGTATGACAGCCAGACTAAACCCCACGTTTCCCCTTGTTTTGCGCTGAACGTTGAACGTTGAGCATTTCCATTGCGCACAGAACTACATTTTATACCATCGGAACGGCACTGCGCACAGAGGAAACGGTGTCCTTTTGGCCGTATCAAAAGACATGCCTTCATCTTCCACCAGCGTTATCGAGGTCCTGGAAACTGTCTGGGCTTCCGTTATCCTTGGTCATCAAACCATAATAATAGGTGTCTTGGACCACCCCCCCTCTACGTCATCTTTATTTGGCAATGAATTCCATTACACTATTTACCATGTACGCAATCGCTTTCCTTCATTGCCCATAGTAGTCTTCGGGGACTTTAACTTTCCAAACATTACGTGGAAGAATCACAAACCTTCGTTGTCGTCTTTTTCCCAACCAGCTAAGGAGTTTTTAGACGCATGTTATGTTTCACAACTCGTTAGCGATCCTACGCAATCCTCTGCCGATGTAGCAAATACACTTAATTATAACCTCTCATCCTGACCTGATATACTCAATCACACATTTACCAGGCATAAGCGATCATTGCCTTCTTCATTTCCCTTTCAACTCAACTAGTCCCCAAAGGACTAAAGCACTGAAGATAATGCATGATTACAAAGAGGCCTACTTTGACGAAAGTAACGGAGAATTAACCCCATTTCTAGACGACTTCCTCCCTGATTTTGACAACCGTTCAGTTCAAAATAACTGGAACCTGTTCGTCGCTAAAGTAAACGAACTAACCAGCAAGCATATACCGATTCGCGAAATTGTTCTAAATCCACAAACGCCCTGGTATGGTTCCCACATCAAGCGGCTTGCCAACCGAAAGAAACGATTCTTTTTTTTTGCTTGGCTAAAAGCTCACCCACTGAATCGAGATGGGCTGCTTACAAATTAGCATTTGATAGTTACATAAATGCATTAAAGGTTGCTAAGCATCAACTTCTGCCTACCATTTTTCCATCAATGCTTACAGATAACGCTAAAATATTTTGGAGAACTATCAATCCCCCATCTAGTGACCACATCGCTTTGGACGACCCTTCGGTTTCTCATCTTCAACACGAGCAATATGCTACTCTCTTAAATGATGCCTTTGGCAAAACCTTTTCCGCTAAGTGTAAAAGTGTTCTACCAGCCACACGTAAATATGACTATATACAAATGCCACCAATTATTGTTCAAACGTCTGGTGTCCTAAAACTAATTAATTCCCTCATTATTGACTCTTCTCCCGGCGATGACTCAATTAACACAAAATTTCTAAAAAGTACTAATGCAGTTGGTTCATTCGTTCTTACAAAGCATTTTCAGCAATGCCTAGATAGGCCCACACTACCTAAAGAATGGACGATCGGGAAGGTGACACCCCTACATAAGTCAGGTAACAAAAATTCACCAATTAACCACCATCTCATTTTGTCGACTAGCACGTATTGTAAACTACTTCAACATATCTCTTTTTCTAATCTTGTTACGTTCCTCGAGTATAATTCATTTTTTTCCCTAGATCAGCACGGCTTTCGCAAAATGTTCTCATGTGAAACACAACTGATTTTACTCACTCACGAGCTATATCAGATTTTGGATCGTTGTTCTTTTGCTGACTGTATATTTTAAAATCTTTTCAAAGCGTTTGACAAGGTTTGCCGCAGACTTCTCTTGTACAAATATAAATAAACCAGATCTAGATCCTAACCTTCTCACGTGAATTAAGCTTTGTAACAAAGCGCACTCAGTTTGTTACAGTTAATGGTTTTGATTCTTCTTTCAGTGATGTACATTCTGATGTACCCCAATGCTCACTTCTAGGCCTTCTCCATTTTTCTCATTTATATTAACGATCTTCCTGCTACACTGTCTTCTAACGTACAAAAGAATTAAATTATGGGTTTTTACGTGCCAAACCCACTTTCTGATTATGAGGCACGCCGTAGTGGAGGACTCCGGAAATTTTGACCACCTGGGGTTCTTTAACGTGCACCTAAATCTAAGTACATGGGTGTTTCCGCCTCCATCCAACTGCGGCCGCCGTGGCCGGGATTCAATCCCGTGACCTCGTGCTCAGCAGCCCAGCACCATAGCCACTGAGCAACCACGGCGGGTTTCTAACGTACACTTGTTCGCTGATGACTGTGTTCTTTTCGCGAAATAACCAATGAAACCGACGTTAACTGGTTGCAACTCGACCTTGACGCAGTATCTAACTGGCGTAACTCGTGGTAATGGAACTAAACATTAACAAATGTAAAGTACCACATGTAGCCCGTGTCTTTCGCCAACATGCCCCATTACCACTTAAACAGCGTGCCTTTAGAAACAGTTAACTCTTACAAGTACTTAGGTGTCCATGTAACTACAAACCTGTCATGGTCAATTCACACCGAATACGCTATTAATAACGCCAACCGCATGTTAGACTACTTGCGCGGTAACTTCGCTAGCTTACCTTCTCGCCTAAAACACCTACTCAATAAAATTCTAACGCGTCCTAAATTAGAATACGCTACTTCTGTGTGGAATCCTGGCAAGGATAACCTAAAAACGGCCTTAGAACTTGTCAAAAATAACTCAAGTTCGAATTATCTTTTCTAATTATAATAGAACTGCGAGCATTTCTTACATGACACATGGGCTTAGTCTTCCTTTGCTGTCTTTTCGACGTAGAATTGCACGTCTAGCACTCTTTCATAGGATTTATCATCATAGTACACAGCACACGCAATTCTTTGCAAGACCCCGTTATGCATCAGTGTTCACTGGTGATCACTGTTATAACGTTGTGACTTATGTATGCCACACAAAGCATTTTTCTCAGTCTTTTTTCCCTCGTGCATTTATAGATTGGAACTACCTTCCCGCTGATATTGTAAATACTACTGATGACTGCCTTTTTCGTGAAACTTATGCTAACATTGTATTTCATTTCATTTCATTTTATTACCTTAAAGGCTCCAATAAATGGAACGTTACATAAGGGGTGTAAAAATACATAGTTACAATAACAGGAAGTTTTTTTACATTTTCGATGAACTTCGATGGGCACATAATGACAGCAACGTCGTTAGGAAGGCCGTGCCAGTCTGCAGCTGTGCGAGGAAAAAAAGAATTTGAAAACGTGACAGTGCGTGAGCGTGGACGGGCAACCTGTAGCTGATGGCTGTTGCGGTGAGATATGCGTGTAGGAGGAAGGATATAAGGCGCGATGCGCATAGGGCTATGAAAGAATTTGTGAAATAAAGATAGGCTGGCAATGCGACGACGGAGCGATAAGGGGGATAATGCGGATGCAGTTTTTAAGGAGGAAACGCTGATGTCAAAGGAATATGACGAGTGGATGAAACGAGCGGCGCGATTTTGTACAGATTCAAGATCATTAATTAGGTATGCCTGATGAGGATTCCAAATAGGCGATGCAAATTCTAGTTTTGACCTGACAAATGATTTGTAGGCTAACAATTTTACATGTTGAGGAGCATTATGTAGATGGCGTTTTAGAAATCCTAACGTCCTGTTCGCGGATGATATTATGTTAGTAACATGAGGATTCCAGGAAAGATCGCTCGAAAGTGTTACTACTAAATACTTGTACGAATGAACTAGTTCTACCTGAACTTCATAGATTACGTGAGGAAATACGAGAGAATTACGGCGACGGTGAATGGACAAATATTTACACGTACGCGGGTTAAGTTCCATTAGCCACTCGTTACACCAGTCCTGGACAGCATTAAGATCACTTTGAAGAGAAGATTGGTCAGCGGTGGAAGTAATAGCACGATATATCACATAACCAGGAATTTCTTTTTTGTGACACAACAGCTAAGATAGTATAGTAAGAAACCTCTTGTATTCTAGCATTGCGTTTTGTTCATATTAATACCTGTGTTTTATTTACTTTCTATGTACCCCATTTTCTTTTGTACCACTCACCTCTATAATGCATCTGGCCCTAAAGGTACGATAAATTGTCTCAATTCATGCCGCTATTCAGGTGACTAGGAAGGTTTCTCAACACAATCCAAGAACATGCTCGAGTTCTGATGCAGTCCAAGGGCATGCGTGCCATGATCGTATCCGAGTATCACAGACAAACCAGCACATTCAAAGAAGCACTCACTTTGGAGGCATAATTGTGTAGAAACACACAGTCGAGGCTTTATCAATAAGAATTTTTCATCTCTGCTCTAAATAGACAGTCGCATTAGGTATTGATTACAGGTGCGTCGGAGGCACAGAAAGAATGGCGCACACTGTAGCGTGATTTCAGATTGAGAGGTGCAGTGTGCAGTACGTGGAATGTGGCAAGCGCGAAATATGAATAGCGATTCTTTTATATATGACAGAGGCGCTATGACACAGGTGTAATAATTTATACACTACATGATTTATAGTCTATCAGTAAAGGTTGATACAGAGCCTCTAATAAACACAAGTAAATATTTTTTTTCAATTAGGATGCCCTCTTTTAGACATCGTACAGGGTTATCTTCAGAAGTACACATATTTGATTCCTGCAGGAAGCCCACGAGGGAACGGTAAGAAGATCCACGAATCTTGTTATCATCGGGAATCTTGCCATCATCGCGTAGAATTCATGCCATCGATGTCTTCATGGCCACGATGGCATGAAGACATCGAGATCCGACAGCGTGACGACCTATCCAACGTCTATCCAACTAGCAGACCCGTCCGACAGTCTGTCAGGTAAGACGAATCGCTATAAAGAAATTAATGTGCTGTGACGTCACAGTTAAGGGCCGACCTTTATTGAGCCTGAGAGACGCGGCGAAGGACCCTCGGCCCAATCTACTATGACGATGCGATTCCCCGCACGATGAAGGACACACACATGATGATGGTAATATACAGATGATGAAGAAGTGCACAATAAATGCCCACATTAACTTCCCCCGCGCGAGCGCGGCCATCCTGGCCGCAGCCTAAAGGTACGGGGAACGCCGCGTGAATTTTATTCCTTTAAGTATATTCTTGTAATGGGTTTCTTTTTTCTTGTCTTCATTTTTTTCACGAGCACCGGTTTCCGCCGCTCCTTCTATTACCTCCTTGAGAGACATGATAGCCCACGACCACCAGCGAATAGGTAATAGAGGGCTGCTGTGCACACCGTTGACAGGCCGGCTGACACATGCCCTTGGCACGGCATTGACAGACGGCCGCGTCAGTGGCCTTGTGCATAGCACTCCTTTATTTTCAATTCGACACTTTCACCGCCAACACACCTTCGCTCCTTGGCGCGCTCACCTTAAGCCATCTCCCCTTTAGAAGAACCCCACCTATGTATACTGTGGCGAGGAAAGCATATGTCGCCTTGAAGAAGACAAGTCCACTTGTCGAAACGATGGCTCCTGTTTCCACCTTGTTCTCATTTTGCTCATTTATCTGTAACCGGCAATTTAAAGTTTTTTTTTAGGGAGTGTTTGCTGAAACAACCTGTATGCACAGCGAATGTCACAATCCCGTATTTCGTTTGTGTGACACAGACATCCCCACAGTCGCTGGCACTGTCCTCTTGCGAGTCGAGAAGGGTGTATGATTGTACATACATTTTGTCCTTCGCATATATGGCAGCGCCCCCTGCTCGTGAGTCCATGTGCTGTTCACAGACGATTCCAGTTTACCCATGTACCTCCAGCAATGGGTATTGATTGAATTATTTCATTTATTATTATTTATTATGATTATTACTAGGGGCGGAGTGCTTGAAGCCTGCTTCACATCCGCCGCGAATATCAACCCATGCTCCCCTGTTTTTATTGTTGACGCACAGACACAAGAACTGCATGGTACCCTAGCGATATACAGCTTCGCTGTAAAAGAACCTTGTAGTCAATTGATTACGCGATCAAGAACGTCGTACTGGTAAGCTGTTTCTATTTCCTCATGTAAAAATAAAATCATGCGGGAACGTCTTAACCCGCATTTCTTGATATCTTGAACTCTTGAAATCAATCTGCAAGTCGAGTCGAGTGTACAAGAGAAAGTAAAAAGAGAGGAGACAGTCGAGTAAAAAGGAGGACCGAAAGCAGCTATGCTTGTCCATGCTATGGCTTATAGTCTTGTATGCGTCTGCAGAGATCTTTTGATAGAGATCTCCGTACGATAAATACAATCACAAGCAATTTAGGTGTCTAGCGGAGCAATAACCCCACCGTTTCGCATGAGTGAGGCATGTCGGTGCGTCGTTCCTGCTCCTCCCCTGTTTTTATTGTTGACGCACAGACAAGAAAATTGCATGGAACCCTAGCTATATACTGCTTCACTTTGAAAGACCCTCATAGTCAACTAATTACTCCATCAAGAACGTCGTATTGGTAAGCTGCTTCTATTGCCTCACATGAAAATAAAATGATGCGGAACCTCTGAACCCGCATTTCTTTATCTTGGAAACGACTGAAAACACTTGAAATCGATCGATCGATCCACAGATAAGCCCATCAATCAATCTGCAAGTCGAGTCGAGTCTACAAGAAAAAGTAAAAAGGGAGGAGACAGTCGAGCAAAAAGAAGGACCCAAAGCAGTTATGCTTGTCCATGCTATGCCTTATAGTCCTGTACGCGTCTGCAGAGATCGTTTGAGAGAGATCTCTGTCCAATAAATACAATCACAAGCAATTTGGGTGAGTAGCGGAGCAATAACCCCACCGTTTCGCATGAGTGAGCCATGTCGGTGCGTCGTTCCTGCAGCCACTTTAATATAAGGACCTACGGGGAGACAGAATAAGGAGAAAGCATTAGAGATGTATATACCGGCTACTTCATCAAACCCGCATCGGGACTCATGTTTATCGTCTTAATAGAATCCTGCAGGAGAGTAGCAGCGGTACAGTTCACTAAGCACGTCCATATTGCCGACAACGGCAAATAACGGTCCGAGTCAATGACGCCTATGCTGGATATCGAGCAGGGAAACAAACAACTTTCGTGGTGCTTCACTCTAACTCTCCAAAGTAGCTTGTCATAATACTGAATGTTCAAGCCTCGTCTGCTTACTCTTGTCGATAGCAGACGACGAGTCGCCTATAGGTAACCCGCGAAAGGCGACAAAATATTCCTGAACTGTTATGGATGAAACAGCACAATGCACATGGTAGAGAACAGTGTATTGCACTATTTTATTCTTGACGAAGCTGCAGCAAGTCTTCTGGTGGACGATGGCGGCACTGTTTTCTACACTTCTGCACACATTTAGCACGACTCGTAAATATTTCCGGATGAGCGCCCAATTGAACAGAGGTCCGCGGGAAATGGCATGACGAAGAATTCGTGCAGTCTCCCCAGTTGCATAAGTGAAAGACGCTTCGAGCTAAATGATTGAAGTCGTAAAGGGGCAAAATACGTATCGGCCGAAATGCACTATGACCATGGAGTAATGGCAGAATATGCTGCTATGGTATCAGCCCGTATGTCCAGCGCATGTTATATTTGTCGTTTTATTCATATCTCCGAAATCCGATATAGCGTGAATTGCACAGCACCTGACGAAAGCTTAGTTCTTGTTCTACTCTTCTTTCTTTCTTATTTGTTTGCTATTCTTAGAAATGACATTTAGTTTTTATGCGAATCCAGTACTTTCTTTTCCAGCTGCGTAGAATGAAGAAATACTTATTTCATTGCCTATGTTCTTAGTGCTTGTTTTGACCAATATTGTAGTCTTCAAGAACACTCCATTATTGCAAAATCCCTGTTGAGCAGTAAAGAATTTAGAGCCTGTCTGTAAAATATGCATATTTTCTTGCATGTGATAATAGTACATAGATGTATGCAAAATTTTGCGCTTTAAAGTAGATGTTTTTAATGCATTTTCTACAGAGCCAAATGCAAAACACGAATGGTAGTATTGTGTTGCACATTTCGATTAGGGCAAAATGCGAAAACACCCGTGTTCTTAGATTTAGGTGCACGTTAAAGAACTCCAGGTGGTCCAAATTATTCTGCAGTCCCCCACTATGGTCGGCCACATAACCAGATCGTGGTTATGGCACATAAAACGTAATTTAATTAATTAATTGTGTGATGTGCATCTTCAATACATGGATTCAAATTTTCTGTATGATGGCTGATACCAAGATAATAGGCGCTAAACATACTAAACAGCACATGTTAAATCAGGCAATACCAAAAGAAATGCTCGCCTATCATTTGTGGAAGCTGAGAAGAAACAAATAAATCTTATATTGCTTTGTTAGGTGTTGCTGTTTTTTGGGGTAAGTAGAAAACTGAAAGGAGATCCCCCATTTCACACGATGCTAACCTTTCCGACTGGCTAAGTGAACAACAAAATAAAAAAGGAAATATCAAGCGGCCTTTCCCATTTAATCGCACTAGTGAGTGCTCTCGTGTTTGAATTAATGGACGTTTAAGATAGCGGAAGTACGCCAATACAAAAAGAAAACACGATGGGTGTTCTTAAATAAGAACAATAATTGATGGTCAAAAACAAGCAACCATAGTCCTGATGGACCTCTGGCTCTCTAGACGTTTAGCATAGGATGTTCAATACAACCTAATCCCATTACCAAGCAAAAGTAATATGAAACACGGTAAACCACGCTTGCCTACGTGTGCCACGGTCATCAAACGAAAGCGCATTGAAGCAATCAGACTAACACTCAAGCATGGACCGAGGCAGAATAAGACCGAAACACATATAAGTAGCAAGACTCCTATGCTTCTACCCCCATTTCCGGCTTAATATCATGGCACAGGAAAGTGCGCGTTTAAATATAATAAAAATCTCAAACTGAATCCTATTAATGAGAATTATGGAGAGAAAATATGCTATAGCTAAGTTTTCATGAGATAACGTATATACAACTTTTCAATCATTCTCGCATTGTATTTGTCCCAACATACCTCTTTGATCTTTCTGTGCACCAGACTAGTGTGTTGCAAGCGAAAAAAAAGGGCTGAAGTCACGCATTGGTTAGAAAGGTGCGACCTCTTGACCCGCATTGATTCGTTTAACTACGTGCTTTAGCACATACAGAAAATAGTTTCAAATGAGAAGGAAGGCGCACCAGAGAAATCATTGTAACAGAGAAACTCGAACTGACTGGCATGTTTATTTTGGAGACACGGGAAACAAGTGCGCAAATAGGCTTCCAACAGGCATAGTGGACACGTTTCGCCACTTTTGTAATAATATGAGAAAGCCGGAAGCCCAGTTATTTATGCGCTAGCGTTGGAGCTGCTTGTGTAATGCGAACGTCCTTCTGAGCACGTGTACGTGTCATGCAGATATTCGCACGGATCCAATTTGCACAACCTTCAGCGTTTTCCTACGTAATGCTAAACTTGATTATGAAGCAAGCAGCTGCCACGACCTTGTTCCCAGCTCCTCATCGCCGTAGTGGGAAACCCCTTTAGGGTGAAATCGACGTCCGTCCACACCTAGAGACCTGCGGCCCCGGGGCGCCATCAAATTAACTGCTCACTTGATTCCCGCCGGAATGAGGGCTCTGGGCAGGACATGCTTCTATTCATGGGTGTTCGCTATATATGGGCTTCCGATTAGTTTTGCGTTTACTTCTCTTAAACGATGAAAGAAGAATCGAGAAAGCGAGAGCCTCCGTGTTTGATTAGTGCTTTCCACCAATTAATCACGCCTTCGGCCTTTATGAGACGCGCCATCGAGCGACGATCGTCCACTAATGCTAGTCATTACGACGCAGCCTCGGAGTTGTGTGAGTGTGTCTGAGTTTTCTGATTCTCATCTTGGCCGACTTTAACTTTGGGTTCTTCCGTTCTTGGTTTTCTATTCGCCGAGGCGCTTATTTCCTCGCTACGCAGTTAACTGGAAGGCGCACCACGCACGCAGCTCACGCATGCTGCGCATCATGACTCTTAGCACAGGTTCCCATCAGCGCCGGCCGACGCAAATGGCCGTCGCGCACGGAACGGCTGCGCTGCACCTCTAGATGCCACCTCCTGGTCGCTCAGTGGTGGGGTGAAAAAAGACGTGCTGGGCTCGAGCGTCAACGAGCAAGCTCATGTCATGACCGTGTCACTGAACGATTGGGAGTTTTGACACCTGCACTAGCGCACTGTCCGACGGGGTGTCGTACACGACGTATTAAAAGAGTCGCAATTGCTCCTGGAAAGCGAAGCATCGATCGGGGTAGCAGCCGTAATTAGTAAGGACAATTGTTTTATCGGCCGTATAGGCTAGTTTGCTCGCTCACTAAGTTAACAAGCATGGTGTCAGAGCGCACAGGCAAACATCACACTCGATGACCGCGGATACTCGCATGTCGAAATACTGGCGTGAGGAAGCGCGGCCGCAGCAGCTAGCGAAGTGACGATCGTGCTGTCTATCGCTTCAACGCAAATTGAGCGGCGAAAACACAGCTCACGCAAAGCTACGAGCCGTCGGCCCACCTGGACTATGCCCTCTAAGCAGATCGCTTTGAAGTTAAGCCCGCGCGACCGTGCGCGGCCGCGCCATGCGCAGTTGCGGCCGGAGTACAACGCCCGGCCCTACACCTCTCCTCCTCCCGGTTCCTTGCGCGCGGCGGTAGATGGCGCGCTTCGTTTCCACTTTCTTCACTTGCGCACGCCAGATTGAAGCGCGATCGTCGACTCACCCTCGCACGCTTTCACTAGCAGGTACTGCACACGGCGCGCGGCGACTGCGTTATCGCACTGGGGGATTTATACGGAACATCACGGCGGGGGCAGAAATGCGCCTTTAGTGTCCATATAATTGGTATCGCAATAATTCACGGTAAGGTGGTTACTTATGGTACCCGTGAATGCAAAAGCACGCGCCTAAATCAACATGGGTGCGCAATCGCTTGAATCATGGCAAATGTGGCTATACTGCGGCGTTATTGGCGAATGTAATATTCACCCATGTAATGTAATTTTATGCATGTGAAAAAGAGCAGCTGGCACCATCTATTCGTGCCAACGTCGCCTTAATGCGAGTAGCATTATTGGCATTGTCAGGCCAATTTTTTGTTCCCATCTAACAATTTTCGCATAGCACACACAATTGAGAGGAGCACCTGTGTTCTGCAAGACTGCATGCTGACATCTAAGGGACATCTACGAAATGTTGAATAAGGAACCATAGGCAGAAAATGCTTCTGTGATTCTGCTGAAGTAGAAGTCTTTGCTTCAGCGTACATAATTAGTCGTTTACGTCGAAAAGACAGTCATAATTGTGACAGTGGGAAAAAAAATTAAAAATTGAATTATGGGGTTTTACGTGCCAAAACCACTTTCTGACTATGAGGCATGCCGTAGTGGGGGACTCCGGAAATTTCGACCACCTGGGGTTCTTTAACCTGCACCTAAATTTAAGTACACGGGTGTTTTCGCATTTCGGCCCCTTCGAAATGCGGCCGCCGCGGCCGGGATTCGATCCCGCGACCTCGTGCTCAGCAGCCTAACACCATAGCCACTGAGCAACCACCGCAGGCGACAGTGGGAAGATCCGCTGAAGTACGGTCCCGCTCAGTTCCGACTGCGCGTAGAACACTCTAGAGATGAACATTGAGCTCTCTCCACCCAAGGCGCAGGTAAATTTCTAGGGACGCACATCGAGGCGCGTGCGGATTGATGAACGCGTCTGTATGTACCCCTTTTCAAGGTGCCTTTTTGAGGCCAACTTGGCTCATTGGGTGTGTACAACTGAGAATGTGTTGCTCGTCAATAACTCTCGTGCAAACTCAGGACACGGGGCGTGTGCCACTGTGCAGGTTCGTCTCTGCACTGAACCAGGCTGTGACACCCACATGGGCCACAGAGCACTTGTCACTGGTTATGTGCCGCTCTTCTACGAGCATTTTCGATGCCAACATGGGTCACTGGGTATGCGCCACCTCGACAACAATTGTGATATAAAAGATATCATAAACAAATACCCGCGGTCTCTAAGATAGCTTGCTAATAGCATTAAAGTCGGCAATGATATCTAAAGGATATTGATACGGGGATTACGCCCACTTTAAGGAAAGACAAGGGTGAGTATTTACACTACGCATAAATGGGATAGAGCCGCAAAGCCGACTGCCAGCTCGTGCAGCACTCCATCACCACCTCGTCTTCGTCGCGCTCAAGGCACCGCTGTCGCGTTCGTCCGCAAACGCCGCGTAGCTCCCCTTCGGACCGAGCGCCGTCACGGCAGCTGCTAAGTTTGCGGTGCACTGGCGGAGCGGTAAGGCTTCAGCCGCGACACATGCGCTACGTCACTCCGAGGTGAAGTAAGATGACGTTTGAGGATAGAGTAGAGTGATGACGTAGTTCACCTTGCGAATAGCATTGTAGGGTCCCGTGTAGCGGTTCAGGAGCTTCTTTCACAGACATTGATGGCGACAGGGCGACCAGAGTGGATTCAGTGTTCCAGGAGGATAGTCGATGTCGCCGTGCCAGTTACAGCGTTCTTTCAGTGACACTTGCGGAACACACAGCCGCACATGAGCGACCTCACGAGCTATTTGGGCCCGCGCAACGACGTCGCGGGCATAGGCAGTAGGGACGCAAGAAGCCGAAGGTAGCATGTGTCGAATGGTAACGCAGGGTGGCGGCCATAGAAAAGGAAGAAGGGCGAGTAGCCGGCGGTGCCATGACGGGACGAATTGCATGCATATGTAACATACGGTAGGCTGGTAACCCAATCGCCGTGATCAACAGAGAAATACATGGAAAGCATATCTGCCAGTCTTCTGTTGAGCGACTTGGTAAGGCCTTTTCTTTGGGAATGGTACGCAGTCGCCATTTGATGTATTGTAGAGCAACTGCGAAGAATATCTTCGACAACTTTGGACAGGAACGAGCAGCTACGATCCGTAAGCAGTTGGCGGGGAGCACCGTGGTAGAAGGTCGGCGACCTCTGTAGCGCCGCTACTTGTCATTGGCAACGGGTGATGAGAAACCTGGTCGCGTAGACTGTCCCAACGGCAATCCACTTATTGCCGGAAACGGTTGGTGAGCCATGAAGGTGCTGTAGGAAGGTACAACGCAAGTAGCAGGGTAGAACTAGCAAAATATTCGCAGTTTCGCCCGAAAGGCGAAGCATCAAATGCCATAGCAAATGAGTGGACAGGCATACGTAGTGAGGTTAGCAGCTATATCGGCCGTATAAACTTTTAAACATAGGCATACTAACTAAATTAACAGGCATGGTGTCATGTGCGCACAAGAAAACATGAACACATCGCAGTCGATCACCACGGAAACTCGCTGTCAAAACATAGGAGTGAGGAGGCGTGGCAGCAGCATCGAGCGAATTGACCATCGTGTTGCGTCTCGCTCAGCGCGAACTAAGCAGCTGAAACACATCACGTGGTGGATTTTGTCGCTGTCGAAGATGGTTTTCAAGATGCAGCGGCTCGGGCGTGCGCGCTCTCAGCAGCGGAAACACAGCGCGTGGCGGACTCCGTCCCCTTTGCAGATGGCTTATAATATACAGCGGTCAGGGGGGCCACGAGCTCCCTCAGAACGCGCCCCCGCTCTTCCCTCCCCTCCCCCAAAGCCTTGCGTGAGACGGAAGACGGCGCGCTTCCTCCCCGCTTCCCTTCTTTGCGTATGTGGGATTCAGCCTCGAGCGACCGCTCACCTTCGCACGCTTTTGCTCACAGATATAGCATATACGGTGCGCACCGACGGTTTTATCGCGCTTGGACTTTATACGGAACCCCAGAGCAGCAGCGACGCCTACGGCAGAAATGCGCCGGGAGTGTCCATATAATTGATATTGCAATAAAATTCAGGGCCATCTGGCCGAAGGTTGCGAAGGGCACAGAATGTCGCCGTGTAGGAGAAAGGGGCGGAGAGAAGATGGTCAGTGCGAAGACAGCTGACCTTGAATCGCAGTGAATAATCGCGCCGTTCAAATCAGAGATAGCCAGCACACAATTAAGCGCCGAGAGCATGATCAGGAGGAGCCAGCACTGTCCACCGGGTGACGCGAGAGACTGTCTGTGTCCTGGTGCAATCTGCCAGACCTGAATTTTGCAAAAAATGAATACTTTTAGAGCTAGAGAGCCCAAGGACCGAGATGTCCACTCGGGTTCATGAACGAAGACAGCCAGCTAAGGGCGTGGTGGTCGGTAATGACTGAGAATGGACGGGCATGCAAGTGCAAGATATCAAAGTTCTATTATTTTACACCTGCCAATATTCCCCTTGGTGGAGTTGAGTTGAAGTTAAGCTCGACAAAAGACAGCTAGAATAGTTGATAGACGCGTAAGGTGACTTTCGAACGTTGAGGACTGCAAACACGAACACGCAGACATGGCACACATCTTGTGGAAGTGCACACAGATCAGTTCAGTATACGTAGAGGACAACATAGAACCGGACCTTCTCGAGGAGCGATGGCTAAGCGCTCTGACTAGCTCAGAACTAAACGACCAATTATGGGCTATCCAGCGGGCCCGGGCAGCGGTGGAAAGGCTATGCCTCACCGCACACAATGCCCGGGTGGCCTGAGCCCGGGCTGGCAACCTCGCAGGTCCTTTTTCCATTAAAGTTTTTTCCGTCCGTCCGTTGAGGACAACACAGTTACGTCGTCGAGTAAACAAACGCTAATTGACGATTTATGGCCTCTAAGTAAAAAAGAAAGGCTGATCTTTGACTCTTGGAAACCTAGTTTTCACGAGTGAAAGGTATGTTTGACTTGGTTTTGCATAGGTTATGCACACAGTGTTCCATTAAAGTTAGGCCACAGTCTTTCACACACGTTACGCTACCGAACCGGTTATCGGTGAAGTCGTGGTGAAGTCTGGCCGTCAATCGAGCTTTCCGCGAGCCGAAGGGTGTGGTTCGTCAAAGGTTCGCTGTGGGGGCCGTTGTTTGTATCCACGACTTCGTCTCCTTGTTGTTATTCGTCTCTCGACGACAGCGGCGGTTGCAGCAGCTTCGATCTTGGCACGCTTCCGCACTTGCTCCGGCGTTTAAGCAGGCAGCTTTGCCTTCGCTTGACATTTCCCAGCCTGTGGTCTAGCTACCTACTGGATGATTCGATTCAGCCTGTCGCTTGTGCTGAAGCACACGCGCAGACGGCCCAGCCAGCGCGCCATCCATGGCGAGATTGAGTGACCAAGCGCCGGCGAAGCACCCTTTAAAGGCGCGTTTATAGATCTACGCCATCGGCGCACGGGCGAGCGTCGATCGCTTGATGCCGGGCGCGTCGGAGCGCGTTGGCCGCGTCCGGTTACGTTGGCTGCGCTAGTGCGTCGAACCATCGGTCTAACTATTAGCCCCGAGAACGAACTACAGGGGCGCTGCGAGCGCCGCTCGCGTGACGTCAGGGCAAGGACTCGCGCCTGTCGTCTGCTACAGTTCGGGCGGTGTCCGGGCGCTTTCGGCGGTGTTTTCGTTTGCGGTCCCTCATTCTCTTTGCTTGTATACTTATGCGGTCGTCTCAAATATATTTTTACGACGTCTTCATTTGTGAAAATTTATTCAAAGAGCTTATTTCTTAGACGACAATGCAGCTCTCGAAGGCAACGCTGCAGTGCCAGCCGAAGGAGCGCAGACCAGCCCATTGCGATTTTTTCAATCGACAACCGCAAAAATATAGAAAATAAGAATCCACTTTTGACACCATACCTGCCACGGTGCAACAAGTCACAGACGCTGGCTATATATGACTTCTACGGCAGTTACAATTCGCTAAAGCTGGTGTGATCACGACGAGTAGTTCATGTTCTAATATCGAATTTTTGCGTTTCTTCCCAGAAACGCTCGGCGGTAACACGAGGACTTAACTAATAGTGCAGTTAGGCTCTACAAGTACAACTTGCTTCTTTGACTGCTTCTTAAAATTAGGTGGTTCTTCACGTGTTTATTTTAAGCGGCGGCAATTTGAAGTAAAGCTAATGAAGGCTTACGTCTATTTACAGAATACAAAATGGAATGTACCAATATATATACCCTTTTCTGTGCTACACGTTCAACTCACTTGAGAAATTTACTGGTGCTTGTTGCTTGAGGAATATACATGGCGAATTTGTTTGATGAACTGACACAGGCTACTCGGTCTAAATTTTTAGTGAAGTATGCCTGCTGGACCGCATGCTGCAGCCAGAAAGAAGTCGAAGCGTCAATCATTAGTAGTATGGGACATATTGAAGATATAATTCCCCTGTGTAGGGTCAAAAATCAAGTGAATATATATGTAAGTCTTGTGGTGTTTTCTTTATGAATGTTTGCGGTTGGATTGGAGCAAACTTTATTTTGCCTGCAGTTGGGCGAGGTTCTCTTTTATGTACCGACGAAGCGAACAGTTCTCCGTTTGCACAATTAAACAACGCTGGATCGAGACATGGTGAGACAGAAAGTGCTTGAATTTTGCTTTTCTGGGCAATCTAAGCTGCGCTGTAGTAGCTCAAGAATATTTTAGCCATTCCAATTGGAGCTGTAAAAAATGCTTTATGGTTTCAATTCGAAATTGTAGTGAACTGATGGGTTTCACGAACAAAGCGTGCCTCGCCATACCGACAGTCGGTTGCTAGCGTTGCGTGATGGGTGTGCCATATTGTCGATAAAGGCTACTGAGGGCCACTATGAAACATTTCATCGCTTGTAATTGATTGGCTCTCGATCTTAACAACGAAACCTTTCTCTCAGGTGATTGCTACTATGGTATTTGTGAATTAACTATGTAAATACTCTACATGACGCGCCGTCGTGTTAGCAGCCATGAGCGATTCGTTTTTTGGAGGCCTGTTTCAGAGAGGGGTGAAACTAGCAGCAAACGTTTTCATAAAAAATGGGCGCCTAACTCTTTCTTTTACGTATTAATAAATGGCCATATTTGGCTAAAACAACTCACCAGAGTAATAATAATCATGATGACAGCTTCGCTGTGCAATGTCTTTCTAACACGGATAACATGCTGACGCCAATTACCAAGATTTTTCTTTCATGTAAAATGCAACGTCTCTCATAGCTAAATTCTAAGGGAATGTTAAGTGTTTAGCCAAGCATCGTACACAACTTCGCGTATTGAATTTGCAGACATTCTTTTTACGCAAAATTTATGGACAGACACGGCGCATATATGCATTGCAGAACCAGTAGCCCCGTTCAACGCTATATAGCTTGCGGTATCCAAGCCCGAAATTTTATTGACTCACGTGCTTTAGGGGAAGGAACTGTGGTTCAGGCATGGCAGCAGAAAGAAGCCGACATACCCTTCAATAAGTGCGGCTCGAGCCACCCATACCCCAAGCATACACGAAGGGAACGAGCGCGCGCGGCCGCCGAGCGAGACGGAGCGAGCGGCGTCCTGGCCGTGACGTCACACGCGAGAGGGCGCCACTCCTAATTCTCGCCGCTAATAGGCGCCGTTGTTCTCGCCAACTCTCGCCAACATGACGTAACGTGTGCGCGCGCTCACGCTACGTCGGACTATATTTAGCCCTTTTACCCTCGCCTTGTCACGTGGTACCGCAGCGGCGAGGCTCCGAGGTGTTACCTCTCCGCAGCGGATCCCGTGGCGTGACGTCACACCTGCCACACTTGTGTTCCGTTGGCTCAAAGTCGTTGTGGCTGGATGAATGACCTTGAGAGACGTGGCGCAGCAGAGCTTTAGCTGTAACAGTCCACCATCTGTTCAACTGTAGCTGGAGCATTACAGACTCCAAAAGGCATAACCATAAATTGATAGAGCTTGTCAGATGAAATAAACGCTGTCTTCTTGCGGTCCACGCCGTCAACATAAATCTGCTAGTACCGAGAGCGTAGATCTATTGATGAGTAGTATTTGGCTCCGTGAAGGCAGTCAAGGGCGTCATCAATGCATGGCAGCAGATATACACCTTTGCTTCTTATCTTGTTCAAGGAATGATAGTCGATGCAAAATCTACTGCTTCTATCCTACTTCTTGACCAGAACACTAGGAGAGGCCCATTGGCTGAAGGATGCCTCGATGACGCTTTTGGCGAGCGTTTTATGCACTTCAGTCTGAATAACTTCACGTTCAGCTTGAGACACGCGATAGGGACGTCGGCGGATAGGACTAGCAGCACCGGAATGAATACGGTGAGTCACCAGCGACGTTTGCCCTAATGGACGGTCATTAAATATGTTTCTGTAAGTTGCTAGAGGACTGCGGACCTCAATAGCTTGGTAGGGCAGAAGATATGTAGCAATTATCGTCGTAAATTCGTTAGGGAGCGAACTAAATGTGCTAGATGCAGCGAAGGTTGCTTGTCTGCATCTGGAACGGATATGTCGCATGCGTCAAGCGCGCACTACTTTGCCGCCGAAATACTTTGCAGTAGAACTTTAGTCCAAATGTTGAAGTTGAGTATAGGAAAGTGGCGCCTGGTTGTCGGTGACGGTCACCAGAGTGTTCGGAACGGCGACATTTCGTGCGAGTAGAAGCTCAACAAGCGGATACACTATGTAATCACCGTCGGGAACGCATGGTGATGCTGGCCGGATGGTACACTTGGGGGCTTGTGGTTGCAATCGCACACATTCAACTGAGTACAAGCGAAGCGGCATTATGGCTGGAACACTATCACGACGAGGAAGCTCAAGTTTAAGCGCGCAGATAGCACAGTCGATGAGGGCCAAATGCGTCGACCAAAATCCAAACCAAGAACGACGTCAGTCGGGTATCGCTCGAGGACGGCAAATAAAACAGTAGTATGGTGACCTGCGATGGTGACACGAGCTGCGCACATCCCCAAGGCTGCAGGACATCTTTCGTCAGCGACACGAATAAAACTGAAAGTCTACCTTTCTGAGGCGGTGGCGAAGGCTAGCATTCATTACGGAAACTTGTGCACTAATGTCGATGAGCGCAGACACAATCACACCCTCAAAGTCAACAAGCTTCGCCTTGTCGACAGTACAAGCAGATAATTTTCGGTAGAAGTCGACGATACAGCGTCACAGTTGTATCATCTAGTTTTCCTGTCCGAAGTTCGACGACGAGATGAGGCGACGTCATTGGGGGAAGGAGACGACGGGCGACGTGGTGGCGGCGAACGAGACGGGCGACCTCGCGGCGATGACGAGCGGCTCTGGAGCGCAGTGGCGGCGTCGGGGCTGTTGACGGGGTCCGATAGAGGCTGTGAACGACGGTGTCAAAACGGCTAGAAGAGGCATGTTGCTTCCTTCGTGATGACGACCAGCGGGCATTGCAATAGCAGGCCGCATGACCGGTACAGCGGCAGTAGAAACAAATCGGGCAGTATTCTACAGTCCTCCTTTCGGCTGGGTTACGAAGGCAACTATAGAAGTGAGGCAGTGATTTTTGGCGATAGTCATATTGGTCGTAGAGCCAAAGACTGCGCAGACGGCGAAATCCAAATTCGTGAGTTCCGGCTACCCGATGACCTGGACGAGAGGAACTGAAAGCGCAGCGGAATCACCGAGGCCATTGTAGAGAGCGGCAGGAGGAGACATCGCTTCTGTCTGTTGGCGCGCCATCTATGCAAGCTCAGGCGGAAGCGAAAGGCGAGAACCGTCTTCGCACGAGGACGTCGAAGCGGAGTGCTCATGAAGGGAAAAATCATCATCATCATCAGCCTGGTTACGCCCACTGCAGGGCAAAGGCCTCTCCCATACTTCTCCAACAACCCCGGTCATGTACTAATTGCGGCCATGCCGTCCCTGCAAACTTCTTAATCTCATCCGCCCACCTAATTTTCTGCCGCCCCCTGCTACGCTTCCCTTCCCTTGGGATCCAGTCCGTAACCCTTAATGACCATCGGTTGTCTTCCCTCCTCATTACATGTCCTGCCCATGCCCATTTCTTTTTCTTGATTTCAACTAAGATGTCATTAACTCGCGTTTGTTCCCTCACCCAATCTGCTCTTTTCTTATCCCTTAACGTTACACCTATCATTCTTCTTTCCATAGCTCGTTGCGTCGTCCTCAATTTGAGTAGAACCCTTTTCGTAAGCCTCCAGGTTTCTGCCCCGTAGCTGACTACTGGTAAGACACAGCTATTGCTGTGTCTGAAGGGAAAAATAGCTGAAAGGAAAAATAAGTATTTTTTATTCCCTTACGTAGCGTAAAGGCATGAACAGTCGAAGCATATAACCGACGCACTTCAAGCACATAAGGCGACAACTGTTGCGCAATATTTTGCACGCTTTTTCGCATAAATATTTCTTCAATCGGAGCAGCCTACAAGCAGATTGTTGACTCACGAGTTACGTTGTGCGCAAGAATGGGAACAGACGATGACTATGTGCTGGTAACTACGGCCACCTCGGCAGAGACATTTCCATTTCTGAAAGGCCGTGCCAGTTGTGTTGCACGGCCGAACCGTTGTTTCAGGGGTTCCGCGGAATAAACGTTTCTGGTGGCGCTCCGCATTCGCTCATTAAGTCAACTCTTTACTAAATCTAGTTAAACTAGGTAAACAGAGAGTGGAAAAGACAGACTATGTCTTCGAGCAAAAATATGAGCGAGTTCAGATGCATGACTTATTGTGACCATAACACTACGGTCGCCAATGAATGCCGCCACTTTCTCAGTGAGTGGTAAACATGGCTGTAAACGGCACAGAAAAATGTGATATTTTTACGGGACATGGTTCAACGCGCGTTAGTTGCTTAGCCGAGAAAAGTACAACACTCTTCGTGTTGTATAACTTATTCGTGGGGCAGAATATCCGTACTTCTCACTTCTTTGTTCGCCCTTAACCAGTACAAGACAGTGCGCCACGTGCAGATGAGCAAAAAAAAAAAAATCGCCAGATGAGATTGTCGAACAGCGAAGCTGTGTTAGTTACACCGAGTTTTACATCATGCAACTCAAGCTTCGAAAACAATCTATATTGTAAATTTTTATTTTCACCATTCTTTCACCTCATTTTTACTTTTGCGTGCTTCGCGTGGGGAGCATGTTTTTGGAATGCTGTTCTTTTTTTTTTTGCGGTTCCCCCAGTGGGGATTTTTTTTGCGCGTGAGGTTTCGGTCTGTGTTTTACCGTGCTTATTTACCGTGCTTAATTACCGTGCTATTACCCGCATTCCGCTATTGTCCCTTGCGTTCGATATCTCGAGTTTGCTCGGTGGCGTGGTTAGCAGCATCCGCCCGGCATTGCCGCTTGCGATTCTTAAAAATTAAATTGCTTTAAAATTAAATCTGGCCGTTACGTAAGACAACGAATGGCTCATACCCCCCGGCGGGCTCCCCATTACGACAACAGGAGAGAAGCGAAATTCTACGCTGGAATGACGAGCGGCAACGGAGCCAGCCGGGAAGAAGACTACGAACGCGAGAGGAGTGGCACGAGCGCGTTCACGCGGAAGCGACGAGGGGCGCCAGCGAGTGAGCTGTGGAAGAAGACGCTCGAGCCATTGCTGACGATGATAGCTTTAGCGAAGTCCGATCGCGACGGCACAGGGTCCGCGTGAACAGCTTCGCTGCAAACAGATTCACGTATGTATCTCCACAAAGCGTCCTTTTTCATCGTTAAGAAGTACTAATATCCTTACCTTCTTCTAAAAAACGGGCAAACCAAGCGAAATATCAAATGTTGGCTTCGTTCTTCGCTACGACTAGAAGCTTCAAGTTGTAATTTACGTAATACAATGTAACTTCGCGCTGCCCAAGGCACCCATAAATCATATGCCACAGTTAGCTCACCACCAGTCGTGCTTGAAGCAAAACGAAAGTTAACCGACCCTGCTACTGTCAAAATAAAGAGTGTGGAAACTACGCAGACCTTACCCTGTCGCCGGGTTTAACCCAAACCGAACAGAACTGGTATATTTTTTCCGCTCGACACCCTGGTCGTGTCACAAATTATGTGTCTATAAAAGTACTTTCTTACGTTTGTTTTATGGTCAGCGAGGATAATGTTTCTTGCGTATATTTTACTTTTATATTTAACGTATGTAAGAAGCTGCTGACGCCTGCTTCGTGGCGAAGGGATACAAATATCAACGTCTCTTAAGTTATTTAAAGATGTCTAATAATTTCCGAGGTTCTCCTTTCTAAAAAAAATCTACCAATCTACGCAGTGCCTGTAACTACGTAGCCAAGAGTTCTTCCAACAACAATGGTAATCCGTAAAAGTTCAACCGCTTGCTTCACAGCTTTTGGAGGTAGCCTAAAAATGTATCGCAGTGTAGCAGCTGTTTTATATTTTCGGTGGATTATTCAGAGGAATGAATTGAACTTTCAGCCTTCCTATCATGTATAATAAACACTTGGCGTAGGCAGTACTAATTCACAGTCCATGTATGACTGTTTCCACAGCATGGCTGCGCTTGATCGCTATGCTGTCTGTCATAGTTAATCAAATTTCCCTAAATTTTGTGCCCTTAGAAAACAAAGTCCTATTTGCAATTGGGGTGCAGATTTTGCTAAGATCAAAACTCGCATCCCTTTTTCACAAGGAATGGAGGGAAGTATCATCCTTTTATATTTGTGTGCCACGCTTCCTAAGGCATTTACATCATAACTTGCAGCATATCCAAAATGCCCGTATCACAGTGCCCCCCTTGTGCTATCTCTTAAACCTTTCGTATCTCGCATGCTGAAGCATGAATCTCAGTGTAAAAGCTGATATTTCTGGGGAAAGTAGTGATGCTTGAAAATCCCTTAACGAGAGAAAGAGAGAGGGAAGTTTATTTCATAGAGTGGCTGCGTTTTCAGAAGCCCTTAGTCCAGAGCCTCGCTGGCGAATTTCCCCAAAGCTCGCTCAGCGATGTCCGCCAAGTACCCCTGAATTTCCGGTGTGGTTGCTTGAATCAGCCACCCGGGATTTGCGGGTAGGGTGAGGTGCGAGTTTGAAGGAAGGGGTGCAACAGAGGGGCCACGTTCCCAGAGTATGTGTGGCGTGTCACGGTATTCACCGCAGTTTTCACCGCTGAGGAATCACTGGCAAGGTCAAATATCAAATGGAGTAGAACTGGTATTTGTTAACTGTTTGTCTGCGCTTGTCTAAACAGTGAGCTCTGTCTTCGGTTTAATTTGGTAGTGATCTTGGGAAATATCCTCAAATCTGCTTGGTAAGTGCATAAGAGGAGTGTCATATGTCGTAGGGTTCCCTGGTTTGCACCGTGGGTGTCAGGCGCCAGGCGTAGCGTAGCGTGGGCAAGGTCTTCAGCTTTTTCGTTTCCTGGCTGTCCCTGATGTCCAGGTATCCAGATACTCTCTCTTAATATCTTCAAAATTCCACCAATTTAAATGCCAAAGACATCCTTGCTCATCAGCGTGGAGTCCGCAGAAAATATCCGCCGCCTCACCAGCAACTTAACGGGGAAGAGGCCGCCGATTGGCGTAGGATACAGACCGGGGTGTTCCCCCATTTAATATTGCTAAACGCCATGTATCCCACTCGTTATAGGGCCAACTGTCCTTGGTGCGGTGGCATACCTACCCTAATACACATAAACTGGGAGTGCACTAAGCACCCTCATAGGCCAAATACCAGTAGGACAATGGAGCAGTGGGGGGCACAGCTCGCCCGCTCCGACCTGGCAGGACAAAAGTCCTTAATTAGCCAGGTCAGGCAGGCGACAGAGGCCAGTGGGGCCCTGGACTGAGAGGCTCCGAACACCCCTCCTTCAAATCTTTACAATTGCAATAAAGTTTCTCTCTCTCTCACTTCACTTCACTTTATTACCTTAAAGACCCCCGTTTAGGGGTATTGCAGAAGAGATGGGCTAACAAATGGAGCTTACAGATAACTATTTATGCGGAAGAGTGTACTGTGCCTTTTTCTGTAAAACTTGATGGGCACGTGATTGCTGCAATGCCTTGGGGAAGGCCATTCCAATCCACTTCTGCACGAAGAAAAGATTAGGCAGTGAAGGTGGTAGTGCGAGCACGTGAGCGTGCAATTTGTTACGGATGGCTAGCGCGGTTGGATATGCGCGTCGGCGGGATGAGGTAGGGCGCGCGATTGAGGAAGCTGTCAAAAAACTTGTGAAGGAGACAGAGGCTGGCGATTCGGCGACGCACAAATAGATTTGGAAGGCCAGTTTCGCGTGCGAGGGATGATATGGTTATGTTATATGAGTATGAAGAATAAGTTAACCTAGTTGCACGATTTAGCATGGATTTTGCTATTTAGTAACCCTTGCACATAGTTTCTTGGAAATTTGCTGAGCTTTCAGAATTTTGGACGTGCTTTTAGAGCTCGTAATTATAACTGCACGAATTACCTTTCTAGGACTGTGTTCAGAGGCTGTAATGATTGCGGTGAGTTTGGCCCCATGGCTTGGGAAATACATACCGAGGTGAGTGTCTTCTTAACCAATAAACTTCATTGCCTTTGGCCGTTGGTTGCCTTGGCGCTCTTTGGCCGTTGTAGCCCTTGCGCCATAAAACACTAATTAATAATAATAAACTTCATTGCCTAGGTAATCGTGTAATGTTTTGCCTTATTGATGAGACTGGAATACCTGCTTGATCCAGATGAAGTGGGATCAAGAAAGCTAATCAAGAACTAATATTTGCTATAATATTTGCTATATTGTTAACCAGAACCAGATAGTCTTACTTTATTTGCGCAACAAACCCAACTCACTTTTGCTGAAAACGGTAATTCTATAGCCTAAACATAACTGTGAAAACCGCACCCGTGCTGTTTTGCATTATACATAATGCACTTCGGTTAGGATAATCCTGTGACTCCACCAATGCAGTTACTTAGATCGCAGCTAACTTCGGAGGAAATACTTGTGTGGTAAGTTGGTGCTTTTCACTTTCTTTCCCATAACACTGTCTCCTGATGCTTACACATGGTTTTGCAGTTATTGTACTTCCCTCCAGACGCAAACACAAGATTAGAAAAGAAAAAAAAAAGACCTAAGGTTTGCGTCTCACAGCCGGAATGAAAGCACCAGCCTCGTGAATTCTGCGTCGACGATTTCACTCGCGGAACAATCAGATAAAGCGGGTTTTTTGTCAGTGTGGATTAAATGTACCAGAAGAAGGCCCCGCTGGCGCGCTAACGACGTGTCAGCATGCCAGTTGCAGCCTGCTTCCCAGCGATCGATCGGCCAGCAGAGTGAGAAGCCCCCACGAAAAACAGCACTGGTAGCGCAAGAAAATAAACAAATAATTGCTGCAAAAGCAAAAAGCGATAACCTGCTGAAAAAACGTGAATGGGTAGCACCTCCTGGAAAATCCGAGACTGGTTGAAAACATTGAGGACGACAGAACGGGGTTTGTTTTGACAGAACTGAACGACGAGGCGACATCGGAACGTCGTCCTTGTTCAGCCATCGCCTTGATTCTGTGCTTCACTATTCGCTTTATATTTCGTATTGTCAATCTCTAGATGAAGTCGCTGTGCTGTTGAACGATGGTGTATATTGTATCTCGAGAGACGCGCTCACTTGTTGATTCAGACGCGCAAGGCGCTCAGGTTTGCAGGACGTGATCGAACTTGTGAGCTTCCGGTTAGGGAAGCAATATCCGGGGTGGGAGGGGGGGGGCTGAGTAAGGGTTATTGGACAAGAACAAAAACGAAACAAAAACGCATCCCAAAATTGATTTGTCACTTCCTCTTGTTTTTCTGCAGATCCCTCTCTGTTTGAACAGCTCGTCATTGTGACGCTGTTTTGATTGCTTTCAACAATGTAGCCCCTTTTTCTAGGAGACTAACAACATATCGCTTCACTCAAATCTGAGCAGCTGCTGCTGGAAGGGCAACTGCAAGCTGAAGAATCACGTTTCATACAGGACGCCATCTCGTCGAGCTCTAAACTCTTATCGGGCCCAGCTTTGCACAGTTATATGTTGTCGTTTAAAATATTCAATTTAAGGTTTTTTCTCTCTTGTTGTGCTACACCATTAGGTCCAGCTTTTCATTTTGTTTTACTGTATGACATTTACGGCTGTTGCCTGCGTATACGAAGTAAGACGCTGCAAACACAGCGAGTGCCGCCCTGCTTGTTGCATGCAGACGAGGCCGTGCACCCGTTAAGGCTTTTGTAATATCCGCCCAGTTTAGTTGGTTTGTTTCGTGTTCAATATGGCCACTTCCTATACCGAGCAGCTAATGTTGTCACTCGAAGAAACTTTTTCAGCTTGTTTGGGCACAAAATCTGCCAGTCTAACAAGATAACTGCTTTGTCGGAAGCAGGACGCGTAAGCGATAAAGCACACATGGAGGAAGACATCTGGAAGACTATGAAGACTTACTTAGTTTTTTTAAATTAAGAAATAAAGAAAATAAAACATATTAAAAAAACAGATGTCTCTTTTTATTCCTGTATATTTTATTATATGTGCTTCCACGTTTCCTTTAACATCGCCCGAGCATGGGCGGATTCTGTACCACACATTGCAGCTCAGAGTTAACGCGCAAGTCGGTTATTAAGGGGTGAAAACTGGAACGCTTATTTCAATGAGCAGGCATAAAGGTACACAGACACAGACAATAATAATAATAATAATAATAATAATAATAATAATAATAATAATAATAATAATAATAATAATAATGTGGTAGCTGCTGATAAGACAATGTTATATTAATCATATTTAGACCTATGCAATAAAAAAAACTAACATCAACTTCGCCAACAATGTAAGGTCGGTGAAAGTTCTTTTTTCAGGCTGCAGTGGATTGCATACCGAGTTGTTTCATCTATGTATATAAGCGGAAGGTAATTTATTCCACATTGGAATGAAAAAGAAGATTTAGACTGACTGACTTCTTTACGAGAGAAGTACCTAAATTTGTAAATATGTGTAACATCTGCGGCATGTTCCATGTAGTCAGCCGTATACCTGGCATTGCGGTTGTTTCCTCTATGTCCCGAGTTAAGAGCATTCGGTAGCAAGGTCAATGAAATTGATTCGACAACGTTCAGAGCACTGAATCTTCCCACAATATTAACTGCATGTGCTCCGGATTATGATACGGGCTATTTTGTTTCGACAGAGTCACATTAATCACCTATATTTCAGTCTGACAGCGACATAAGCAAGGCGGAACTTTTTTTAATTTTAGTTGAAAACCATTCGATGGAGAAGTGTATACTGCCGTCGTCGCCCCATGGCTCTGCGTATAATGCAGAAGAATGCGTACACGTACACGTTGTGAGGTACACCGTAGGGGAGATCTCCGGGGTAGTTTTCAGCGCCTGTCGTTCGCTTCACGCGCACGCAAAGCACGGTACGCGGGCGCTTGCTGCCTTTACAGGAACGGGGCGGGTCGTGGCGCGGAGTCGAATCCGCGACGCAGTGGTCAGCCCCGCAGACTGCCCAGTGTCGGGGTCAGAGCGGCGGATATATTTTATTGATTACGATGCCAATATATACATTTGGTCATCTCGAACATTTTCTAAAAAGCCCTAATGGCTACCACAGTCAACGGATGGACGTGCACAATCTCTGCAGCTAATTGCGCAGACTGGGAAACATTGGTTTGTGCCAAATTCAGCGTTCTCTTAATTTAATACTTCTTGTCTCCTGAATAAAACACATTAGGTTGCTGTATACAAGTTGTGCGGTGACCTGAAATAACCAGCACTCTTGCAATATCTTCACAGAAAATTGCGCCGTAGTTAATCAGATAGGAAGTAAGATTACTATATGCGCGTATATATATATATATATATATATATATATATATATATATATATATATATATATATATATATATATATATATATATATATATATATATATATATATATATATGGGCACATAATACCACACCAGTATGAAATGAAGAACACGTCTGAATGCTATAGCATGGAAGGGTGCGATGTCACGCACATCTGTTTCTAATTAGGCGCTATCAACCAGCATGAGGCACCGTGTGGTTTACGCCATTTCAATTTCCCTGCAGTTTGTTTTCATCGAACCGCACAGGGCATCTTTGGTGCCAACCTATTTTATATTCTGAGCATTTCCAGCCTTCAGCGCGTTTCCTTTCCCAGACCATGTGCGTTTCGCATTCAACGAATGGAGACGCTATGGCTGTTTCTAGACCTACCTGCAGCATTTGCAAGCTTTTTATTCTTTTTTTTTTGCGCAAAACTATAAATATAAGCACAATTTTCTTAAAATTTCACTGCGTCTATCTTTTTGTGTCTGCGCCGCGCTTACTAGTCGCGCTGTGCTTGAAGAATAGGGCATCAACGCATGAAATTCTGCCTTCGGCTCATTTGGGCGTGCAAGAATGAATGCGGTGCCTGAAGGCACACGGCTTCTCTGGGCTTACTTTGTCTGCTTCGTGTCCTAACATATTGGTGTCGTGCGCAAGTGTGAGAGAAGAAAACTCTGCCTGCGACTCGGCTTCGAGAAAACAATGAAGAAGAACTACAGGTGTGAATCCAAAAAGCACTAGCGGGGCTTTAGAGACGCTTTTTTGTCGAGCGAACGCACACGTCTTTTGCTGTGGTGTCATCTGCCTGGGGAGTAGCATAAGTTCTACGCCTGTCTACGACGCGCACGTGCATGATCGAAGCCGCGTTTACCTTCAGTCGATCGAAACCATGAACGCCATTCTACGTTTGCTTGCAGACCGGAGCAATTCATTGTCAAGCAACGACGTTTCCTCTTTATAACAAAACACACACACACAATACACACCAGAAACAGGGGGGTTATGTAATGCACCGGGAACGAGTGTGAGGAAAATATTTCGAGTTCGTCATCGGAGATACTCCTTTCTCGAGTCAGTTTCACTTTCAGCGCGCTGGCGAACATGAAGCAAATGTTCGCGCAGATCTCACAGGCACTTCCTTCCTTAAAGATTTGATGCTTCAGTTAGGTAATGTCGAAAACGGGGTCCAACGAGATAGAATAATTTAGCCACACACTTCTTCAAGGCTTAAAGAAGAAAAGTCCACTTGTCGAAACGTTGGCTCCTGCTTTCACCTTGTTCTCGTTTTGCTCATCGTCCAAAGCCAAAAAAGTTATGTTTAAATAAATAAGATGTGGCTTCATATTCTGTGTTCTAAACGCAATTTCATTCTGCATGGCACTGTAAGAAACGTTGTGGAATTCGAAATACGTATATGGACATACTGTAGCACATTTAGACTATTCAAGCCTACGTAGGCTAGATTCATTTAGTTCAAGTGGGTAGCTTTGCGTAATATCATGTTTGAAGCTGTTTGGCAAGAGGCTTGTGCTAATTTCTTGTTGTTCTAGGTGTCATAAATATTCTTATTTCAATGTGCTTGGTTCATACAATTATGTTTCATTATGTTTATTTCTACGCTCTAATTTCAGTGATTTCATCCAACTTGAAAAGACAGCGTCCTGTATAAAGAGATCCAAAACAGTCGAACAAGGAATGTATCTGCAGCCAACAATTCCGCACCGGGACCCGTCTTCGTCATGGCAAGCACAGCCTTTTTGGGCAGCTTCCACAAAAGCAATTTGTTCGCACCCATGCATCATGCACCCCCGGGTAGTACATAGACAATATGGCTTCGATCAGTCTGGGGAGCAAGGACCTTTCGTTCTACGCGTGGAGTTTTGAAAGCGAAACACGCGGTCTGCGAATGACAGTTTACTGAAGGGAAAATTGAGAGGTCATCCTGATGTCGCTAGCTCAACATATTTTTGGCTGTACATATGCATAGGTCAACAAAACCATTCCAGACACTGTGAATAGAAAAGTTGCTGCGAAGTCTCTCCACCCAAACAGCGCGGGGAAAAAGTCATTTTCCGCGTGTCTGCGCTTTTCGATCGAGAATCTTTGAGAGCAGCTCATCGGCTTCAACTGCTGCTTGCAGATGCCGCAGGATAACAGTGCGCTTATGCACCCAATTCTTGTTTTCTTTGCGTTATCAGATTGTATGCGTTCGACAAATCGAGGACCTGTGGGTGGCCACACTTTCTTGTGTGCTATCTTTGACGTTATTTTTCCGAGGATGGCGGCGTTCTTACTCCGTTCTCTGAAGAGGGTACGAAACCAAAAATAATTGTGCAAGGAATTGCAGAAAGAACAGTTCGGAGATCAAAGGCCGCAACAAAACCCCCTCCCTCTGCAGACACAGCCCAAGCGCCGCAGCGTGGCGTTCTGCTGCGGAGCACTAGGTCGTGGGTTGGATTCCCGGCACGGGAGGACGCGTTCATGCAGACATGTTTCTATCGTTTGTATATTAAAGCGAAAGCTTTACTATGCCAGCCAGTCAGCCACTTCGGCTCGTCGCGCCCTATGCCGTATGCAGGCAGCCGTATGCCGTATGCCATATGACGTGGCCGACGAACGACCTTGAGCCGCCGTTGCCTGGCAACGCCGCAGCCGCGCTACAACTGATGGCGCCGCCGTCGACGCCGCTGTAAAACCACTCAATCTCCCAAAGTAGCGCCATTCACTTCCCTCCTCCTCCGCTCCGCGCGGCCCCGACGGTGGCGCCGCCCGTGCTGGGCCTGCCGTAGCAGACGACGACTAACACGCTACGGGAAGAAATCCGCGGGAAAGCTTGTTCGAGCCTTGCGGAGCAGTTTTTTTCAATAGAGATGTTCCTTCCTCAGTCGGTAACTGGCCTTAAAATGTCGTCTTGGAATTGTGGAAGAAATAGAGAAAAGGACTATTATTCAAGGCGTATTTAAGGCGTAAAGTGCGCGCACGTTGAGAGTTCGTGTTGCTGAAACACGACGCAAGCACGCGGTGTGCTCAAACACGCGCGTAATTACCAAAGTTTAAAGTTTTGACAGCGTGAAAGTATGTGTACGTGCTTTCGTAGGTTCATTTAAGTACCTGCAGGATACTTTTGTTTGGCCGGCGCGTGAGAGATTCCGACTGTCTGCGGACAGCAATGCCTGGCAACGGGGATGCTTTTTTCATTGCGGGGTGCGTTGGTAATCCTGATGATAGGTTGTTTTTTTTTTTACAAGTACTGCTCCAGGAGGGCACATGTAACGGCTAACGGAGGCCTCTGAAGAGCACGTGCCATTACAATAAAGCATACAAAATTGGCATACAAAATTGGCTGTCCGCTATAGCGGACAGCCTATCTTATACTCCCTTGGCATGCACAGGCTTCGGCGAGCCCCATCCAGCCCTGGTTCTAGCTTTGGTGTACCCGTTGCAGCTTTGGTGCCCTGGAGGCACCGTCAATAGTACGAAATAGTGACACGTTGTAACAACTAGTAAATAAAATATATTGAAGAAATACAATCGCGCTGTGGCGCCAACTTCTAAAGCAGCGCTAGCGCGCCCACACGAGCATTACCAAACGCCAACGAGGAATTTACCGGCCCACGTACGACTCTACGATCAAAGTGCACGTTAAACATCTTCTGGCGTCCTAGATAAAGTTATCCGTAGCCATCCACTACGACCTCCATCATAGCTTTAGTCGCTTCGGGACATTAAAAACGTTAATCACCACAAACCAAATCAATACATGTGGGCGTAATTCGAAGCTAAAAGACTGCATCTATAAGTCATAGTGAGCCTTCAAAAGCGTCGAGAATGCGCTGACTTCTGGTGGAGCTCAAAACACACCCAGTATAATGTCGCTTCTATGTCACAGGCCAGCTACAGATGCGTGCACTTCCACCACAAGACGAAACTACATGAAACAAAGAGAGCACATTCGAAAAAAAAGTAAACTTAATCGCGCTAAAAACCACCCAGAGCATGAACACATACACTTTTTCGAAGCGGAAGGTGTCAACTAGGCTCAAAAGAAGAGGTTGTCTAGAGCCGTGGCACTTACTTCACGAAGCCGTGCGTTCTTTGCCACTTCCTCGAAGTCAACCCGCCCGGTCCTGTGAATCCACACTTTTCTTTTTGCGTTGCGCCCGCCGGATGGCGAAGCAAAAAGCATTTTGTCCTCGCTGTGTCTGTTGCGGCAACCGAAGGCGACCAAATTTAATTGCGATGCACGGCATCGCAATTAAGTTCTCGGCCCTAACACATACTATTACGCTAACGCATTCCGTCATCCGCCTGCCGTACTTTCGTGGCGCAGGCCCAACAATGGAAGTCGGAGAGCGCTGGAAAGAAAAAAATATACAAAAGCGCGGCGCCTGCTCCGCACTGGAAAGAAAAAAAAAAACAAAAGCGTGGCGTCTGCTTCCACGTGACACAAATTGGCCAATGGGGGAGCGGAGGAGACTGGGGAGACGGGAGGCGTGGAGGACGAAGCGCCAGTGTGAGGGGGTGGCGGAAAGATCTAAGAATTGCGCTACTTTTGAAAAATTTAGGGGTTTTACGCCGCTGCCGTCGCCCCTCGCTCCACCAGATTAGTGTTCCCGTATATGCTCCCGCAGGGAGCAGAGTTGCGCATAGTTCCGCCGCCGTGATCCAGCTCTGCAGCGAAGCCACTCCTCGCGCGCGCAGGAGCCAAATGCCGCGCGGTGTTCCGCCTTTTTCTCTGGTGGTCGCGAGCTACAAGGGCCAATTGTTCGCAGGCGCTTAGCAAAGGGCACTTGTTAATACAGGCTACGCTCGAAAGAGTCATTCGTGCAGCCGGAGTGGGTGGGCTTCCAACCAACCGAAACTTTGTATGTACCTATGTAAACACGCATATACAAACACCGCCTTCGATTCCCCAAAATAATATACTCCCGTGGCTCGAACAGCTCCAAAGTTCGCTCGCAAACGCGCAGTACGTTGCCACAAACAGCGGTGCAATGATTTTCAGCATGCATATGAAGTTGTCTTATCATGGCCAGAAAGCAAGAAATGTTTTAAAGAGTGTTTAAAACTTCACACACGTAAGGTGGACACTTAGCGCATTTTGGCTGCCGAAACCAGCCGATTAATTACCGTCGCCAAGAGAGCTATCGTGCCTGCAGTTATGTCAGTGACCGTTAACAGAGCGCCATTTATCACTAACCATCGTTCACAACAGCTGCACGTTTTCGATACATGCGGTGCAGACACAGATTTAAGCACATTTCAAATGTTGACATGTGCACATTTTAAGCAAAGCTTACCTTTATTTTCTATTACTATTGAGTAGTACTTACTATTTAGTAGTGCTTACTATTTAGTAGCAGCAAATCTGCAAATAGAAAAAAATTCAAGATGCAAGAGCTTCTAGCTGCTCCTCTGAACGCACGATCGACGGTCCACTGATTGCAATGGCGATGGTAGTGACGGAAACGACGAGTTCGCATGAGTCGGCGATGCGCCCGTAAAGTTGGCTTCGCAGCGGCGCGGATCATTTGACGTCATTTTTCGCGCTCGGCCAATAGCGGTGCGAGCGGCGCCGGAAAAGGTATGCGCAACTCTGCTCCCTGCGGGAGCATATACAGGAACACTACACCAGATGTGCTCCGCTGGGATAGAGAGAGAGGAGTTCTCGCCTCGCGGGGGGATATATATTATTACGATATCATCGAGCTATGCTCAAGAAACGAGCCGCCGCGAGAACGACGATGAACTTGGTCGGTGCGCTTGGGGCGAGCGAGTGTCGGCCTGGCTCTCTGGTTCCAGTGTAAATAGCCTGTAAATAGCCTCTTCTGTCTGTGTCTTTGCACACGCAACATTCTGGTGGAGGTCAGCGATCCCCGTCCTCACCACGGAACTCAGAAGTGGTCGGCACACCGAGCTTGTCACCATGCCTCCCGGTGACGCGCCCACCTCTGCAACGGCTTCGGCTTGTCCCACTGCTCCAATCGTCACGGTCGCCCCACATCGCGACCCAGGTGTGTTCTCTGGCCTGGAGGGCCAGGATGTTGACGACTGGATCAAACTCTATGAACACGCCAGTGCCAATAACAGGTGGGACCCAACTATTATGCTTGCCAATGTCATCTTTTATCTCGGCGGCACCCCACGCGTGTGGCACCAAACGCATGACGACCAGATAACCAGTTGGGACAATTTCAAAGAGAAGCTACGGGAACTGTTCGGCGACCCAATTTGGCGCAAGGCTGCCGCGAGAAAGGCTCTTGCGTCCCGTGTTCAGTCATCTACGGAGCCGTACACTTCCTACATCCTCGATGTCTTGGCTCTATGCCGTAAAGCTGACGATAATATATGTCCGAAGCAGATAAAGTAGCACATATGCTAAAAGGCATCGCCGACGACGCTTTCAATTTGCTTGTTTTCGGCAACGTCTCCACTATAGACGCCATTATAAAAAAATGCTGTCGCCTTGAACAAGCTAAGAGCCGCCGTATCACACACCACATCACGCAGCTACCCAACACTGCTGCTACGTCGACATGTGAGGGTTGACCACGTCAGACCACCACCTGTGACGACGTCGCCCGTATTGTTCGCCGCAAACTCGAGGCCACCTGTTCGCCAGCTTTCTCCACGTCGGCTCCCGATCCGCCAGCAACCACCATCGCGATGATCCAGGCCGCCGTCCGACAGGAATTTGAGAACATGGGTCTGAACTCCGTGTGTTCCACGTCTCAACCCAGCGTTTCCCAGTTCTCTAGCGGCCCTCCTCGTCCTCGGGCAGTCCTTTCCCGCCACATCTCGCCGCAACCTGTCCGATTGGCATACCCCTGATGGCCGGCCGATCTGCTTCCACTGCTGTCGCATCGGCCACGTCGCTCGTCACTGCCGCAAACGATGGGCACCACCTCCTCGGACATACATCGCCGCTTAGTCCCGCACATTTGGACCTTCCGTTCCCTATTCCACCCGCCATGAATCCACTGCCGCTGATGCTCCTGCACCGAACCTTCGGTACAGCCGCTCGCCTTCACCTCGACGCCATCATTATCGTTCGCCCCGACCCGGTCGCTTCTCTTCGCCGCCTATCGCCTCCCGGACCCAGCCGGAAAACAAGGCACTGCAGCTTGAGGAGGTGAAGCTGCGTTGTCGACCCTGCCCTCAAATCCTCTGCTCACGTTACCCACGACCCGAAACCTTCTTGACGTCGACGTTGACGACTATCCTGTCACGGCACTCATCGATACAGGAGCACATCTTTCTATTATGAGTGCTGCCTTCCGACGACGACTGAACAAGCTCCTCACCCCAGCGTCGGCACGCGTCGTCCGCGTTGCGGATTGCGGTACTGTGCCTATCATCGGCATGTGTACGGCACGCGTCAGCATCGCCGGCCGCCACACTTCTGTGCTCCTCACCGTAATTGCTCATTGGCCCCACGACCTCATTCTCGGCCTCAATTTTCTCTCCGCACATTGTGCTCTTATTGACTGCTCTTCCAGTACCCTTCGCCTTGAGTTGCCGATGCTCGCAGAACCTTCTGACGCACCCCACTGCCGCTTACGTCCCACCGGCTTTCTTCGCCTGCAGCCAAAGTCAATAGCCTACATTGAACTGTTGTCTTTCCCACCAGTTCCTGATGGCGAGTACCTCGTCACTCCTCTGCCCGACATCCCAATAGAGTATGACGTCACCGTGCCTCACAGTATACTGAATATTACTGGGAACCGCACTCGCATGCCTGTCTGTAACTTTGGATTGGCAAAGCAAATTCTACCGCAAGGTATTTGCCTTGCCACCGTTGATTGTCTCGGCGACCAATACGTGGCAGCGTTATCGACCGATGGTTCTCGCGAGCTTAGCAGGCCCCTCGCGCCAGCCTCGGGTGCCGATCCCAATATAAAGAAAATGGTTGCGACGGACCTGTCCTCGGCGCAGGCTGAATAGCTTTGCCAAGTATTATCGCCCTACCGAGATATTTTCGACAACGACGATCGCCCTTTAGGCCAGGCGCTTGCGGTCAAGCATCGGATTCTTACTGGTGATGCTACGCCTATTCACCGACGACCGTATGGAGTTTCTGCGTCGGAACGCCGACTAATTCAAAACGAAGTCAACAAAATGCTAGATAAAACATCATTGAGCCTTCTTCCAGTCCCTGGGCGTCACCTGTGGTGTTAGTTAAGAAGAAGGACGGCACGTGGGGCTTCTGTGTAGACTACCGTCATCTAAACAACATTACTAAGAAGGACGTCTACCCGCTCCCACGTATAGACGACGCCCTTGACTGCCTGCACGGTTCCAGCTATTTCTCCTCTATTGATCTTCGTTCGGGATACTGGCAGATTGCTGTTGACGATATGGACCAAGGAAAAACCGCGTTCATCACACCTGATGGCCTATACCAATTTAAATAATGTCGTTTGGATTATGCAACGCCCCTGCCACCTTCGAGCGTATGATGGACTCCTTGCTCCAAGGTTTCAAATGGTCCACATGTCTCTGGTACCTCGACGACGTCATTGTCTTCTCGCCCACGTTCGACATTCACCTTGAGCGTCTAACAGCTATACTTGATGTATTTCGAAAGGCGAAGTTGCAACTTAACTCGTCCAAATGTCGTTTTGGCCACCGGCAAATTTCTCTTCTGGGCCATCTCGTTGACGCTTCCGGAGTACAGCCTGATCCCGACAAAACTCGCGCTGTCAGAGAGTTTCCGGTTCCGAAGACAGCCGCAGACGTTCGAAGTTTTGTAGAGTTATGCTCGTACTTTCGTCATTTTATTCAAGATTTTGCGGCAATCGCTAGACCCCTCACTAATCTTTTGAAGAAAGGCGTACAATTCTCGTGGGGTACTGCAGAAGCCGCCGCCTTCTGTCGTCTCGTTACTCTTCTCTCCTCACCACCCATTGTCGCCCACTTCAACCCTGATGCCCCTACAGAATTACGTACAGATGCCAGTGGTCATGGCGTAGGTGCCGCACTAGCGCAGCGTCAGCGTGGCCACGATCGCATTATTGCTTATGCGAGCCGCCTCCTCACACCATCGGAGCGCAACTATTCCATTACGGGACGAGAATGCCTTGCTGTAGTCTGGGCGGTTGTGAAGTTCCGTCCTTGCCTTTACGGTCGCCCTTTGTCCAGTGGCGTAGCTAGGTCGTCTGGCACCCGGGGCCCAAGCGTAGCGTAGCCATGCAGCTCTTCGCAATTCGCAATTCACTTAGGGTTAACCAGAGCTAAACCACAGGCAATTTTTTTCTACCACGTTGCATCTACATGTCATGTGTTACTTGGCGTTGACCAACACTCGCCGTCAAAGTACGGTATAGCAGCTCGTCCCCAACCCTCCCCCCCTCCCCTGTTTTTTTACAGCCAAACTGTTAAGGGTTAGTTACTCCAGGATCGTGTCCGTGTGTCGACACAAGACTCGAGCTTCTGCTCCGGCGTCCGCGTCAGACGCCACCTGCGTTCGGGCCGTTGAGTGCGCACCGTGGGTGACGCAGCCCTATTAGAGTAAAACGTTATAGTATCACCAACCAATCGTGAGCGTCGTACGTTCGGTGACGTCGAGATCGCACCAGAACTCTTATCAGTTGCCCTGTGGACTCACAACAGCTCGGCCGCTTGCTGTTCGTTCTCAGGAAGAAGAGCGGGAACGCAAGGAGCAGGCGACTTGCCCAGAAACGCGAATGGGCGCGCAAACGTCCCGAAAAAGCTTACGCTGTCGGACGTACAGCCAGCAGCGGTACATCCAGTGGTTTGGAATCCGTGGGCGACGACGAGCCCGTTGCCGAAATACGGCGCGCACGAGAGCAGTGGTGGCAATGGGAACGGCGGGCCAACGCCACGGCCGACGAATGTGCCACCGAAGCCAAGCGCAAGCACGAGGCGCCTCAACGGGAGGCCGCCACGCCGTTGTGTAAACACAAGCATGTGCTTGTGCCTTTAGTCAACGAATACAGCATAACTACCATATAGAACTTAATATAGTTATTGAGCAATACAGCTTTGCTGGTCTTCCATCTTCACATAGTGGAGCGGCTCTGAATTTTTTTTAATAGCATGAAAGGAAAGGAGAAATTGGCACCATTATTGGCACCGGCTACTCCTTTTTGCTGGGCAAGCAAAACAAAAGCATAAAAACATTGTATGCGCTGGCAACAGTCAATTATAGCTAACATTTGCAAAGTTCTACGTATACAGAAGAAAGTAAAAGGGTGCTAAGAGACATACACAGTTCCGTAAACGAGGGAAAGTGTACAATAGATTCTGGAAACATGCACCTTAAGTCATTTCATATCTATGTAGCAAGACAGATAAGAACACATAATAACGCTCGCCGTGATCAACAGTCATACAACATACTATACGGGGTGATCATTTTCAAGTTATACGGAATTTTCTAAACTTGCCTATTGCAGATAACATAGTTCTAGTCCTTGAGCTGTATTATTCCCAGAGGCGAACATCACTTGCACTAGAAATCGGAACACATATTAGGATAATTACAAAAGTTCACTAATGAACTGCTTAAATAACTTCTTATTGCCCATATATATTGTGCATTTATGGATTGTAACCGGGGAGTTTTCAAAGCGTATCCACTTGGAATGAACTTCCAGATTGACATCTGTTTGGAGAGATCCATCAGACTCTCCGTAAATGTGCACGGTTTCTTAGCTTACTTTCTAACGTGCTCTTTTATGCATTGAAGCTGAAAAGTAACTGGAACGCCAATGCATTTGTTCCACACTTCGGTATATAATATCTTGAAATTTGGGTCATCCTGGAAATTCATTTCAAGTGAATACCTCCTGCGAACTCACCGGCTATAATTAAAAACTTGCTATTGGGTCGTAAATTTCGTCGCTAATGCGGAATGTAATTAGTGAATTTTCGTTAATTAGATGATAATGTTTATCGATTTCTCGTACTAGTAATGTCTGCCTCTGCAAACAATCCAGCTCAAGGACAATACTTATGCTATCTGCCACAGGCGATGCTGAAGAATTCCGTAAAGCTTAAACATTATCGCGCCTACAACCCCTGGTACCCAAAGAAAATATAATATTGAGGTCAACCACGATGCATTTAGCAGGAACGTAATTCATTTGCTTTTTCCGAAGAGTTTTTTAAAGCCACAAGGGCTTGTTCCTGTAGGTATATTGTTAGCCATGCTCCAAGTATCTTATTCAGCGTGGAAAGTCACTTGCGAGGGCACTTGCGAAGGACCGTGTTTTTCATGCCTTTGTCAGCGTGACCATAATGGCGCCATGGACTAGGAGCGCGTTGAATGCTGCGTAAATAGTGGCGCGTGAATGCTGTCCCCAAACCGCAGGTGGCGCAACAATCTTACAATATTTCTATTGTCGCTCAAATTTGGCGAAATGGCCAATTTAATGCTGCGATTTGTAAATAATAACTCTGAGCATTTTGATTTCAGAACAAACCATTGGTTTGTGCCAAGTCAACAGGGTACCTGTCTCAGGAAACGGTGGATTTCACTTTGGGTAAGAGGGGGATTTATTGTATTTTCATTCTCGTGGCGCCTCTTTTGCAGTAGCGTACGCTGCATTGTCTCCAGAAATATTGCAGTGTCCTGGAATCCACTTGTTACGGGGGCAGAGACCTCGTCAGGCAACCATGCCTTTAGCCTCTGCCACCCGCAGGATGATGTGATTTTCCTGCAAATAAAAACTGGCTGGCTGTCTGGCTGGCTAGCTGGCTGACTGATGGCTGGCTGACAGGCGACCGACCGACCGACCGACCGACCGACCGACCGACCGACCGACCGACCGACCGACCGACCGACCGACCGACCGACCGACCGACCGACCGACCGACCGACCGACCGACCGACCGACCGACCGACCGACCGACCGACCGACCGACCGACCGACCGACCGACCGACCGACCGACCGACCGACCGACCGACCGACCGACCGACCGACCGACCGACCGACCGACCGACCGACCGACCGACCGACCGACCGACCGACCGACCGACCGACCGACCGACCGACCGACCGACCGACCGACCGACCGACCGACCGACCGACCGACCGACCGACCGACCGACCGACCGACCGACCGACCGACCGACCGACCGACCGACCGACCGACCGACCGACCGACCGACCGACCGACCGACCGACCGACCGACCGACCGACCGACCGACCGACCGACCGACCGACCGACCGACCGACCGACCGACCGACCGACCGACCGACCGACCGACCGACCGACCGACCGACCGACCGACCGACCGACCGACCGACCGACCGACCGACCGACCGACCGACCGACCGACCGACCGACCGACCGACCGACCGACCGACCGACCGACCGACCGACCGACCGACCGACCGACCGACCGACCGACCGACCGACCGACCGACCGACCGACCGACCGACCGACCGACCGACCGACCGACCGACCGACCGACCGACCGACCGACCGACCGACCGACCGACCGACCGACCGACCGACCGACCGACCGACCGACCGACCGACCGACCGACCGACCGACCGACCGACCGACCGACCGACCGACCGACCGACCGACCGACCGACCGACCGACCGACCGACCGACCGACCGACCGACCGACCGACCGACCGACCGACCGACCGACCGACCGACCGACCGACCGACCGACCGACCGACCGACCGACCGACCGACCGACCGACCGACCGACCGACCGACCGACCGACCGACCGACCGACCGACCGACCGACCGACCGACCGACCGACCGACCGACCGACCGACCGACCGACCGACCGACCGACCGACCGACCGACCGACCGACCGACCGACCGACCGACCGCTGTAACGTGATTCCATGCAAAGACTTTTGTGTGTCCCTTAATGGTTTCATATAACACGTGTGTATTCCGCGCATTTTCGTCTGTGCTCTTTATTGACGCGAGGGCATTCGGAATCGCAAAAGATAAGCCATTTCTGTATGGCCTCCAGTGATGCTAGGAAGTGCAAAGCAAGAAGGATTGCGAACAGTTAGGTGACTGTAGAAGTTACCACTCGACATAACGTAAACTTTTGTTCGAGTTTGAGGTCCAGCATGATGAATGCAGATAAAGACGAATTATTCCGGCTCGATCCTTCAGTATACACATGTATATACTTTAAATATGAGGAGTAAATTTGGAATATTGCAAGTTGTGCCGCAGCTATCATCAACATATCTCTTGGTAGACGTCATTACGAACTAACGCGGTTTCAAAATTTGTTGCCGTCGCGAGAAGCGGGGCACCACTAGAGGTTCTTTGCCGCCCCATGGCACATTTAGCGATTGCGAAAATGTGAAATTACTGCTAGTGATTCAGTTCCTTTGTCCTAGATTTTAAGTACAAGGTTACGTTTTTCGTTCCTGAAAGTTCAAGACCGTGTGAAAGCGAGAAAAAAAAGGGGGGGGGGTCTGCTTCATTCTCAAGTAGAGGCCTCCTGCACAGGGACTCTAGTCATAGAGCAATCGTTCGCATTTTCTAACCACGCTTTACCTTACAGATCTTTCTTTAAGCGGTGTGCACGCATGCCTTTTTGTTATCGTCCTGCAGCGTATGTTGGAATATTGTGTGGAGCAGGAAGGAAACTAAAAAGAGGAAAAAAATCACCGCCCAAGCACTGAGTACAAATGGTTAACCAGCGAAGCTGGAACATGCGGCCCCGATGTTTATCACAAATTTAATTCCGGCGGTTCATTAAACGACTTGGTAGGCTGCCGTATCCTTGGTACGCAGTTGCTGCTTGCGCTCGCTTGCACGAGGCTGTTCTTGTGCCCGAGCTGCAGCATCGGCACGGCGTAGACGAGCTCGTTCCCGGTTCTGCTCGCGGCGTTGCTGATCGAAAGCTGCCTGTTCCTCAGAAGTGCGTATGACGCGTGGCCTACCCATTTTGGAACCAGAGAGAAACTGCTGCGCGCAATCTCAGCTGAGACGGAGAACAACAACATGACTACTGACGTAGCAAATCGCGCACCTTCTGTCTCCTTTTTTTTTCGCTCATGCGGATGAGTTTGAGCCGGAGGAGTGTTCGGCGTACAGGTGACAGACGGACGGATGGACGAATCGGCTAGTCATATAGAGCTTCGCCGTAAAAGGGGAGTGGTCAACCAATCTGCGCCTGATTCGCTATATTTCAGTGTGTTATAAAGAATGATGAATGGAAAAGGAAGAACTACTTGATTCTTGAATGAAATAGATAAATGGAGAAACGTCATGCAACGTAACAATCTGAGAACACTACAGGCAATTAATATATGGCAAGCTACAAGAATAATGCTGTTGACAGGCATCATAGAGGCGGTGCAGGTTTCTTTGTAGATTTTTACGGAAAGTTGTTGGCAGACATGTTTAAGCGGCTGCTTCGGGTTCAGAAACTCCCCGACTTCATCGAATGAAGTGCACGTGGAGTTGCCAGATCATGAGTTGAAGAGGGTGGTAGACTTGCCCAAAAACATAACAACAACGTGCAAAACAACGCTCAGTACCCGACAGAGGATTGAGGTGCGGGGTTCACAGAAATACTCTACAGGCGCACGATGCAGATTTTAATGAAACATAGAAATGAACAATCAGGGGTGGAGGGGGAGGGATGGAGCATCGCCATGGCTGAGGTTGATAATTTTGTACCTGGCGGGTAAGCAGCCATCCAATAACTTGATTGTGTTTAAAGACATGCGCTTTGAGAACATCTTGTGCTATCGCTCCGAATGTCGAGACTTACTTGGTAACGGAGCAAATATAAAGCGCTCTTGTGTTCAATGATGTAATAATTTGAAGGAAAATTAAGCAAACACATGTGCACATACCTTTGCGTGGGCGTAGAAATCGTATTACTGGCATTCATAAAGACCCATTTTCTTCAAGAGCCATGCCAGGGCTCTATATGAAGCAATCATGTGCATGTCAAAAATGTATTGCGCCATACCGATGCAAAATGCTGGACCTACAGTAGTCGTCTATGCTGCAAACGCCCGCCCGTCAATTGTATGCTTTGTGCTTGTGCTCCTATGCTACGACCGTGATGGTGCATTATTATGTCGTCATCGCAGCCTGGACCTCGCCCGACATGAAACACGCTGACGGTGCACCGAAAAGGAAGGAAGGACGGGATAGAGACCGAAAGAGACAGAGTGCAGATCCTCCCACGCTGTATGAATCGATGTTATGCAAAGCATTTTGCAGGCACCTGGCTATCTAGCATTGTTTGAGGTTGCATTAACTGTGTTACCAGGTGGGCCAACATGCTTGTGTAAATTGAGCAGTCGTGTGTGTGGAGCGCGAGCGTCTGTGACGACAGCAGCACGATGATGACCACGCTGAAGACGATCATATGACGCTAATAGCATGACTTCTACGTCGACCGGTGAACGCGAGCTTAGGACATCGCAAGTGTTGGTTTCTACATAGATTGTCGACGTACGTTAACGAGAGAAACACATATCGTGACGTCATCGGCGACAACGTATGTAATTATGTGGCTATGTCATGTGGTGCACGTAAAACGACGATTACAGTTGTTCTCTGCCGAAGAAAGGTTAAAGCATGATTAACTTCGGTCATAATGAAGTCGGTAAAACGTCACACAATTTCTATATGGCGTGCTAGGTACAAAGTACTGAGAAAATTGGGCCGGTCTTCGCGATGGTGATGTCTAACATGGCGCCTCAGAGCGCGAGCTGCCACAAAGAAAGGAGACGATAAAGTGGAACGGGGAGCACGCAGCAAGCGTGTGAAAAAGCTCGCTACTTTTGGAACGCGGGAAGTCTGCGTGCGATCGTGGATGGTGGATGATTTGTTCAGGTTGGTGTGCTCGACGGTAGAACTTTGGTCAGTTTCGTGGAAGTTTGCTTTCGGTCACACATTATCTTCTTTTAGTTAACGCGATGTGAGACGGGAACGTACCTAGCTATCTCAATGTGCCAAAAATGAGGCAAATAACGCTTCGAAGTAAAAGAAAGACAATATGAACGTTGTTGTTAACGTTTCTCAATAGTAATGTTTAGGGGAGAATATTACATGATGAGTGCATAAATTTAGTTACCCATAACAGTAATTGCTTTCTGCAGTCGTGCACTAATGATTGTTCGCCTGTTTCTAAACAAGAGATGGGAAGCTATAGGTTTAAAGCACTTTGCATCACATGGATGTTGGACTCCTGAGCTGCTTTACAGATTCGCGACCAATGGAATGGGTGGAAAGCGTAAATTATTAAGATGCATTACGCAAACTTCATGCCCTATGCATCACAGGTGCTCCCTATAGGGAGCACTTGTGGTGCATAGGGCTCCTTATAACCTCGAGGGAATAAATGACACTTCAAAATCCAGCGATTTAGGCAGCATGCGTGGGGCTCCTTCCATGCCAAGTGTATGCAAACGAGCATTCATTTCATTCGATTAATTCTGCTGTACACCTAAGTCTTTGTCAAACGCTCGCTTTCAAACTGGCAGGCTTAATTAAAAATCGCTTCAAATTTGCTTCAGAGAGCAGCCTTCTAATGTAATGGCACTGCCATTTCATGTGCAGATGTCGCGAACCATTTTACGCGCACTGTATTTTGTGCAAACTTGTTATTTCACTCCAACCACCGTTCTTGCACGTCTTTGCGGACTGCTAAGATTGAAGCGACGCATAGATGGAGCACGCGACAAAGGATACGGAAATAACGAGTACTATCTTGCGAAGTGCGTGTTCTTCTTTCCGCTCACAACAATGAGTTATAACATGTATACATAGTCGCTGTTACTCCTATTGCTGTGTGTATACACGTGCATCCTGTGACTACAAAAGTAGCGAGGGCAGAGAACGACCATGACTGTAAAACGTACTCTACACCTTTCGCTAAGGCTCCTTTGCAGTGGAAACTTTCTGAGGAAGCGTCAGACAACTTTTATGGCGTCTGTAGCTGCTGTAGTCGCCATGTTTAGCATCATTATCATCATCACGTCTCTGTTGTCTATGAGCTGCATGTGCCCCACTCTGCGTTAAATTCCCAGTTTGCGAGCCGTCGCTGTCGTCGTGAGCACGCCTCGTGCTTGTCATCGGAATCGCTGTATTCTGGCTGGAGTATCGTCATTTCGTCGTCGTGGCACTGCAGCAGCCGTCGCTGTCGTCAGTGACACCTGGGTTTCTTCAAATGTCCTTCTAAATTGTATATAAATAATTTGGGTCCTGAACGAAATGAAATAATAGCAATAAAACAGCTTAGATGGTATGCCGACGGAGCCAGCAAACAATAAGGGGATCTCGCAAATAAGAACCTTTCCGAACTGCGAACTCAGTTCTCGATTCTCAATTTTTCATTTGATTTACTTTTGAGAGCTCGCAAACAATGACGAACAGAAGATGAATGGAGTATTTGTTAAAAACGGCCTTTGTCTGTCTTTTTTTTTCTCCCATCTGAATGGATATGTGAGGGGAGGTGGGGGGTCGTTGTCCCGAGTGCCCAGTTTATAGTTTGAAAGGCGGCAGCCCACGTGGAAAGGTATGACTGCAAGAAGATACAGCAAACTATGCACAAGGCTCCTCAAAGTATGACCATTGTTCTTTATTCAGAGTCCATTTCGCGCGGCAGTGGGCTTTTTCCTCGGGGACACCACGCCTGGAGATGAGTAGACTCAGGCTTTTAGCAGGGAGTGTCGGCCACTGGGGTCCCCACCCTATTGAAAATCATCCGCCGACTTCTCGTCACTCGATAGCCCAGCCACTCTTTTTCTTTTCTTCTTTCTTCTCTATTCTTCACGTTTATCGATCTTCATAAAAGGTAAGGCAGCGGACTTGCGCATCACGTGAAATGCAGGCGGGACTCGTCGAAGGTGGTGAAAGAGAAAACTTGGGGAACTGAAAAAGAGCCCATATAGGAAAGGGAAGGTGAATGAAAACGTAAGAATAACACAAAGTTCCTGTTCAATGTTACGAAGGGACTGTACATTATGCAAGCACTGGCGAACCCTTTGCTCTGATGGTGTGAGATGGAAGAGAAAAAAAAATCACAGAAACATTCATCTTGGTGACGTGATCCTGTAGGCACCCTCTTTTCTAGGTCATCAAGTCTGTAGTTTTATGTCTTTATTTTTTTGAACTGTAGTCTGTAGCTTTCCACACGAATGCATTCGATTGGCTACTACTCACTGGAATGTTCTTGTGCGAAACCATTTCTAAAATTCTCTCGCCATTTTCAACTCTCCACGATCACTTTCGCGTTGCTTACCAGATTTGATCTGCCGACCACTTTCCGTTCGTGTACCATTGCAGAACGCCGCGCTTCGGGAAAATTTAACAAAAATGCGATTTCGCTCGAGGGGCGTAGTTCCAATTGCGATAGCAAATTATTAGACATCAATATTAAGTAAGTATGGTAGGTTTACCGGTTGTAGAAACTTGTAAACATAGGCTTACTAAATCATAGGTTGTAATCTGTAATTACTGTAATCATAGGCTGCCACTACCCCTTAAATACTGTTTTATTATAGCCAAATATTGTTCCGCTCGCTCTGCAATTCTATTGGTTATATTTTACTTCGTGAAAATTTCTTGTTCACTGAGCTCTCGCAATCAAAAGCATTCGGTTTGTCTTTTGCGCAATTTTTAACACTACATTACTGCATGTTAGCGCATTTCTTACACTGTATTTTTTGTATGTATATTCACACATTTATTCTAATTATTGTATAGCCTTTGATTGTAATCTCCCCCCTTACACAATACCTCTAGAGCCTGTAAGGTATCTTTAAATAAATAAATAAATAAATAAATAAATAAGTAAATAAAATGAACAAACATGGTGCCACGCGAGCACGAGCAAACATGAACACATTCCACTCGATGACCGCGTACGCTAGCTGTCAAAACGCTGGCGTGAGGAAGAGCGGTAGCAGCAGCGAGCAAATGACCCTTCGCGCTGCCTCTCGCTGTAGCGCCAATTCAGCGGTGAGAACACAGGGTACACGAAGCCATCAACCCTCGACTCGCCTAGACACTTCAGCCACAGCAGGTCAGTTTCAAGACAGGACGAGGCCCCCGGCGGCCGTGCTCAGCTACGTCACAGGCAGCTGGCGCCGGAGTTAGAGCGCCCCCCCCCCCCCCCTCTCTACCCCTCTCCTGCTGCCTTGTGCGGGATGTCTTCCACCCTTGCGCGCGAGTGATTGAGCCACCAATCCTTCTTGGCTCACATTTGCACGTTTTCGCTGGCACCCACAGCATACGGCGCGCCGCCGCGATGTTACCGCACTTGGACTGTATACTTAACATCACAGTGACGGCGATGGCGGCAGTGCACCTGGAGTGTACATATAATTTCTATCACCGTAAAACCTTGTGCAGCTCTAAGAAAGCCTCCGCAGTTATCGTGCCGCACTTGACTGTTTCTTTCTGAACTGCTGAAGTAGGATGGATTCGTAAAGTATCTCAACGGGAGGAAAGGATATCAAAGTGTTTGCACTGCGTTGTTGTTTGCTTCACTATATGCATGTTGGTATACATCTTGATGTATACCACAGCCAGTCGAGTTCTGCAAAGGAGAACCCAGGAAGTGGGCGTGTACAGTAATGTGACATTCATATGTTAATCGTCTACCTCTTGCTACTTAAATCTGTTATTATTATTATTATTATTATTATTATTATTATTATTATTATTATTATTATTATTATTATTATTATTAATCATAACTTCTTTCAGGGCGAGTTGGTGCATACTTCATTTGAAAATTATAACAGCGCTAACACATGCATCTACAAAAGAACAAAGACGAGGCACAAGCACTGTAGGCTTATGTCTCGTCCTTGTTCCTTTGTGAATGCATGTGTTAGCGCTGTTCTAATTTTCAAATCAATTATTATTATTATTATTATTATTATTATTATTCAAACATGCATAGGCACTACACGTACACAGAGAGCACGGGTAACACGCTTACAACTGTCGTCTGAAAGGTACGTCAGGTTCACGCGCTTGAAGGAAGCGCAAAGAAAAGAGAAACAGTTTCATTGCGCTTCCGTGGGTGCCACCTTGTCTAATCATGTGTGGTGACGCTCTCTTTTCTTGCGTGTCTTCGAGACCGCCTTTCTGTCGTCGTCGACGATGGCAGTGCGTGACGCCGCTGCGAAGCATCAAGTTCCTGTTTCGGCGGCTCTCATTTACAATGAGGTGGAAACGCAGCCTTGTTTGAAGCTTAAGAGAGCCAACAAATACCTCTTATACCTCCTTCTAAGCTCATTAAGAGTTGCCCATATATTCCGAGAAAAGTAGGAAGAAACCTGTAAAGAAAGGGGTCAGACAAGGAGACACAATCTCTCCGATGAAATTCACTGCATGCTTGGAACAAGCATTCAACCTATTAAACTGTGAAGGCTTAGCAGTAAGGGTCAAAGGCGAATATCTAAGCAACCTTCGATTTGCATATGACATTCTCCTGTTCAGCAACACTAGGGACGAGGGACTAGAGACTAGGACGAGGCTAGCTTAGGAGGACTCTTTGAGGAACCACCAGACATTTTTTGGGATATCATTGGCCTTAATGAGATTAGAAGAACTAGTGAGGCTAATACATTGCTGAATAACGGCCATGTCCTCTGCTATGGAGGTCTCCCAAAAAGAAGCAATGCGGGGTGCGATTCCTAATCCATAGGGACATAGCGGGACATTGACGAATTCTACAGCATTAATGAGAGGGTAGCAGCAGTAGTAATCGAATTTAATAAGAGGTATAAAATAAGGGTAGTACAAGCCTACGCTCCTAAATCTAGCCATGATGATGAGGAAGTAGAACAGTTTTTTGAAGATGTTGAATTAACGATGAAAAAGTGCAAGCTCAGTACACTGTAGTAATGGCCGACTTAATTGCAAAAATGGGGAAATATCAGCCTGGTGAACAAGCAATTGGCAACTGCGGCGTCGACTCTAGGAATGCTAGAGAAGAGATGCTGGTAGAATTCGCAGAAAGGAATAAGCTAAGAAAAATGAACACCTTTTTCAAGAAGAGTAGCAACAGAAAGTAGACGTGGAAAAGCCCTAATGGTGAAATAAGAAATGAAATTGATTTCACGCTTTCCACCGATCCCAGCATAGTGCAGGATGTAGAAGTGATAGGTAGGCTAAAGTGCAGTGATCATAGGTTAGTGAGAAATAGGATTCACCTCAATTTGAAGACAGGAAGAGAAAAATTGGTCAAGAAAAAACAGATTGGGTAGCACATATACATAGCACACATATAATACACATATACGCTCCAAGAATTATGCCTTAAGGGCAAGTCCTTATCGCAATAAAAAAAAAAAGAAAGAAACAGGTCAACCTAGAGGCAGTAAGGGTAAAAGCAGACAAATTCACTGGTGCTTGCAAATAAATATGCACCCTTAGAAGAGAGAGATGAAGATGACATAGAAGTAATGGATGAAACCGTAACTAGGCTGACTTCAGAGGCAGCAATTGAGGTGGGAAGCAACGCACAAAGGCAATCAGTAGGCAAACTGTCCCAAGTAACAAAGCACCTAATAAAGAAACGACAAAAAGTGAGACTGTCCAACTCAAGAGATAAGATAGAATTCGCAGAGCTGTCAAAACTGATCAACAAGGGGAAAATAAGTGATATTCGAAATTATAACGTGAGAAAGACGGAAGAAGGCGTAAGAAAGGAACGCAGCCTGAAATCAGTGACAAGGAAACTTCGCATAGGACAAACGAAGATGTATGCACTGAAACATAAGCAGGGTAATATCATCAGCAATCTTGAAGGTATAGTAAAAGCAGTGGAAGAATTCTATACTGGCTTGTACAGTACCCAGAGGGCTCAGGATAACTCCATTCGAAACGGTAATTTACAGGATACAGAAACTCTTCCTATAACTAGCAATGAGGTCAGAAGGGCCTTACAAGACATGGAATGGGGAAGAGCGGCAGGAGAAGATGGAATAACAGTCGATTTACTCAAAGATGGAAGAGTCATAATGCTTAGAAAACTGGGGACTCTCTATACGAAGTGTCTATCGACTGCAAGGGCCCCAGGAAACTGCAAAAATGCAAACATTATACAAATCCACAAAAAGGGAGACGTTAAAGAATTGAAAAATTATACACCCATTAGCTTACTCCCAGTACTGTAAAAAATACTCACCAAGATAATCTTCAATAGAATAAGGGCAACACTGGACTTTAGTCAACCAAGGGAACAGGCAGATTTCAGGAAGGGATACTCTGCAATGGATCACATCCATGTCATCATCCAGGTAATCGAGAAATCCGCAGAGTGCAATCAGCCTCTATATATGGCTTTTCTAGAATATGAAAAGGCATTTCATTAAGTATGGATACCAGCAGTCATAGAGGCATTACCTAATCAAGGAGTACAGACCGCTTACGTAAATATCCTGGAAAATATCTACAGAGATTCCACAGCTGCCTTATTCTCCACAAGAAAAGTAGGAACACACGTATAAAGAAGGGGTCAGACAAGGGAACACAATCTTTCCGATGCTATTCATTGCGTGCCTGGAATAAATATTCAAACCATTCAACTGGGAAGGGTAAGGAGTAAGGATCGACGCCGAATACCTCAGCAACCTTCGGTTTGTCGATGTCATTGTTATATTCAGAAACACTGCACACGAGTCACAACAAAGGATTGAGGACCTCAACGTGGAGAGTGTAAGAGTGGGTTTGAAGATTAATATGCAGGAGACAGAGATAATGATGAATAACCGATCAAAGGAACAAGAGTTCAGGATTGGCAGTCAGCCTCTAGAGCCTGCGCAGGAGGATGTTTACCGCGGTCAAATAATCAGAGGGAACCCTGGTCATAAGAAGGAAATTCATAGAATAATAAAAATGGGTTGGATCGCGTACGCCAGACATTCTCAGCTCCTGACTGGAAGCTTATCATTATCATTTAAAAGGAACGTGTATAATCAGTGCATTTTACCGGTCTGGGCATAATGGGCAGACAGTTGGAGACTGACAAAGAAGCTCGAAAACGAGTAAAGGACCGCGCAGAGAGCGATGGAACGAAGAATGTTAGGGGTAACGTTAAGAGAGAGGAAGAGAGCGGCGTGGATCAGAGAGCAAACGGGTATAGCCGATATTCCAATTGACATTAAGATAAAGAAATGGGGGTGAGCAGGTCATGAGATGCGTAGGTTAGATAACCAGTGGACCATTAGGATTACAGAATGGGTACAAAGAGAAGCGAAGTGCCGTGGAGGATGGCAGAAGACTAGGTGGTGCGATGAAATTAAGAAATTCGCCGGCGCTAGTTGGAATGGGTTGGCGCAAAACAGGGATACTTGGTGATGGCAGGGAGAGGCCTTCGTCCTGCAGTGGACGTAAAATATGGTGATGATGATGATGATGATGATGGTGGTGGTGGTGGTGATGATGTATTCCGAGCACCGCAGTACGGTACGCGTACTAGAAGGCAAGGGTAGAAGCCGTATTCCAAAAGGAGGAAGAGGAGGATAAGGAAAAAACTTTATTCATGTCCTGTACAAGGTGTTGCCAGCTGTCTGGCTAGTCCCATGTTGCGACTGGGAGGTCAAGCCTCCTGGCCCTATCCCGGGCGTTGTGAACAGCCAGGACTTGAGGAATGTGGACTTGAAGGACTTGAGGAATCTTTGGATTTAGGCGTTCCTGAAAACCGATTCTGGGAAATGCCAGGGCCAAGCGACCCACACTCGCAATGCATATGCTCAAGCGTGCATATCTCCTTTTTGCATGCTTTGCATATAATACTCATATCTGCAATGTTATACCATTCCTTAATTTGTGCAGGTCGATAATAGGACTGTGTTTATAATTGCCTAAGTGTAACAGCTTGGGCTGTGTTTAGCCTATAGCGAGGGAGTGCAAACTCCCTTCTTGCCATGTAGCTATGTTTTGTAATTTTATTGTATGTCATGAGTGCATCTGTCTGTAGGTTCTCCAATTCAGCAGAATCAAAGCTATATGTGAAAGCGGCCTGGTCTGTGAGTACGTGGGCGACGCTGTTGGCCGATTCGTTTCGATTGACGGGAATGTCATCAAGTGAAACAAGGTGCGCCGGGGAACCAATAAATTTAATGTGTAACATTTGTTTGTCATATGTTAATTATCCTACCAGCCTTTGGGGCAATCTTGCCCCTATTAAAAGCTATAATAGCCGATTTCGAGTGACTATATATTTCTGTGTATCTATCGTCTCGTATTGCCAATGTAATGGAAACTTGTTCAGTGACTTCAGGTTTGCTAGTGTAGACCGTGGCGCAGTTGGGGCATTTGCCCTGGTGATTCACTACCACCGCCGCGAACTTAGTTCGATCCTTGCAGGCAGCCAAATCAATAAAGCAGGCTCCTCTACCCCCTTTATCCAGATTAAGGTCTGGCTCGTGCAACTCTCCTGTTGATGTTATGTGTGGGGTGCATATTCCTGAGTAGCGGAGCGATAATTATGTTGTCAGTAAATTATTGATGAACTTCAGTGTACTGTACTGGATTCGTAATGGGGTTGATCATGATCTTGTCTAGAATTGATCTTCCTATGCTGGTTGTAGATAGTCTCACTATTTGAAATATTTATCGAGCCTCCGCGATCTCAATGGTCGTTTTCTGTATTCCTAACTTAGCAATATTTAGTGCTCGTTCGAATCGCGAGCCACAATGCGCTTTTAACAACCTTCTTGATCGCTGCGTCAAGCTTCTTGAGTTGAACCTGCGTCCAATTGTACATGGCAGCGGCGTATGAAATATGACAGAGTACGAAAGAGTTGATTAACCCAATGAGGTTTTCTTTCATGCCCTTGTGTCTTCCTGCCAGGCGTCTGATCATCCTGTACGCACTATCCGTTTTAAGGACGATTTTCTTGAGCTCCGTATGGTTTCCCTCGTTTGCATCAATTAAAAAGCCTAGTAGCTTGATCACATTGACTCTGGATATATTGACACCATTTTCTGTAAGTAGGTTTATATCGTTTTCCGATAGAGGTTTCCAGCCCTTAGGCCTGCCCCCTTTTTCACGTCTATAAAGTAGCAACTCCGATTAGAGTGGGGAGCGCCTGAGTCAAGTGGGTCTCAGGTATTTCTTCACCGTCCTGATCACTTCAGTCGGCGCGGCCTGTATGCGCCCTTCACTGTCGCCAGCACACCATGCAGTGAGATCATCAGCATACAAGGTATTGTCAATGTCCTTAACGTTGCCCAGCTTTCTGCACAGACCAATCATGCACAGGTTGAAAACTTTCAGTTTTCAGATTCAGTTTATTTCTTTAATAAGAAGGAGACATACATGCTCACACAAGTATACAGAAGGAGGTCCCAGAGCATGTGGCTGAAAGGGGACCTCGTGTCAGAAAATATACACATTAGAGGAAATACACAGCATAAAACAGCAATACAGTGGTCATTAGGTGGAAGATTATACAAAGCAAATGTAGTAAACTGCAAAATAATATAAAGTCAATAGGTAGTCGTAGTATTAAAACACTAGTTAAAGGCATTCGCAACAGAACACACCAAAAATACTTAAGGACGGGAGAGATCACCGATCCTTGGGAGTTCCTCGATGTCCGAGCTGAACCACTTCCGAGTTTGTGTCTCCGACCTTTGTCCTCGCCGTGTGTGCTTCGAGAAAGGATTTGATGTAGGTAAACATCCTCAACCCGAGCCCAATGTCTTCTGTCGCTTTGAGGATGTACTCATGCTTGATGTTGTCGAACACTTTTTCAAAGTGTAATCCCAATATGGCCTTAGTATTTCTAGAATATCCGTCGAGTATGTGGTGTTTGATTTGCTTCATTACGTCTTGCGTGGAAAGTGCGGAGCTAAAACCCAGCATCTTGTGAGTGTATATATTATTCTCCTCTAAGTGTTCTTTTAGCCTATTAAGGATTGTGTCTTCTGCAACCTTTCCCACACATGGTGTAAGTGATATTGGCAGCAAGTTGTCCAAGCTTGGGAGTTTACCTCGTTTTGGTATTAGTATAACTTGTGAGGTTTTCCATTATTCTGGGACTTCGTCTGAGCTCCATGTTGCGTTGATGAAGTCTGTTAGCGATTCAACTGACGGCTCATCCTCCGGATTTCAGATGTGGCAAAGGGTTGGTCAAGTTCAGGTTGAGGGGCTCCCCTGTATTCTGATGGAAGTGGCTGGTCCTGCTCATTTCTAACTGGTGGGTACTTGTCAATTAGTTGTTTGGTGAGTGTTTCGATAGGCTGATCCTTAAGGGCTATGTGTATAGCTCGCACAAGGCTGTGTCCCTGGTTGGCTTTAGTGCCTTCTTCATCTAGCCGATGCTTGATGAGGTTCCACACCTTGTCGTTCCTTATTTGCCCATCGATTGACTCACAAACCTCATCCCGCTGTTTCTGGCAGAGGGTGTTGCAGTGTTTTTCGACTTGTTTGTTAAGTTCAGCAGTTCTTTTTCTCAGCCTACGATTTAGCCTTTGGGCCCACCACATCCAGATTATGGCTTCCTTGGCTCCTATTAGGTGGGCAAGTTTCGAGTCCATTTCCTCCACATTAGAGTCTGTAACAATCCTTCTGGACGCTGTTTTGGTGTACCTTCTGATGCCATCACACCAGTCTCAGAGGTTGAGTTGCGTGATTTCTTTTCCGCTTTGGGCTGTTACGAAAAAGGTTCCAATCTACGACATCCAATTCTCGAGTTCGGCCTTTCTCAACTTCCAGTTTGACTTCAATTGCGTAATGGTCGCTGCCAAAATTCATGTTTGTGTTAGTGCATGAAACATGCTCCGTGTTCTTAAAGGGCCCCTGAAACGGTTCGGACAATTTTTGTAGACGCGTAGGGCACAGCTTAAGTAGTACATTCGTACCACAATTTAAGTGAAGCGTTACGTATTAATGAAGCTACAAGCGATTACAAGATATCCTCCTCCCTAGCCATGCTTTTCCTCTTCAACTCGTTGCCCAAGCGATCGGGGCTAGGCTCCACCTTCACTGGCTCTGCGTCACGATGCGACGTCACATCGTGCACTTCCCGTTGTTTTGGAGCCCGCCCCCGCCCGCACGAAACCTCTCCGCTAGCCGCTTGGCCGTCGACCCCAAGCGAGAGCTATCGAAGCAGCGTGCGTTGCGGTCATTCTGTCGCAGCGCCGAACGTGTCTGGTATTCCGGTAACCACGCACTAGCTAAACCTTTCGACAGAACGGTGGAGGCATAAACTCAAACTTAAGAAGAAACTTTAGCGTAGACGCACGTGAGCTGCCTGATCGGTCTCCACGGTTTAGCCACCCGTTGGCACAGAGCTTAACCAGCCAAAGAAAGAGCTAATATTGCTCTAATGAAGTGTAAAATATTTTAAACGCTTACAATATCAACGTGTTAACGATTACCCTCCTGCGAAAAATTTACACCAGCAGCAAATAAGAATACATTTCGTTACTGCTACTGTGTCTGGTTGAGCTCTATGACATCAGGTGGCTGCAACATGCAGGCCATTCACATTCGCGCTTCTGTTCATCCCATGAAACGACACGTAAGGGGACACGGCCAGGCTTTGTCCCCTTGCGCTTGCGTTAACCCTAACACCGGACTCGCGAAACGCTATTGCGTTAGTAATCTACCGGTGTAAAGCGACGGCAGCAATCACGCAAATGCTGGTCCGATGCGTTGCAGCCAGTCCGCTGCGCTGCAGTCCGATGCGTTGCAGCCAGTCCGCTCGTCTACTGGCTTGCAGAGGGACACGATGTCGCAGCTTAACATATTGCCAGTCGCTACGTTTGCAGTCCACAACGCAACAAATTCTAATCTTAGCGCTCGCGAAAAGACAGACCGACACTGACGGCGAAGCTCTCGTCAAAGACGGAGCACGTTGTAACATAAGGAGACGACACTTGACGCGTGCTGGAAGTGCTTAAGTGTACTGAAACATTGTTCTTGTGCATTCTCTTTATGTTAATTTCTTTCTGTAAAAACAAATTAGCTAGCATTCCAACTATTACGAACATCATTTGTTTGCCATAAAGTTAGAAAAATTATCGATCACGTGTCCTGGTCAGCCAATCGGATAGCTCGACCCACTGACGTCATATGGGTAACAGCGGCTTAAAATTCCGCTGTGCAGTGTGCTGCGATCGGCAGCGATGTGCATTTTTAAAACCTTATAATAAATACAGGCTTTACGCGGAGCACTTAGATGCGTCAATTAATGATCCGAAGGACCCATTCTAACGACTCAGTACGTTTGTAGAAAATCGTCAAAATCATTTCAGGGTCCCTTTAATGAACGTAAGTCAGGTGTGGTGTCTCTGCAGACAAATTTGCCGACCCTCGTAGGATGTGTCTCATCCGTGATTAAGGCCAGGTCTAGTTTCTCATCAGCTAGACCTGGCCTTAATCCCGGATCCGCGTGGTTTCGCAATTCCTGCCCTTGGCATTCATCGTAACGTACCCCCATAGCTCGAGGGCTGCATTGAAATCTCCTAATATAATGAGAGGTCTAGTTCCATCTAGATTAGTAGCCTTTTCGAATATTCTCTGGAATTGTTGTTTCTGGTGTTTCGGCTTGTTGTAGATGTTGAGTACGAACAAGGTATTGTTCCTTTGGTGTTTGTGTGAAGTTGGTACTACAACCTCAACCATGAGGTACGCTAGGTTTTTGTCCATGATACCTATGTCATGTGGTAGGTGTGTAAGCTGCTAATTTACAAGCCTGTATAGGCCCCTACTGTACGTTTCACACTCTATGGTCCTGTAACCAGCGAGTGTGACGTATCCATGTCCTGAATCCTGAAGCGCGATAATATCCGCTTTATATTGAAGTGACCTAAGGTATTGCTGGAGGTTGGTACAATTGTTGTACCCCGAAATTCCACTGCCATATTCAAAATTATCTCTCAGTGTGGGCCATATTGCATATTTATGTCCCCCGCCCGGGGAGTTAGTGTAGCTCTGAGGAATGATGACCCGCATTGTTCTCTTACGTCCATTGACATAGTCATCTTTTCCAGGGTTTTGATTCTTTCGCCAAAAGCCTTCAGCCTCTCCTTAGGGTCATTCAGTGCCGTCCGTATTTGGCCTACATTCATTGTCAACTGCCAGACACTGTCCATAAGCATCAGCATGTTGTCATTGAAAGACGCCTGCGCTTGTTTGACTTCCTCCATCTGTGTTCAGTGTTCTTGAGTTTACTTTCAATAGCCCTACGCTTGGCTGACATGGGTCCCTTACCAGCAGGCGCGGGGATTGGGGCTTCTTTGCGTGTTTTAGTGCTATCATCTTTTCTGTCTGCTTATTGGCGTTATCTCTCTAATCATGCTCTGATTCATTTCCTACTTTACTCTGGGGTGGGTCACAAAGCATGGCACTTACCGGCCCAGACAAGTCTTACCCAGACAAGTCTTGTTTTATTGGTGTCCAGGTGAGGCGGCGTCTTGTCCGGTATTGCCGGTCCCTTGGTTTTGTCAGCCCACGGGGAACCGTTGCTTCCTTCCCGGGGTTTCGATACAGCCGGTTAACTCCGATCTCTTGACCCGTATCGCGCCCTGGATTGGGATCGGAATCTGGGTCGGGATCCGGACACGCTTCTTCCCTGGAGCCTGAGCGACTGCGGGAGCTGGAACTGCTGCGGGACCTTGGTCTTGGCTAAGGGTCGTTACTGTCCTTGTTGAAGTTGGTTACTATTGCTCTTTCGGTGTTTCTCACTTTTCTGACCACGTATGGATTCGTATAGCGCGCTTTACCCATTTTGTCCGCCGTTGGGTGTGGGCCACCACACAGTTCCCACCTCGGTTGGCACTTATGTTCTTCAGTCAGATTCCCTACACCACAGCCTCTGCATAGTCTCTCTTCTGGAGACGGGCACACGTCAACTCTATGACCAAGCCTACCGCAAGCGTAGCATACGTCGACTTGTTTCTTGTATAGTGAGCATCTTACAAGGCCGGACCGTATCTGGCGAAATTCGGAACCTTGTGTCCATCCAAGGTTATGATCACCGTACCGGTATTCTTGATTCTATTAACGGCGAGCGCCAAAGGGTTTCTTGGATTGATTATTTACTTCCGCAGCTCCGCCGTACCATCTGCTATGTCAAGGTTCCTTATCACTCCCTTGCACGTGTTCTGTGGTGCAGCCTCATATGCATTGATCTCGAAGCTGCATCCGTCCAGGTTAATTGACGATATTCTCACATATTTTTCAGCATTGTCTCTTTCCGGCATACTCGCCACAATTATGTTTTGGTTGACGTTCGGGCATATGATGTCTGATACACTGTGGTCCGAGCTCAGACCGGCTGCTTCAACGATGGCTTTACCTATCATGGTGGAGTCAATCTTGCTGATATTGAGTCCGCCGCGTGTTCAAAGTATGATTTTAAAGTGATTTTTAGGCATTTACGGTATGCGGGACGCCTTGGTGACCATCTTCTTGACGAAACTGCCGTTCTCGATTGTTCTAGGCGACGTAGACATACGAGGCCTAGCTCCAGCTGAATTCCTGAAAACACCTGATCTGGTCAAGATTCGCCTAGAAACTGCTGCCTGCCATCCGTACTCTTCGGTGCACTCGTTGGGGAGTAATTCCTCTCCTTCCATCATGACTTGCATCTCTGACTCACTTTCAATCGCCACACTCAAGCACCACCTGGCCTAGCGCGGCGGCGGTGGTCTCTTAAAAAAAAGTCTCTTAAAATGGCGAAGAGTCCACCCACCGCAGAAATCCTGGTGTCGCCGTGATCGTCGGAATGTTATGCGTCCATTGAAGTAGTACAATAAAGGGCACACTCTGATTGACTGGTCAAAACCAGTGCTGAGAGCGGGAGCCGATTTTTCTCCATGTTATTCAATGATTCTTTCCGTACTTTCCGCCTCCTTAATTAAACCACATTGCTTTCTATTGCTCTTCGTATTGTATTTATTTATTTCACAATTGCTCTGAAGCCACATCTTCTCATGGTCCTAGTTTTGTAATATTTTTGGTGCAATGGGTTACCTAAGTACTTATTGTGGGAGGTGGCGCGAAGAGGCACCTGCCGTAGTCATAGTTTGTTTGGGCCGTCCAGCCGTAGTGTCGCGGATTCTCGGGAGCGGCCAATACTGCGGCCGCTCAGTTCAAGCGCGCTAGTGTGTTCCATTTCTCGCACTACCCGCACGTGAGCCGTCTTCTTCACCTGCTCGAGGCGATAATGGCGCTGCTACAAGGCATATCTCCTAGTGCGAAGAGCGATTCCGCTTAGCGGACTGGCGTCCGTTAAGGAGTCCATGCAAAGTAGAGGTTAGGCAGTCTAGGTAAAATGTGCAGACGGTGCCATAGGAACACCAAGTCCGGACACAGGGCGCATGGTGTTTTGCGTTGTGGACGTCGTGTGTAGTGTCTGGTTCACGCAATCGGAGAGAGAGGTTCCCGGCAGCACCGGCAGCGTAGGTTGTGAGCGAGGCACAGCCACAATGATGCCGTAGTGCGAAATCAGGACCTTCCGCAGGGTTTTGTAGATGCCCGGGCCTGGTAGGCGTCAGAGCTCAGAAAGAAGAACGTCTGGCAGCTCGCGTCTTTCGTGGTGTTGGTCACTCACGTTGTTTACGTAGAAGTTATTCTCGCGCTCAAGAAACCAGATGGCAGAGTTGCTTCTGCAAAACTTTGGTAAGTCATGCATCCGCGGAAAGTGCGAGCACAGACCATCGGAAGGCTCGCCTGCTGCTGCTTGCAGCAAAATCTCGAATGCCGATAGCATCAGGGTTGCGGTGGTCGCTGAAGGCATCGCTAAGGTTGTGCTTGTGGCATCGCCATGCCTGCGAGAGCCCAAATTGTGCCTAGTGGAGCCGGTAAGAGAGTCTTTGAATCGTAGATGAGCGATGTGCCCGTACACAAGGCGGATATCTTGCGGCAACGTACTAGGAAGGATAGTGGCGGGCCGTACTGTAGCCGAAAGCGCTTGCGTTTGGTATAGCGAATTTCTCGGAAAGAGTCGCCGTGCAGCTGCCTTTGAAAGTGGGAGGAGGCTCACGAGCCGAGTAGAGGTTTTATGTTGCGGCCGGCGCGTGCTGACGATTGGCTGGGTGGACGCAGGCGATGCGGGGCGTCAAGACACGCAATGACGCGACGGTTCAAATGGCGAGCTGTTGTAATTGAGCGCTCAGATGTGCGCTCAGAAGCATTCTTTCGCGTTGTTTTTGATCTTCTCGGCCCTTTTCCGACGTCGAAATCTAGCAATAGGTGTGTCGTTGTCGCGGCTAATTACGCGGCCTAGTACGCGATCACGCGAGCTTTGCGCAGAAGCTGTGAACGGGGGTGGCAGATTTTCTTTTACATGACGTCATGCTTCATCACGGTGGGCCACGACAGCTCCTCACTGATCACGGCCGCACCTTCTTGTCCCGAGTAGTTGAAGACCTACTTTACTCCTGTTCTGCCGAGCACAAGGTTTCCACCGCCTACGACCCGCAAACAAACGGACCGACGGAACGACTCAATCGCACGTTAACAGAAATGTTGTCTACGTACGTTTCCTACGACCACATGGATTGAGAGAGAGCACGTTACCCTTCGTGACCTTCGCCTTTAATTCGTCCCCTCACGAGACCGCTGGCTTTTCTCCCTTTTACGTTATATTTGGCTGCCACTTTTCTCTACCCTATGACACACTGCTTCCTTCCTCCACGAACACTCCCACTGAGTATGCTCAAGCCGTTTTCTCCCGGGCTCGCACGTCACGACAGAGTGCCGGCTCCCAGCTCACTGATTTTCAGGTCGCGCAGAAGATCCGGTGCGACAGCCAACATCGGGACATTCAAGTTGCTCATGGCTCCATTGTCTTCTAATGGACGCCATGTCGCCACGCCGGCTTGTCTGAAAAGCTGCTGCCGCGCTACGTAGGGCCCTACACGATATTGCGTCAGATTGGCGATGTGAACTGCTGGACTCGCGTGTCCCGGCTGAAGCCTTAATTTGCTGCGAGTTCACCTCTTTTATAGTTAGTGCCGACATGGCGCCTTTGCAGGCGGGGGTTGTGTTACGGTGCAACCAAGAGTGACGCCAGTCAGCAGAAGACGATTTGAAGTGTAGAGGTGAAATCGCTCTCGACAGCCATCTTGTTCATGTATCGTGTTGTCTTTCTTCTAAGTATTGTAATTACATCGTTATATGTGACTTCTGTAACGTAACAATATCAATGAAACTATTGCCCGTTCATGGTGCCTCAAGTAAGCCTTAGTGGTTTCCTTACTAATTCCGCTGGATTTATTCTTTATCGAGTTGCTCATCATGGCGCTAGCATATTGGCTGCAACGCTGGCTTTTCTGTCTGCCTATGCTCGGGAATGCCGCAACAAATTTTAAATATTTTAGATTGTATTTATATGAATTTTCTCGTTTTGTAAAAGTGTACCATTTAAGTGTAGAAATAGAGCTGCTTTTGAGGATGTGTAACATTTGGAAGAAAGTGATTGAAAAGCTGGCACAAACAAATAAACAGTGATGTGTGTCCCAGCCTGGACACAGTAGAGAACATGTGGAGCACACACACACACACACACTAAACAAAACCATAGGAAAATCGTACAAGAACAGAATGCAGCGAGGCACGTGTAACAAAAGAAAACTGGTGCTATTCTCAGATGGTTGGTCAGCCTGAAAGGTTTGTCTAGAATTTGGACGAACGTCCAGGAAAGGAAAATCAAGCAATGTACGTGAAATACGTGGAGCGTGTCACCGAAGAAAGAAAGAAAAACGAAAACAGGAAGGATTTCTGCTACGTGCCCACGGGTTCTGTGCCGTCTGAGCCGGTCCACCGTTCATAACGGTCACAGAGATCAAGGCGGCTTCACTTTCCCTTGAGAGCATCGGGGAGCTGTATCTGCAAAAAACAGAAAAGAAAAGAAACTTGGGCTATAACTGTTCGTAAGGGCAGATGTCACCCAATCATGATTTTCGACTTGTTACCGAAACACCACATACAAAAAAAGCATTTATCAATTCGTTTCGTGCTTCTCCGTGCCCTGCGTTCTTTCTCAAAAAGGTTGTTTCACTATTTTATATCTCAGCACAGTCGCCACTTTTGTCCTTTGGCCATGAGACCGCTGTTTTTCGAGGCATCGTCTGCCACTAAGGCTTGCCGTACTCGTAGCGTCATGTGCACGGTAACCAGTAAATATATGGTGATGGTTCACTTCAGTTATTCTTAAGGAAAACGTTACACAGGATGCTTTTGTTTTCAGCTGTAACATTTTCCTAAATGCCTGTAGCAGAGAGCGCAATTCTAATCCTTGAGCTGAGTTACTCGATGAGGCGGCCCTTACTTCTACAAGAAATCAAAATGCCTAATTGAATACTTAACATAATTACACAAATAATTTTCTAATTCATCGCGTTACAGTATCTATTTCAATCTACGAATTCTATGCTGGTGAGCTTCCAAGTCCTATCGACTTGGAATGAATTCAGAGAATGGCACAGGTTTCGTGATAATTTTCGTTAAACTTTCGGCAAAAACGTACTGTTTTTCCGGTTACTCCCTTTAAGGAAATTGTGTTTCATAAATTGCAGCAAGAAATTATCTAGAGTGCCGATGCATTTCGTCGGACACATTAAAGACAGTCCAGAGAACTTATGAAGCGTATATATATATATATATATATATATATATATATATATATATATATATATATATATATATATATATATATATATATATATATATATATATATATATATATATTGTACTGTAATATAAGGAGCAGTGGGGCTGTGGCTATGTATGAGAGAGACAACGACGACGAGAAAGAACCTTGCTTCGGTGCTCGATCGGTTATACTACCTCTCGCTGCTCTATCGTTCTAGTCGCAAACGCCTACTGCCCAAAGTGCTTCGCGACATTTGGTGGAGGTGCTGTACCTTTTGCAAACCTGGAACTCCGAAGCCGGACGATCCCTGTCACATCTCCCATGCCTGAGGAGACTAGTCCTACCGCGCCACCTATGGCACTGCCTCCGGTCGTCTGTCCTGGTGCGCCACGCCAACGGGATCCTCCCATATTCAATGGCACTGACGATCATGACGTAGAGGACTGGCTGTTATCGTACAACCGAGTGAGTGCCCACAACAAATGGTCTGACGCCGACAAGCTTGGTTACGTACCATTCTAACTTTCCGGGGTTGCCCATCTTTCGTTCCGCAACCATGAGGCTGACTTTTCCACCTGGACAGCATTCCCAACGACACTTCAAGAAGTCTTTGGTTGCCTTGCTGTCCGCAAACTTCGGGCTGAGCAACAGCTTCGCTGTCGTGCCCAACAAAAGGGCAATACTTTTACGAGCTACATTGAAGATGTAGTTGACATTTTCCGGTGTATCAACCCAGATATGTCCGAAGATGACAAGGTCAAGAACATCTTGAAAGACATAGAAGATGACGCCTTCCTAGTGCTCTTGGCAAAGAATACTCAGCCGGTCAACGACCTCACAACGCTTTGCCAGAGCTATGAGGAGCTGCGCAAACAACGGCTTTCTACGCGCTGAGCTCTCGCTCCGGACGTCGCGCTTTCAGCTCTGACTGATGGTGTCAGTGCTACTCCTTGCAGTTCAGTAATTTTCGACCAAATCAAGAAATTTGTACGAGAAGCAGTGGCCCGCCGACTCTCTCTTCTGCCAGTCAGTCCAGTCTACGAGTCGCCCTTGTCTCCCGATCTCCGTCAGGTGATACAAGAGCAAGTCGCTAACGCAGTACCACTTGCTCATCAACCGCCTCCTACGCCTGTTCCACTTACGTACGCTGCCGTTGTCGCGAATCCAAGGCATCCGACTGCATGTATTCAATCCAGACTTACCAGCGCCTTTCCCTCACCTCCGCAAGCAGCTGCAACATATGCGCCTACCACCCCAAGCAGCTACTGGCCGCCGCAGCAGCCCGTGCGCCCACCTCGCCAATATTTCCATCAGTCCCCGCCCGCTGTACTCAATCCATGGCGCACCCATGACAACCGGCTTATCTGTTATTCGTGCGGCCTACCTGGGCATGCAAGTTGGCTTTGCCGCCTGCGCGGATGGTATCCTTCGGGTTCTCCGAGGGCGAAATGCAACGGTTTTGACTCTCCGTCCTGTTCCGCTACAGCCGCTCAGCCCTTCGTAGCATCCCCTTCTGCTTCTCGAAACTTCACTACCCGTCGGTCTCCGTCTCCCCGTCGGCGTGCTCTGTCGCCGCTTATCCGTCGCCCTGGACCTATCCGAGAGAAAAACTAAGAACCGCAGTTCCGGAGGCAAGAACTGCGATCTCAACGAACTCCTCAAAACCTCATTTATTTCCTGCGAACGTCCTTGAAGTTTATGCAGAAGACATTGCCGTTCATGCGCTTGTAGACACGGGAGCAACAATATCAGTGATTTCAGACCAGCTTCGTATTACCCTTAGAAAAGTCGCGACGCCATATTCGGCCATTTCACTACGTACAGCAAGCGCTGCGCCGATTGAACCCTTAGGGAAGTGTACCGTACGTGTTGTTATAAGCGGCGTTTTATACCATGTTAAGTTCGTTGTTCTGCCTCACTGCTCCCATGCCATGATTTTAGGATGGGACTTTCTGTCCTCTCATCAGGCCGTTATAGATTGTGCCCGTGCTGAACTCGCGCTGTCGCCATTCGGCACCAACGTTCTTGAAGATACTGATGACGCTTCCGGTCGTGTGTTCGTCACCGCCGACACCGAGATTCCCTCCTACCCTGCCGCACTTGTACCCGTTTCCTGCGTTGGGTTTCCCGACTCCACAGTTATTTTCACGCCGTCTAAGCTTGTTGCTCGCCTTCATCCCTTCTTGCTTCCTTTTGCCCTTCTTGCCATTCGACAAGGTTCCAGCGTACTTTATGTATCGAACCTGTTTCCTTGCCCTGCTAGCCTGCTCCACGATGAGTGTCTTGGTTATGCCGATGAAATCGAACCAAGCTTCCTTTACGATGTGCCTGACGACCCGGCTTCTCCTCCGGTTGATGCTCTGGCCCTTCAAGTTTCTTCTCTCACGCCGCCGTGCGACCCAATACTTTCCCTGTGTCTTGATCCCAACCTCACTCCAGCGCAGCACGCCCAGATCGTCGATCTCCTAGACCGCTTTCGCACGTCATTCTACCTACACCAATCTCAACCTGTACTTCCACTGTTGTCCATCAGATCGACACCGGCAACCATGTGCCTTTACGCCACAGCCCCTATCGTGTATCCGCCACGGAGCGTAGCGTCATCGCTCAGCAAGTTGGAGACATGCTCCAACGCGGCGTCATACAACCCTCGCACAGTCCTTGGGCTTCTCCTGTAGTGTTGGTAAAAAAGAAAGATGGCACAATTCGCTTTTGCGTGGATTACCGGCGACTCAATAAGATAACCCGCAAGGAGATTTATCCGCTACCCCGTATTGACGACACGCTAGACTGCCTCCAAGGCGCCGAATTCTGCTCATCTTTAAACTTACAATCCGTGTACTGGCAAGTGCCAGTGGCTGAGTCAGACCGTCCAAAAAGGGCCTTCATCACACCTCACGGTTTATTTGAATTCACCATGATGCCATTTGGCCTGTGTAACGCGCCTTCCACATTTGAAAGAATGATGGACAACATATCTTGCGCAGCCTCAACTGGCAGATATACCTGTGTTATCTGGACGACATCATTATCTTTTCACCGGACTTTCCTTCCCACTTATTTCGACTTGAACGCCTCCTCAAGTGCATCGCCGATGCTGGCCTCCAACTTAATTTGAAGCGTCGCTTCGCTGCCCGGCAGCTGGTCATCCTCGGCCATGTCGTGTCGAAAGAAGGTGTACTCCCTGATCCGACGAAACTACAACCTGTTGCCCAGTTTCCGCGAACAACCATCTTGAAAGAACTGCGCAGCTTCATTGGGTTAGCGTCATACTTCCGCCGTTTCTTCCGCAATTTTGCCACCATAATAGCACCTTTAACGCAGCTTCTTCGTGGTGGCCGCAACCTTTCGACCTGGTCACCGGATTGCGATGCCGCATTCACACACCTGTGTCGTCTCTTGACGGCACCACCAATCCTGCACCATTTTGACCCAAGTGCTCCAGCTGAAATACACACGGATGCCAGTGACGTTGGCCTTGGTGCCGTTCTCGCTCAGAGAAAGGCTGGCTTCGATGAGTACGTCGTTGCTTTCGCCAGTCGTGCACTCACTAAACCTGAATGTAACTATTCTGTAACAGAAAAAAAATGCTTGGCTATCATTTGGGCTATAACCAAATTCCATCCGTATCTCTATGGCCACCCATTTGACGTGATACCTGATCACCATTCGCTGTGCTGGCTGTCGTCCTTAAAAGAACCATCCGGTCGTCTTGCTCGATGCGCCCTTCGACTGCAGTAGTACGACATTCGAGTGTTGTACCGTTCTGGCCGAAAGCACTCGGGTACGGATGCCTTGTCTCGTTCGCCACTAACAGACGAGGTTAGCTCCCCGAAGGCCTCATTGTCCGAGTCTTCTCTTGCTGCCACGGAGATTCTTCTGCAGCAAAAGAAACACCCAAAGTTGTGTCCATGCTGCGTTTCTTGTCCACAACATCGACACCCACTACCAATGGCGCTATACGTCGCCAAGCACATCACATCTCCATTCGCGACGGGCTCTTGTACCGTCGTAACTACCTCTCGGACGGCCGCAAATGGTTGCTTGTCATCCCTTGGCAACTGCGTTCGGATATTTGTGCAGAGTTCCACGACGATTCCCAGCGCGCGCATGCAGGTGTACTCAAGACATACGCGCGCTTACGCCTTCGTTACTACTGGCGGGGGATGTATCGATTCATCCGTCATTATGTCCACTCCTGCCTCGTTTGCCAACGCCAAAAAAATCCCCCTCGTTGTTCAACCACCCCATTGCAGCCTTTGTCTTGCCCAGCACGTGCTTTTGATCGAGTAGGCATCGACATTTATGGACCTCTGCCAACCACATCAGACGGCAATCGCTGGGTAATCATGGCCATCGACCATTTTACACGCTATGCGGAAACTTCCCCTTTCTTCAGCGCTTCTGCACGTGACGTCGCCTGGTTCCTCCTGCGCCACATCATCCTTCGCCGCGGAGCCCCTAGGGAATTACTCAGTGACAGAGGCCGGGTCTTCCCCTCCGACGTCATCGAGGCTCTCCTCAAAGAATGCCGCATCATTCATCGCAGCACTACTGCGTATCATCCGCAGACTAATGGCATGACCGAGTGCTTTAATTGCACTCTTGGTGACATGCTGGTCATTTACGTTGCATCCGCCCAAACCAAATGAAACCATGCTCTGCCTTTCTGACCTACGCTTACAACACCGCCACGCGGACTACCACAGGATTTTCGCCGTTTTTTCTCCTGTACGGACGCGAACCTTTTTCCACAGTGGATACTATCCTTCCGTACCGCCCTGACACCGCGGAAACCATTACCTTATCCGAAGCTGCGGCACACGCAGAAGTGTGTCGCAAGCTTTCCCGTATATTTGCGTCAGAACACCAGCAATGCCTGAAGCACCATCGAGGAACTTCCCATGCTCCTGTATCCTATGCTCCTGGCTCGTCAGTGTGGCTTTGGGTTCCAACCCCTACCCCTGGACTGTCACCGAAACTCGCTTCGAAGTACCAGGGCAAATATGGCGTGATCAACCAAACGTCGCCAGTCAACTATATCGTGGAACCCCTCGAGCTACCTTTGGATCATCGCCGTCGAGGACGCAAAATTGTGCATGTCTAGCGTCTCAAGCCCTGCTATGATCCGCCTGTGTTGTCCTACCCGCAGGTCGCCGGGACGGCTTCCTTTCCCGCGGGGGACATAGCTGTACTGTAAAATAAGGAGCAGTGGGGCTGTGGCTATGTATGAGAGAGACAACGACGACGAGAGAGAAGAACCTTGTTTCGGTGCTCGATCGGCTATACTGCCTCTCGCTGCTCTATCGTTCTAGTCGCGAACGCCTACTGCCCATATTGCTTAAATATATATATATATATATATATATATATATATATATATATATATATATATATGTTTATGGAGTTTCTTCAGAGTTCAGCACGCAGGACCCGACGCAACATATGCAGGAACGAGGCGACAAACCTCTTGGAAGACGTTTTTGGTAAAAGTAAACAGCAGTAAACACCGCTTACTTCCAAATTCGTCTTCGTTTCTTTAATACTGTATATATATATATATATATATATATATATATATATATATATATATATATATATATATATATATATATATAGATACGTCAACGAGAACAATAATCTAAACGTGGGACTGTTAGCCAGCACCACACCTCACGGCCTTAGCCTTGACGGCGAATGTGGGACATCGTTATTTGTCGAGGCGTTACGTATACGTGAGGTTTTTGGTTGAGGGCCATTGGTTCATAAACCCACACATGCTACCGAAGGCATCAATGCTACCAGATTCGAGGCCTCGCTATGTAATGAACGAGAAAAAGGGAAACCAAGGGCCCGATTTTTTAGTCATATCATAAGAAGCCAACAAAGAAAGAGAAACTTTTTGTTACTTTAACCAGTTGCCTTCACCAGAAAAGATCACGTCGGCGTGACGCCTACGACAAAAAAGGATGTTCCACATCCGCCGTCAAGGCATGAGGTGTGGCGCTGGCTCCAGGTTTATTTCCAGTAGATAAACGTATGTACCCAGGAAAGTGAATGGGAAAACGGCGCTGCGCTAGCTCAGTTGGTACGAGCGTCGCACGCGTAATACGTGGAGGTGTTGTTGTTGCTGTGGTTGTCCTGAGGGGGCGTGGCACATACCCACAGTTGGGGATTGGCCATGAATCGGGTGGTCCAATTAGGTGCATAAAAATAATAATGATAACAAGGGAGTTAACAATTTGAGCGTTGGAGTTTAAAAGTAAACGTCTTGTGTTTGGAGAAAAAAGAAATAATCAGATGAAAACCGGGTATGAGATAATAATAATAATAACAATAATAATTAATGGGTTCGTGCCCCACCTGCGGTCGGTCCTTTTTTTCATCCACTTTCACTTCGATTTTTGGATTATTTCTTTAATTCATTTATTAAGTACATGGAATTTCCCCTATGCTATCCTTAGTGTCCTTGTTGGCTTGATATTGTTACGCGGATGTTGGGAGTATATAAGATTATACTTGCAATATATATACAAATTGAGTCTGAGTAGGTAAAATGGCTGACCACCAACAACCCGCAGCAGCCAGCTTCTCGCGATATTTCTCCTCCTCTCCCTTCCTTCATCCTTGCGTGACAGGACCCCCTGGTGGTGAAGCGCCGTCTCGGCACATGCTAGGCGAAGAACCGCGAGCGAAGTATGACTTCAGCATCGAAACGTGCACGACGTCAACAGGCGGCGGACTTGAGGATGGATGAAACTGTAACGGCACGATCTCGTAATTGACGTCGTTACCTTGACGTAGGACTTCATAAGGCCCATGTAGCGAGAGAGACGCTTCTAGGAGAGGCCGACCCGACGACATGGTGACAAAACCAGCACCCAAGCACTTTGGGCGAACTGAACATCGTGATGGTACCGGTCGTAACGCTCTTTTTGCAGATGCTGCGAGGCTAATAAGCGAGATCGGGCGACTTGACGCGCCATGTGAGCGCGATCGATCACTTCACGAGCGTACTCATTTGCAACAGGTGGCACAGAAGGGAGGCTGGTGTCAAACGGTAGTGTGGGGTCGCGACCATACAAGAGATAAAAGGGTGAATATCCTGCGGTTTCATGTCGGGACGTGTTATACGCGAATGTCACGTAGGCCAGCGTGGCGTCGCAGTCACGGTGATTGTTGGAAACGTACATCGGCAGCATCTATGTGAGTGTTCGGTCGGGACGTTCCGTAAGACCGTTCGTTTTTGGGTAGTAGGCGGTGGACAGCTTGTGCTCAGTGCCACATGAGCGGAGGAGGTGGTCCACAACTCGAGACAAGAATGAGCGGCCGCGGTCTGTAAGTAACTGCCGAGGTGCACCGTGCTGGAGAATGACCTTGTGAACGATAAAATCGGCGACGACTGTTGCGCAACTAGTCGGCAACGCCTCTGTTATCGCATAGCGTGTCGCGTAATCGGTAGCGACGGCGATCCACTTATTCCCTCTAGTCGTCGTCGGAAAAGGGCCAAGCAGGTCAAGGCCTACGGGAACGAATGGTTCAGAGGGAAATTCAATTGGATGGAGTCGGCCGACAGGTGGCACGGGTGGTTTATTCCGGCGTTGGCACAATTCGCAAGTTGCGACATAACGACGCACAGAGCGGTAGAGACCCGGCCAAAAGAACCGGCTTCGTACGCGGTCGTATGTACGCAAAACTCCAAGGTGTCCCGTCGTCGGTGCATCGTGAAGTTGTTCGAGAACGACGGATCGCAGATGACGAGGGAGCACAAGGAGCAACTCAAGGGTGTCAGGGTTCATATTGCGGCGGTAGAGGATGCCGTCGTGCAGCACGAACATGCAGCACGTGCCGTCGGTGCTGCCAGATTGCGCTCCGGTGAAGATGGACTGTAAGGATGCGTCGCGTTGTTGTTCAGCGCGCATGTCGGTCATGTCAGTCCAAGCCATCACGCAGGTCACCGGATCATGCGCAACAGGATCAGGGGGCTCCACGGGGTGACGCGAGTGGCAGTCATCATCCTTGTGCAGCCGTCCACACTTATAGTTGACAGCAAATGGAAATTCCTGGAGCCGCAAAGCGCAGCGGCCAAGCCGTCCTGTGGGGTTCCGGAGCGAAGACAGCCACCAGAGGGCGTGGTGGTCTGTAACGACCGAAAACGTGCGGCCGTACAAATATGGCCGGTACTTGGCGACAGCCCAAACTAAAGCCAAGCACTCCTGCTCGGTGATGGAGTAATTTCTCTCGGCAGGTGACATCAGGCGGCTGACGTAAGCTATCAACACGCGGTACCATTCTGCTGTTGGGCGAGAATAGCGCCGATGGCGTGGCCACTTGCGTCAGTGTCGACTTCGGTCGGTGCAGATGCATCAAAGTGGGCAAGTATGGGAGGCGTGGTCAGAAACCCGATGAGAGCGGCTAACGCGTAAGCCTGCTCCCGGCCCCATGAGAATGCCGTGTTCTTCTTTAGAAGGTCACGGCATTCTGTGATTTTCTAAAGGCCGAGCAATGTCGAGCATCTGTCAAAGGCCGAGCAGTGTCGGCGAAGTTTTTGATGAAACGGCGAAAGTAAGAACACAGGCCGACGAAGCAGCGCACATCAGAAGCAGAACGTGGCACAGGGAAACTGCGTACGGCGAGAAATTTTTCCGGATCTGGTTGGACAATGGATGCGTCAACGAGGTGTCCCAACACGGTAATCTGACGGCGCCCGAATCGACATTTCATGGAGTTCAGTTGAAGGTCGGCTTTTCGGAAGACCGCAAGAATTGCAGCGAGTCGGGTAAGGTGGCTGCCGAATGTGGGAGAAAGAACAATAACGTCGTCAAGGTAAAAAAGACAGGTGGTCCATTTGTAGCCTCGCAGAGGAGAGTCCATTATACGTTCAAATGTCGCAGGAGTATTGCATAGGCCAAAGGGCAAGACGTTGAACTGATATAAGCCACCCGGCGTGATGAAGGCCGTCTTCTTGCGGTCCATTTCATCAACTGAAATCTGCCAGTAGCCGGATCGAAGATCGATGGACGAGAAGTATTTAGATCCGTGCAAATAGCCCAAGGCGCCATCGATGCGTGCTAGTGGGTAGACGTCTTTTCGCGTGATCTTGTTTAAGTGGCTATAATCGACGCAAGAACGCCAGGTGCCATCTTCCTTTCTCACAAGGACGACAGGCGAAGCCCAGGCCTGGCTGATGGCTCGATGACCCCTGTGCAGAGCATTTTGTCCACTTCTGATTGGATGACTCGACGTTCAGCATGCGATACCCGATAGGGACGCCGACGAATAGGATTCGTGTTTCCAGTGTGTATACGGTGGTGATCGACGACAGATGTTTGGCCTAAAAGCCTGTCGCCGAAATCAAAGATGTCACTGTACGATTCAAGCAGGTGACGTATGTACGTGGCCTGTGCAGAGGTGAGCTCAGTTGCAATCATTTTGACGAAGTCATCCGTTAAGGAACCAAAGCTGTGAGCTGCAATTGGCGCTAATGCGCTACTCTTGGCATTCAGGCTCTCAATTTCAAATTCGGAACGACTAGAAACGCTGGCCAAGAACATGCCGGCCGGAATCACTTGAGGGCGCAGGCTGAAATTCAGGAGCGGTAGAACGACGTTGTTTGTAGCCGTGACCAACGTATGCGGAACAGCAACGTTCCGGTTGAAAAGCACGTCGATGATGGGGCGCAGCACATATTCACCGTCAAGGACCTGTGGCTGGGCGGTCAAAGTAACGTAAGTAACTGCCTCGGGTGGCAGACACACATCGTGAAGCGAGCACAAGTGCGGTGGGGCGGTGCTCGGAGCATAAGCGAATTGAAGCAGTTCCAACTTAAGAACGCCGGTCGTGCAGTCGATGAGAGCACAATGAGTGGATAAAAAGTTCAATCCAAGGATAACGTCATGAGGGCAGTTGTCGATCACAGGAAAGAGAACAGAAGTAGGGCGGCCGGCTATAATTAAGCGCTGTTAGGGTTGGTGTCTGACACCACGTGGCAAAAGGAATTTCATCCGACCATCTTCGTCGAAATCAAGCGTGACTTCTCCTGCGACGGTTAACGTCCCGCACCTCGCGCACAACGAACTTTCTGTCACCGGACCTTTTACCATGCCTCGTCGAAATGAAGCGTGACTTTCTAATTCGCCATGACCGTTTCGAGTGTGCCTGTCTAGCGGAAGCCCCGCAGTGTACAGCCTCTTTTGTGTGTGTGTGTGCGTGTGTGCGTGTGTGTGTGTGTGTGTGTGTGTGTGTGTGTGTGTGTGTGTGTGTGTGTGTGTGTGTGTGTGTGTGTGTGTGTGTGTGTGTGTGTGTGTGTGTGTGTGTGTGTGTGTCTGTGTGTGCGGTTTTAGAGAGGCCCTTTCCTCGAATGGGACCTAGCAGAAAACTTCCACGAACCCGCAAAGCGCAGAAGAGGCGGACAGGCCTCTACAATTCCGGGAGGCGGGACGACTTCTTCCTTCAGCAGGCTCGGTATAACCAGGGGAGGAGGGGCCCTCTTTCCGTGCCGGTCACGTGACATCGACGGAAGCTAGATCCCGCCCGCGACTGCAGAGAGCCTATTTAAGGGGCTCCGAAATGTACTTTTGATAACTTCATGCTCTTTTCTTCATTTTCTTTCATCTACCTTTGAATAAACCGTGCAAGTTTCGTACTAGAAAATCGTCTCGCCCTTGCTTGGTCGCCATGGTCTACCGGATGCCTGCAGCCCGCGGACAACGCCACGCTACCCAATAAGTACGCAACAGCGCGCAGTACACATTCCAACAACAACCAGCACGCCACCATCGGCCACACGAAGCAGTCGCGCAGCTGCTGGGATGAGCATCTTTTTTAAACGTCTACGTAAGCTAGCACTAATCACAGATACGTGGGCTCTAGTGTCGACGAGTGCTTGGAAAGGTACGCCGACTATTTTGACGTCTATTACACATCTCCTTGTGGCCACAGACAGAGGATTTGCTGCGGTAGTAGGCGATGCAACACCACCTCGAAGGGCGGCATTTCTTAGTTTTCCGGAAGGGTGGGGCCAAAAGCCACAGGGGAGGAAAGGCGACGTGGCTGTGGGCACCACAATGCTATCGGCGTTGCCTTCTGCCTGCTTGCCTACCATTCAGCCCCTAACTGGCGAGAACAAAAGGCTGAAAGGCCCAAACATTTACGATAGTAGCTTCAAAACACTGTCGACGGCATATGTAAAGTAGGTAACTGTGAGAGGTTCTTTCTCCGTATATTTTTTAGCGAAGAGTAGAAGCATTCATTGAATGAGCTCGGTAGACGACAGCGACACTACAAGAGGAAAGACGCAGGACGAGCGCTGGGTATTAGAAGTATTGGAAATATAAGGGCGATTGATTGGGAGGCATTTAAAAGCAAGTGCAAGCAAGCACAAGGCTAGCAAGGTGTGAATCTTCAAAGCTTCTGGCCGAACTTACATAGCGCGCAAATGCACTTGATAATGAATGTCACTCGCTCTCCCTCAAGCTTCTACTACCTTTCATTGGCTCTGGGCCTCGTGCCCTTCTGATTTTTCATGCTCCAATTGTTTGCCCAATCTTCGATGAGGCTTGTATGCAAAAACAATCTGCCGTGTTTACACCATTGCAATTAATTTTTTTCTCATGCCGCGTTATTCATAGAGGTGACACGTCAGATGCCCGGCCATGAAAAAGGCAACAAATAAACAGAATGCAGCGTGTAAGAGAGCAAATGAAATCAGCTGTGGCAGTCACGCTCAAGTAAGCTGCTTCATTAACCCCGAAGGTGTCAGCGTAAAGTCTTCGCGCACATAAAAATATTTCACGTGTCGTCTAGTTCAAAGAGTTGACCATAAAATGGTCGAGTGGCATCTAATTAATGATGCATGAACTTTCTTTTTGACCTATCTAAGGAAGAATGTATGGTGGAAAGCAGGCTGCTAAAGCATTGTTTAAATAAAAACAAACTTGAAGAAAGGGATTGCACGTGAGCCGCCATCATTGAGCATTTCTTCCTGGACATCTGCTAATGAAGCCCTCATGATTAGGCCAGGCATAATGAGGTAGCCTTGTCACGCCACGTAGCAACAGAAACATTCTCATTTTTATTTAATAGATGTTCTATATGTTGTTTGTCCATTTATCAAGAAAAGAAGGCTTAATGGACGTATAGTGGAAGTCGGTCTAATTGGTTATTCATTAACAGAAAGCAAATAATGACGTGCAAAAATGACAATACGCGTGCTTTGTGCGTCTTTTCTGGGGATGTTCTTCGTTTATTCGCGGTAATCTTACAGAGCACACTTGATTTCATTTAAGAGAGTGTAACCTCCCTCCCTAATCGACGGCAGTGCCCTTGAGAGACGCGATAGTAGAGGGTAGATGTAGATGTAGATCCTAGTGATCTATTGGCGCATATCGCCTCTGAGGGGTCGGCCAAGAATCGGGTAGGTTAGAGTAAAGTATTAGATAAGTCAATAGTTTATCATAGCTAAGGCATAATCGGAATATAGAGATTGTAGAGCCAGCTTGATTTTATGAAACTGAAAATTGTACCATGATAATAAAGTAAACACAATTCTAGTTCAATTCTGGTGAAAGAAAGAAAGGCTAAGAAATATTGTATTCAGAGTTTTAATCTCATTGACCCTAAAAGGCAATATTGAATGGCATCGCTAAGCTTCCCGTTGCTATGCCGAAGACTAGGAGCACCCAAAGAAAGCACATTTTGAACAGCTAAATCTTATCCAAGAAGGCGGAGGGGTGTTTGTAGGGTTCGTTTTCTTACGCTAATAAGTCGTCAACAAGAAATAAAAACAACATGTTCTGTGGTTTTATCTTCCCTTCACACATGAAAAGCTGGTGACGATGTCAGACCAGCCCTGCATGAATAAACATTTAGAAAAGGTAGCCCACAGCGAAGCCTACTCATGGTTAATTCAATTTTTCTATATTGGCAAAGAGTGCTTTTCCAAGGCTACAAGAAGTGTTTAAAATCCGAGGAAATTGTTATAGATGGCAAATAGAATTCTCACATCATCATTTGCCTCCGAAACTTTGCAGCTATGGTCAAGGCTGATGCAGGGAGAATTTGAATGGCTGGGCCAGGAGGCGACGCTTTCGCCAATGAATCATCCGTTTCATTTAGAACTAGGCCGGTATTCCCAGGTACCCAGACTAAATGGATAATAAGTGCTGAGGTACTAAGGACTTAAACACTCGCACAACCCGAGATACATTATTTGCTGTGAGTGACGTACACAAGGACGAAGAATTAGCAACTATGACCACATAATCTATTGTTGGGCTTAATTTACGAAGGGCCAGTACTCATGGTGACATTTATAGCGCGCCAATACTGCTGCTCAAAATTCTGCAAGAAATATTGGTACAAATTCTGGAAGCCGCAGCGAAACTGACCAATAGAGAATAGCGCTCAATAAACCAACACCACATTTTTCTTGGTTCTGCGTGGCATCGGTCGCTATGACTACATCGGTTTTTTATTTAATAAATAATCCTGTAAAATAACACTTTACATTCGGTAAGGTAGAGGTTGGTGGTTGCGTTTTTTGGGAAAATATCACCAAATTGGTATGTTAAAAGAATTTTCCCCGATACATATCAGCTTTACCTCTCTGATCCAAACGTTCAATGGAACAAGAAGCTTTTGTCCAAAATAACTTGAGGAGTGTGGAATCTACACCCATGTGCATTGAAAAACATACTAGGCTGAAAAATGAACAGTTTGGCAACGTCTTATTGGTGATTCGTATGCCCTTAAAGATCTTTGTGCTGTGAGCACACGAAACCGAGTTACAAGAGAAGAAATTCTTGCTTCTAGATACCGAAATAGTACTTTCTAGAAATTTAGGCAGCCCTAAACATAACCTTAATGCCTGCTTTTCTACAAGAACAAAAGTAGTTCTGACCTTCTGCTTGTGTTGTTTACCTCGCAACCCACTGATCAGCACACGTGGCTCTTGGTGGTTTTACTCATCTCAACGCAGCCGCCACGTTCAGGAATGGAACTCACAGCCTCGTCCTCGTGAATCGCCATCAAAGCGCTGCAGCAACTGTTCCAACGCAGTGTGTGTGTGTGTGAAAACATTTATTGGAATGAGGTCCGGAGGCTCGACTTCTTAAGTCAAGGCGGGCCGCTCCCACGTTGGCACTGTCAGGCCAAGCCTTTCAGCGACATCATGGGCCCTCTGGACGGCCCTTAGTTGGTCCTGAAACAATGGGCTTTGAATCATTTTCTCCCACTGTGTCCATTCTTCAACGAGGTTGGGGAGAGTCGCGGGGCACCCCGCCAGCATATGTCTGATTCCAATGATGCCATTACAATCGTTGCAGTCCATCTTAATCTCCCTCTCTGGATATATTTTATTAATGGTATACGGTGTGGGATATGTACCTGTTTGCAATAAGCGCAGTGAGACTGCCTGAGCCCTGTTAAGTTTTGAATGTGGCAATGGGAATTGCCTGCGTCCTATATAGTAGTGTTTGGTAATGTCATTGTATGTTATTAAATGATCTCTAGATTCCCTGGCTTGATGGTGAACGGCTCGGTTGTGACTGTCAAGGTTAGCAAGTCCTCGTGCCAAGTCATGAGCAACCTCATTGAGGTTTATCCGAGTCTCGTCCACTTTTCCCATATGCGCAGGAAACCGTCGAATTTCAGTTCTCAAAATCCCAATGTTTTCAAAAAGTTTAGCTGCAACACCAGCTACGTAGCCTTTATCAAAACACTTTATAGCGGATTTAGACTCACTGTAGATGCAGGCCCACTTATTACTCCTGATGGCTAGAGCAATTGCCACTTGTTGCGCCACCATGGGGTCCTTGGTAAAAATAGTGATAGCATCTTGCACCTTCCCTAGATAATTTGAGACAATGGCCGTATATGCTTCTTTACCTTTCACCCAGGCTGCATCAACTATAGCTGCCAATTGGTTCTGCTGTTCTATTTCCTGCAAGAGTGCTTTAGCTCTTGCCTTTCTCCTTTCGACATTATATTCTGGATGCATGTTTTTGGGGAGAGGGTTGGTTCTGATCTTGTTCCTAACGTCAGTCCTTAATTCTACTCCAGCCTCTATTGGGCTCCTTGATGTATTCAGTTCTGCACCTATTGCCTGTAATATCTTCCTGCCAGCTCGGGATTTTGTCAATCTTTCGTGTTGCGCTAGCTGTTGGGCCTCCGCGATTTCTTCCATTGTGTTGTGCACCCCTAGACTAATGAGTTTGTCAGTGCGCGGCCTCTGCGCCCCTAGACGTCTTCATGTCCGGCAATGCTGCCGATTTCCGTGGGTGGAATCACAGAATGCTTGCAAGGATTTTACAACGAAAAACAATAGCGCAGCAGCCTCTCGCAAAATCGTACCCCGAGCCCACAGATTACTAGTCCAAGACTGTGACTTGAGGAAATGTTCTATTGCTTTGATACACGCACACACACAAACTGAGAAAATCTTACTACACAAAAAAAAAAAAATCACGGCACACACACTCATAACTCAGGGGCTTAACACTGGTTCTTCCATTAAGTCCACACAGTCTGGCGGCCGTTCCTGCGCAGGATGCGCACTTCTCACATAAGCTGCAGTTTCGCAAAAGAAGATCTAGTAGATCGCGACCTTTCGGCATGTCGATAACATTGTCCATAGATCATGAGAGACTGTATGACCCAGCAGTACTATCATGAGATATGAAGAACCGCCGGTATTTCAAGCTTACTTGAGTATGCCCTAACGTTAACGCCCTTTTAAGCGTTCGTTGGAGAACGTCGCAGAAAAAATATAGCACTTCTACAGTCTATACAACACTGATGCATTGTCTCGGCACGTGGACACCATCGGTAGTGCGTTGAGCATGATGCAAAGTAGCTTGTTGAATTTAACTAAGTTCTAACAGGAACACCTTACGGGTGCTTTTTGTGGGTACAGCTAGTTATTTCCAGTCAGCAGCGTGAAGCAGGACATATGAAAAACACGATTGACATAACATGTCGTACTTACGTACTACGAGTGCCGCTGTTGCGTACTCCAGGGTAGCGTATCGTACTGCTGCCGAGAAGTAGCGGCGCCTGCCTATCGAAGCTCGACGGACGTTACTTATAGGGTAACGTAGCGTTGTCGGCGGGCTGCAGGCATCCGGTAGAACATGGCGAACAAGCAAGGGTGGGACGATTTCTTGTGGGAAACTTGCACGGTTTATTCAAAGGTAGATGAAAGAAAATGAGAAGAGCATGAAGTGATCAAAAGTACATTTCGGAGCCCCTTAAATAGGCTCTCTACAATAGTGGGCGGGATCTTGCTTCCGTCGACGTCACGTGACCGGCACAGAAAGAGGGCCCTCTTTCTCCTCTGGTTATACCGAGCCTGCTGAAAGGAAGAGGTAGTCCCGCCTCCTGGAATTGTAGACGCCTGTCCGCCTCTTCTGCGCGTTGCGGGTTCGTGGAAGTTCTCCGCTAGGTTCAATTCGAGAAAAGGGTCTCTCTAAACTCGCACACCCACACACACATATACACACATAAAAGAGGGTTGTACACTGCGGGGTTTCCGGCAGACAGGCTGACACTCGAAACGGTCATGGCGAATTAGAAAGTCACGCTTCATTTTGACGAGGCCTGGTGGAAGCAGGTCGGGTGAGAGAAAGTTCTTCCTGTACGTGGAGCGGGACGCCAACAATAGCAGGCGAAGTCACGCCTCATTTCGACGAGGCAGGGTGAGATGGTCGGTTGAAATTGCTTTCAACACGTGGGGCCAGACGCCAACCCTAAGACCGCACAGCCGGCTGCACAAAGACAACCCGCACAGTTGCGTAGAGCTCGTGCTTGTGCTCTCGCGTACAAGTTGTGCGCATGTGCGGAGACAAATATCTTGGTCAGCCGAGTGCGCGAGGCATCTATGAGGCGACGCCCTACAAGTTCGTCCCCTTCAGGTAGCGTGTACATGATTCTGTACGCCAAGATGCTGCGTAGAAAGCACAATCGCTGATGAACATACTTATACTTAAGGCCCGTCGCCTACATCTTGAAACATTTCTGATTGGAGCTGTGCTGCGAGTGTGATAATTATGTGTAATGCATTTTAATTAAATGAGTTGGAAGGTAGACAGCTGGGTCCTTGCTCTGGGTCTCGGTATGTCGTCATGTAGCGGGTTCAGTCTTTAAATAAGAAGCATTTCTTGGCGAACATTTGCCACTTTGAGAGCATCTATGTAGCCGCCTACGTTATGGTGGTCTCACGGTCGTTTCTTTAACTAGGTATGTACCAAATTGACAAAGTATGGCAAGATTGTGTAACCAGCATAAATGATAGGTACATGACATGCGTGTCATGTAGGTCATGAAACAGCAGCCAACATCTTGGTGCTCTCATGGTCGTTTCGTTAACTTAGGATGTACCAAAATTGGCGTAGTATGACAGGAGTGTAACACGAACAAAAATGATAGGTCATGACGTGTGTGTCATGTAGTGTTTGAAACAGCCACCTGCGTCTTTGTGTTCTAATAGTACTTTCGTTCACTTTCCCTATTGCAAAATCTTGTATCTAGTCTCCAGTACTACCCCGGATTATGAGCCCAGTGAAGCGCGCTGGATGCTGGGGCGCTCAGCAGGCGCTGGCATACTGGGATGCGCTGGGTATTGGTGCGAAAAGCAGCTCTAGCGCGTGAAATACGCGGTGCCTTGCTACCGTATATATTTTTGTTGAATGCGGAAAGCCACAGAGATCGTTTTAGTACAATAAACAAGTAAACATGTTTGGACCAGGGTTCCATCATCTGATATACAGATCCCAAGCCCGGTACTTTACCACTACGCCACGCCAGTTTTCTTTTTATTGACTACGCCACGATAGCAGATGGCAAACTCAAGATAATTTGCAATATCAAGATCCACACGCAGTTTTAGTTTCACAGACAGGACTCGCGCAGACACGGTAGAGGCGCTATCGCCCCACTACTAAAGCTACGCCTCTATCAGAAACAAAACGCTTTTGTCCGTATTCAATAGTATGCTTGGAAATGCTCCAAGACCGATTTTCGTTTGCGATTGACATTTTAACTTCGAAAAAATTCCTCAATGAACCAGCGACGCGGGACGCTGTACAGGCTGTTACTACCAATTTTCGTAGGCCTTTCTTGTACTTCCTGCAAGGGATAGACACCATTTTCTTAGTTCAATGATGCGTTTCAATTAACACGTCGGTCTAGTAACTTATTTTCGTAATAAATGCGTAAGGATAGTGCTGGAAGCCTTCGGGGACAGCACATATACGCATGTTTATAACGCGTCACATCGACATTCATCGCTTCTTGTGCTGACACTGCAGCCACGAAAAAATGGTTTGTTTAACCCATTAGGGGCCGGTTTCTTTTTTTTCTTGCTATCTTGAAATAAATCTAATATACTAACTTACCTTTATGCTAATAACTCACATGCAAAAGATTATTACTCTTGCCTAATTAGTTTATGAAATATAGCCCGTGACCATATGGTCACACTGGGCCCTTACGCTACAGCAAAATACGCGAAGTGAAAAACATTTATTTCAAGCCATGAAACATCACGAATAGTCGAGCACTTATTTAGTTGGATATGTCTTAAATCATGGAATACACATGCCGTCGTCATACTTTGTGCATGGTGTGTGCACTGCACTGTTGCAATTATCTCATGCACACCGCCACCTCTTGCCATTAGGTACTGCTGCAACAAAGTGGGCCACTTGGTCATACCGTGTACCAGTCAGGACATCACCAGTCTTTGGGATTCTTTGTTGACCAGGTCCTCTATGCTTATTGTCCTATCGCATTAAGTATCTTTGTGGAATTTGCCTGCGGAATCACACCTGCGTGACGTTCAAACCTGTGCTACGAATTAGCGCCCAAGCGTTGCTGATAGATACATCACAAAGTCAAGTGAAAATCGGCCACCACCACTTTTTGCCAAGGATCACAATCCTGTGGGCGCCTAAATTTGCATCCAGCTGGTCCGTACCTCCCATAAAACTTGTACTGAGCAACAGTGTTTTTTGCGGGCCACCTTGATTTGCTTGTTCTGAACACAAGTAGCAGTCTGCAGATGACATTGGCTCTACGTCGTGAATGGTGCCTACGATCGTTACTACAGAATTGTCCATCCAGCGGACAACAATTATCCCATTATCCCATTGGGATTCTTTGTTGACCAGGTCCATTGGCTCTACGTCGTGAATGGTGCCTACGATCGTTACTACAGAATTGTCCATCCAGCGGACAACAATTATCCCATTATCCCATTGGGATTCTTTGTTGACCAGGACATTGGCTCTACGTCGTGAATGGTGCCTACGATCGTTACTACAGAATTGTCCATCCAGCGGACAACAATTATCCCATTATCCCATTGGGATTCTTTGTTGACCAGGTCCTCTATGCTTATTGTCCTATCGCATTAAGTATCTTTGTGGAATTTGCCTGCGGAATCACACCTGCGTGACGTTCAACCCTGTGCTACGAATTAGCGCCCAAGCGTTGCTGATAGATACATCACAAAGTCAAGTGAAAATCGGCCACCACCACTTTTTGCCAAGGATCACAATCCTGTGGGCGCCTACATTTGCATCCAGCTGGTCCGTACCTCCCATAAAACTTGTACTGAGCAACAGTGTTTTTTGCGGGCCACCTTGATTTGCTTGTTCTGAACACGAGTAGCAGTCTGCAAATGACATTGGCTCTACGTCGTGAATGGTGCCTACGATCGTTACTACAGAATTGTCCATCCAGCGGACAACAATTATCCCATTGTCGCTCAGCACGGATTCTTCGTGCCCACAAGGTCGGGGCTTGGCGAATTGCGGTCGAGCGATAGGGCACTCTTTGGGAACCCGGTTCTGCTTCACTGTGCCCGTGCCTTCGTAGCCCTCTGCCTTGAAATGCCTGAGTAGCGGCATGCCTGTGAATAAATTATCAAAATAGAAAAAGAAAGGAAAGTCCTGCGTCTCTGCTGCGAGTTCATCCACCATTTAAGAAGTGGCGCCGCTGCTTTTCAGAAGTCCTTTTCATATTTTTCAGATGTTCAGGGATCCCCTGCTTGCCTTGATACACTTTGAAGTTCACAAGGTATCCGTTCTTGGTATTTAGGCACCATACTTTATACCCGAAGCGGATAGGCTTTCCGCGTATGAACTGTTTACAGCCATGACGACCATAATACTCGATCATACTTTCGTCATAGCTCAGGTGACGCACAGGTTGAAAATGCTCCAGAAACCTTGTTTTCAGTAGTGTCATCAATGAACGGAACTTTGTCAACTTGTTACTAAGCGTTAGGCTTGCATTTCGCACAGTGCAGGAATCGCATTATCCGTACGAAGCGATTTCTTCGCATAGCATTGTAGGCCATCGTGTTGCACATATCCAAGCCGCCGTCCCAATAGCACTTCTTCCCTGGCAAGGGATTATAGCCGGACAAAACGAGCACTCCAAGAAAACCGAATTCTTCTTTGGTAACCTCCGGATCGGGCATATTGAAAAATAACGCATACTTTTTTGTTTGTTCGACTAGCAGCTCCACGACGGCTTCGTCAAAAAAGATTTCGAACAACTCAACAGCTGAAAAGTCCCTGTAAGGAGCAAAGTTTGGGTAGGGAAATATGCCAAGGCTTCTCTGGAGATCACCGTTCGGCAACTTAGAAGCCGTGGATAATTTCGCAGGAATGGCCCCATCAACTACAGCAGAAGAAACCCCTCATGTTCCGTCACCTTGGCTGCCGGGGTCGTCATCTTCTGAGTCGGATCCACTAATGTGGCGTCCGTCAGGGAAAACAGTTTCAGCGCCGGCTCATAGCTGCCACCCGATTAGATTGTCAATGAGCCCGCCTCAGTCTTCATCGGCCGACTCTTCATCCGAATAGGTGCTAGCCTCTCGCGGGTCGATATATATCACTGACACGTCGTCATCGTCTTCTTCGAGTATCTTCGTTATCTATTCCAACATCAACCTATTCAGACAATAAAATAAGCAATAACCACTGTGGGAACGCGCCAGCAGCCGTGCAAGAGGTAAGAATGCAGTTTTAAAAAAATATATAAAGTTAGGTAGCCTAAAGGCCCAGCGTGACCATATGGCAACGCGCAAGATAACACGCTCGTTCATGAATAAATCAAACATTAATCTTTCACAAGTGCTCATCGAAGGTCACATATTCAAAGAGCAATATGTAGGTAAGGATATCCGACTATTGCTTAAAAAAGTAGTGAAAAAAAAAACACATTACCCCTTGGAGTGATGCATGGCGACACTACTGGCACAGCAACACTTAGTCCCGCCTTTGCGAGGGGCTCCCACAAAACGACTGACACCTGCTGCCACTTGATATCCATAAAGGGAACTCTCATCTGTCTAATGGCATGTCAAATGCGATTTTGGTGCCGTTTTGTCAATCTTAATTAATTGAAATCCACTGTGCAGGCTAACGTGACCATATGGTCACGCTGGTCTTTAATGGGTTAAGAACACCGATGCAAAAGCTCAAGTATAACGTGATTTATCCTCGTTAGAATCGTGGATTGCTGAGCTAGACGGGCCGATATCGCATAAGCGGACTCGGCTGATGCGCTAGGCTTAAGCTTCTGTGGAAGGGAGTGATTTCGGCGCGGGTACCTGGCGAATGCTGAAATCTGCGTATTTGAGCCTCAGAATCTTTTATCTATTACCTTTTAGTACAATAGAGAAAGTGGAAGTGCACAAATCGCCGCAGCTTTGTTGTCGGTGCGATAATATCAATCAGCGGTAAGCTTCGAAAGCTGCGTTCGAACGCGTCTGAACGACTTCTGGGTTTCGTGTTGACTCCGCCACGCTGCGACAACGGCGACAACTCACAGTCATCGGTTACGTACAAACTTCTAGAAAACGAAGCATCTTCTGCGTTTGCGTGGTTTCGTTCAAGAATGTAGCTATCGGCCCAGTCAAAAGGGAAGATGCAAACAATGAAATAATCTTCAGTGTCAAATATGTATGCATAAATATGGGAGCTTGCGCACCTTTATTCTAAGATACAACACGGAATAGGCTTTCAGCACCCCAAGATAGAGCGTTATTTAGGACAAGAGGCTAATGTCTAACGATGAAAGTGTATAAAGCATGTAATATTCATTACGGCCTATACTCTCCTTGCGTACTGGAACCAGTGCGGCACAGGTACAACCAGCGCAGTTTCCAGCGCGTTCCAGCGAACTGCAGCGAGAACCAGCGCGCGTGCAGCACAAACCCAGTGTGAGCCAGCTCTTATCCAGCGTTCTCACTGGTGCCCCAGTGACTCCCAGCGAGCGCCAGCGTCTCCAGTGTGATCCAGTGCCAAAACATGCGCTGGTTTTACGTTGGAAGGCACTTGAAAACGGTGGTTTTTCCAATAGGGTGGTATGTACCAAAACTCGCATAGCACGACAAGAGTGCACGAGGAACATAAATGATAGGTCATCACATAAATGTCATGATATTCGTGTCATGTAGGTCATAAAACAGCCGTTTGCAGCTTGGTGCTGTCATGGTCGTTTCGTTAACTTGGTAGGCTCCCCGCAGACTGCTTCGCATAACATCGGTTGCCGCAGGGCATGGGATCTTCAAAGTTCTTTTTATTGTTTTTTACGCTGTTTTGGATCAAGCATATTTTCCAATTGGCTGGATAGGTGCTTTCCAAGTACGCTTGAGAGACAGCAATTGATCTTCTCTCACCTGACGGTCCTGTTGATTGTTCTCGCATGGAGTCCACGTTCTGTAAACATTACAAAACTCAACAAAGGATTGAAAATTATTAATCTATACTGCAGCTATGTGCCTTTCTTGATTCTGTAGATGCAAGAGATGTCGTGAAACTAAATTTTTAGTGAACCAATGAAATTGGCCCTCCACAAGTTTAATGGAAGATGTTTTTATTCCAGGAGGTAGACATATTCAACTTACCCAGCTAAGCAGATTCTTATAGGTCAAACTATAAAATATATCCCCGCAGAACTTGTCTCCGTTTGTTGTTCAAATTATGTGACAGGGCATAATTACAACGCACATTATATTACCTCATTCTACAGCAACTACTGCCGAGTGAGCGGAAAGTTATTGAAGGTCACTTTGGTTTCATCGCTTTTCCATTTAAACGCCTTGCGCGTTTCTGGAGACATTCTAACCCTCCCTTGTGTGCGCCACGTGTTCACGTCGATATCGTGGCAGCACCTGAGTGGAGGTGCTCTTACACTATGCCTGTCGCGCGCGTTCCGCCCCTCTTGTCAACTGTGGGCGAGGATAGGAACCCGCTTTCCATGCAGCGTAGCAACCGAGAACCTATCCTCGTATGGCATTGCTCTTAGGAGCTATGTTAAAGCGACGCTTTCCTAGTGAACACTTCCAGACTACCCTGACCATGGCTGCCGCGTGTTGCTGCTGTCCTTTAAAAGAATGTTTAAATTACGTGCCTGGTGCTGGCATCGAACCGAGGTCTCCCAGCACAGCAGAACAATGCGCTAGCAATTAGACCCTACTCGCGTGTACACTTCTGTCGTGACAATGCCCAGTAGCTCTTCGGATTCGCGAGAGCAGGTCTAGTGCGCACTCGAACAAATGCAAAGGGGCTACGTTGAGGCAGCCTGTAGCATGGATTGTTTGGTTTCGGTGAGGGCCGTCGGTATGATCTTGCACTGGCATTGTGATAAGCCAGAAGCTAACACAGGCTTCACACTCTTCATGCATTCAAGCAAAACATCGCTGTATGCAAATTCAAACAAGATGTGTTGGATCTGTCAAATCTTTTGTTATTATTTTACGCGGTCATCGTATCCAGACCAGACAGAGACACCATAGTGCATCCGCTAGTTAATCAGAAAGGGCTTGAAAATTTGCAATGAAAATGTATTCCAGGCTGAACATGACTTAGAAGGGTCTGGACGAGAGCTAACTGGTACGGATCATTAATTTTAAACAGCGCAAAAGAACACACGGTCAAGGACAGCGCTGGTCCTCTGTTCTTTGTTGTCCGTGGGTTTTTTCGCCGCTGTTTAAGATAACTGAGTCTGGCCTTCAAGAAAGCACCTGATTTATCGACGTTCTTTAGAAGAACTCCAAGTGGCCTGTGTGACATGTTAGACAGCTGATGCCACTACATGGTAAATATATTTGCACCCTTGAGGGTGTTTTGTGTTGTCCATACCTCACCCCCTTACTCGCATAAAAGAAATGGTGTATTAGTGAACTAACAAACCGATAAGAAAGGTTATTTCGTTGGAATTACCCAGTTACCCAGAAGGGTGTTTTGCCAGAAATGCACCCTTCTCTTTAAAACGAAGCTTAATAGGCGAACCCTCCCTAGCTTCTTCTCGTGTCTTGCCAAATAGCTAAGTTATATCACTCCCACAATGAATCGGCTTATGCGCAGCCTACATTCCTCGTCGGTCACTTCATCCCAGCCGCGTGACCTTGGCGCCTCCTCCGGCAGCGACGCCGTTGACGTCGACGAATGGCTTGGCACAATACGGGCGCTTCGCGACGCGCAATCCATGTGACTCGACAGTGATGCTCGCAGGTGCTGTTTTCTACCTCAAAGGGACAGCGCACGTTTCGTTTGGAACTGCAGCTTGGAATTACGCAAGCAAAAGCTGCACCACTTCTTCAGTAAGCTAGAACGCAGGGTTCCTATGGGCAAGACCATTGGCCATAATGGTTGCTTCGTGACACTTCGTGGAATATCTGTATATACATTTTCATTTATCTCTCTAGCTGTGGCAATAATGTCACGTGGTAGTGACGGTCGAGGGGACAGCAGCAAAACTGTGACTGGCAAAACCAGCCCTTTATTGGGCGAATCTTAAAAGCAAGCGCCACTCGAAACACAATGATAGTGGCGCACACAGTCGGCGATCATAGTAAATTTGATCAGCGGATGAAACACATCGCCTTAATACATCAGTCATCGAATGTTCCAGAGCAATTGCTGGTGTCTTTGTGTCTTCCAGGATGTACTAGACAATTCTCGTCGTGCATACAATCAGATTACACAAGGCTCGGTGACAACGGACAGCCGATAAGACCACCGATAACACTCGAGAAATTTCTGCTATATGCAGGCGCTTCCTGGGCTGAGCGATAACGTTTGTTAGAGGGATAAAAGCGGTCACCCACGATAGGTAAATAAGTACACACACACACACACACACCCACACACACACACACACACACACACACACACACACACACACACACACACACACACACACACACACACACACACACACATATATATATATATATATATATATATATATATATATATATATATATATATATATATATTTGAAAAGGAGTAGCCGATACGATTATAAAGTGAATAAATCCAGTTATTTTATTAATGTCACAAAATAAGCCCCTTTGTAACCCCGTGTCCACTGTGAAATTTAAGAGCGTGCTAATACTTCTTTGCGGATATGAGCTCTCTGACCAAGGTCCAGGTACTTCGTGTATACTAAAGGGGCACTTGCAGACTTACACTCAATGTACTCACACAGACAGAGAAAAAAATGTGACATGATCACTGACAATAAGCAACCGTTACCTGATGTGTCTCAACAATATTATTGAATAATTCATTAGAATTTACGTTTTTTACCAAGCGAATTTGAATAGTGGAAGTGTAGTGAAGAGGAATTCCCGGCGTCGCAGCCACATCGCCAGTCGCCCGGCAGGCGCGAGCTCGAGATTGCCTGAGCTGCTCTGGTTGAGACATGCTGCCTGCTGCTCTCTTGTGCTATATTCATACTAGATCCTGGTGGAGGTGCTACGGTTTTCCCCAACCTGGAATTACGCACCCGAACTCTGCCATCCGTCATGCCTGACGACCCCAGCCCGACATCCCCTCCTTCCGGTTACTCCAGCCATGGTATGTGCCGGTGCCCAGCGTCAACGGGATCCTGATATCTTCAGCGGCACCGAAGAGAAAGAGGTTGAAGATTGGCTGTAACCGTATGAACGCGCCAGCAACACCAACAAATGGGACGATCCCCTAAAGCTCGGCAACGCGATCTTCTATTTATCGGGCGTCGCCAAGCTGTGGTTGAAAAACCACGAAGCCGATCTCCGCACGTGGGCTAGCTTCAATATCGGCATCACAGAAGCTTTCGGCCGCCCTGGCATGCGCAAACTTCGCGCTGAACAAGGCCTACAAAGCCGATCCCAGCAAACTGGTGAAACGTTCACCAGCTACATTTAGGACATCGTCGACCTTTGCCGGCGTGTCAACCCGACGATGGCGGAGGCGGACAAAGCACGTCACACCATGAAGAGCATTTCCGACGATGCCTATCGTATGCTCCTCTCCAAAAACCCAGGCACCGTCTCTCAGGTCATTGAGCTTTGCCAGAGTTTCGACAAGCTCTGCAGACAGAGCCTTCTCGCGCGGCGCCCCCCTGCGTCCGACGAGACCCTCGCGAGCATGACCGCGGCTCCTCAGATGGACTCCCTGCTTGGCCAGATAAAAGAGTTCGTCCATGCTGAGGTCGCTCGTCAGCTTTCGCTGCTGTCCTCAGCCACGCCACCAGCTTCGCCTTTGACGGCCAACCTTCGCCAAGTCATCCACGAGTAAGCGTGTGCAGCTCTCCCTTCTGCCCGCGAGACTCCGCCTGTGCCGACTCCCGTTGCTTTTCCCGAGGTGACTGCACCTCTCAGCTATGCCGAGGCTCTCGCGTGGCCACCACCTCCGACTTTGCGCCATCCCCATCGGTCGTGCCACTGCGTCCAGCTCCTCACTTCGTTCAGCCGCGGTACAGCAGTGGACAATGGCGCACTCCTGACAACCGGCCAATATGTTTTGCGTGTGGTGTACCTGGCCACGTTGCACGATTTTGTCGTCGCCGCGCCACGTCCTACCGCCGTAGCTTCGACGCCGCACCATACGTTTCCCCATACCCGTCATCCTCCGCGTCTCAGAGCCCCGGCCAGATGTCTTCCTACTCGGACCACCACCCTCTTGCTGACCGCCGCTTGCCATCGCCTCGACGCCGCTCGCTTTCGCCGATGCGCCGTCGTCCTTCTTCGCCGGAACGGGAAAGCTAATCGTCGCAGTTCCAGAGGCAAGAACTGCGTCACCCACGAACAGACCAAGGCCGCTCCCTTCTCCGACTAATGTTATTGACGTATATGTGGACGGCGTCGCTGCACTCGCCCTCGTTGACAATGGTGCCGCAGTTTTAGTTATCAGTGCCAAACTTTGCCGTTGGCTCAGAAAAAGTGACGACGCCACTGTCCAACGTGTCACTTCATACTGCCCGCGCAGACGGCATCACGCCTGCAACTGCGTGTACTGCTCGCGTTGTGATGAACGGATCTCCTCTCCATCGTCGAATTTCTGGTGCTGTGTTCTTGTTCCAACGATCTTATTTTGGGCTGGGACTTCCTTTCCGCTAGTAAGGCCGTCATCGACTGTTCTGGTGCTGAAGTGAAATTTCAAACGCTGTGTAATGCCCCACTCCTTGACGATCATGAACCTGCAGATAAAGTATGTGTTGCCAAAGACGTTACAATTCCACCGCACTCATCTGCCCAGTGTCATGCAACATTGTTGCTGATGCCAGCGCACTTTTTCCGCCATCTGCAATTTTCGCTCGTCGCAATTGTGCCCCGCTGCCTTTCGCTCTTTTACACGTTCATGCCGGCGTCAGCAGATTGCTCGTCGCCAACCGATTATCCTGTCCTCTCACATCGCTTCGTGGGGAGTGCGTTGGCCGTGCGCAGTGTGTCGACTCTGCTGTCGTCATTGACATGCCAACTGGTCCCATCGCCACTCATGAGGTCGCCGGAGTGACCTGTAACCCCGCGCGGGAGCCCACTTCGCCCGATGTTTTACATAGCTCCATCGCCGACACTTTGACTGTTTCTCAACGCGCCCAGCTTCTACGCCTTCTCCACAAGTTCCGTTCGTCTTTCGACTGCCAGCATGTTCCCTTGAGCCGCACGTCAACTGTTTGTCATCGCATCGACATGGGTACCAGTGCGCCACTGCGACAAAGACCATATAGTGTATCCGCGACAGAGCCCCGTATTATCGACGACCAAGTAGCTGACATGCTCAAGCGTGGCGTCATTCAGCCTTCGGACAGCCCCTGGGCATCTCCCGTTGTTCTTCTTAAGAAGAAGGATGTATCGATTCGATTCTGTGTCAATTACCGTCGTCTTAACAAAATAACTCGTAAAGATGTTTACCCTCTTCCGAGAATTGACGATGCCCTTGCCTTTCTCCAAGGCGCGGAGTTCTTCTCTTCTGTCGACTTACGCAGCGGCTATTGGCAAGTCTCCATTGCACCCGAAGACCAACCTAAAACGGCCTTTGTAACACCAGATGGCCTATATGAATTTCGTGTCAGGCCTTTCGGGCTTTGCAACGCCCCCGCAACATTAGAGCGTATGATTGATAATCTATTGCGTGGCCTCAAGTGGAAAACGTGCCGGTGCTACTTAGATGATGTGGTTATTTTTTTCGCCCGATTTCCCCCCCCCCCATCTCTGCAGGCTGCAGAAAGTGTTGCAGTGCCTTACTGCCGCCGGCCTTCAGCTCAAGCTGAAGAAATGCCACTGGCGCAAGTCAGCTTACCATCCTTGGCCATGTAGTATCTAAACACGGTATTCTTCCTGACGCCGCCAAGCTCCGTGCAGTTGCTTTCCCAAACCTTCCTCCGTAAGAGAACTTCTCGGCTTCCTTGGCCTGTGTTCTTACTTTCGCTGCTTCATTCGGGATTTTGCGTCTATCACCGCTCCCTTGATTCAGCTTCTACGGAGCGACTTGAACGATTACGCCTGGTCGTCCGCTTGTGACCCTGCCTTCCCAAGAGTTGCGTCGTCTACTGACCTCGCCGCCTATACTGCGTCACTTCGACCCGACAGCTCCGCCCGAAGTACACACCGACGCCAGCGGTGTTAGACTAGGCGCTGTGCTCGCGCAGCGCAAATCTGGATTCGACGAGTACGTCGTTGCATACGCAAGCCGCCCATCCTCACCAAAGCCGAGAAAAATTATTCCGTTACGGAGAAAGAATCTTTGGCCATAATCTGGGCACTTGGTAAATTTCGACCCTACCTCTATGGCCGCCCCTTCGTCGTGATTACAGACCACCATGCACTTGGCTATCCACGTTGAAGGACCCCCCAGGTCGATTCGCTCGCTGGGCTTTGCGGTTGCAGGATTTCAACGTGCGCGTTGTCTACAGGTCTGGCCACCACCACACCGATGCCGACGCGCTTTCCCGTTCGCCCGTGTCAACCGAAAGCGATGCCTGCCTCTCTGCCGTTGACCAAGTACTTTCGTTCCCAGCAGGCTGCGACATGGCTTCGGAGCAACGCAAGGATGCCTGGACTAGTACTCTTATCCGCTTCATTTCAAACCCGTCGACTGTTCCTTCACCTTCTCGAGCTTTGCGCCGTCAAGCATCTCAGTTCGAAATTCGGGATGGACTTCTCTATCGCCGGAATTACGTCTCTGACGTCCGCAAGTGGTTGCTAGTCATACCTCGACATCTTCGTGGTGAAATATGTTCTGCCTTCCAGACTGACCCGCAGTGTGCACATGCGGGTGTCTTCAAGACGTACATTCGGCTTCGCTCCAGGTTTTATTGGCGTAGCATGTATACCTTCGTGTGCAAGTACATTCGGTCGTGCCCTCAGTGACAACGCCCCAATGTTCCTGCTCAGCATGCCTCTGGTTCACTCCAACCAATCCCGTGTCCTGCCAGGCCCTTCGATCGCATTGGCATTGACCTGTATGGACCCCTTCCGAGCACGGCTTCCGGGAACCGCTGGATAGTCGTCGCCATCGACCATTTGACGCGATACCCAGAAACAGCCGCTCTGTTTGCTGCTACCGCTCTCGATATAGCATCCTTCCTCTTGAAAAACTTTATTCTCCGTCACAGTGCACCTCGCGAACCTTTAAGTGAGAGAAGACGTGTCTTCCTCTCCGAAGTCGTAAACGCGCTCCTTGCTGAATGTCGGATCGTTCATCGCACTACCACTGCCTACCATCTTCAAACTTATGGTCTGACGGAAAGATTTAACTGCACCCTTGGCGACGTGCTCTCCAAATACGTCGCCTCTGATCACACTGATTGGGTCCTCATTTTGCCATTCATCACGTTCGCCTACAACACTGCACCACAGGCGACCATAAACTTCTCCCCATTCTTCCTCTTGTATGGCCGCGAACCTTCGACTACCCTGGACACCATTCTTCCGTACAGACCCGACTCATCCGAATGTACGCCCCTCTCTGAAGCTGGCCGTCGCGCAGAGGAATGCCGTCAGCTCGCCCGTTCCTTTACAGCCGTCGACGAATGAAAAAAAAAAAAAAACCTAGACTTGACGATGATCGCCCGCATTGTCACTTTCTTCCGGGCTCCCTTGTGTGGCTTTGGGTTCCCGCCGTTCCTGCTGGACTCTCATCCAAGCTTGGCTCCAAATATCAAGGACCCTACCATGTTGTAACGCAGACATCACCTGAGAACTATATTGTCGAGCCTGTCACGGCACCTACGGACTAACGCTATCCTGATCGTGAAACCGTCCATGTACAACACCTGAATCCGTATTACGACCCCATGATTCTATGTTCACCATGAGTCACCAGGATGGCTCCTTTTCCTGTGGGGTGCAATTGTAGTGAAGAGGCACGCCCGGCGCCGCAGCCACATCGCCAGTCGCCAGGGAGGCGCGAGCTCGAGATTGCCTGAGCTGCTCTGGTTGAGACACGCTGCCTGCTTCTCTCTTGTGCTGTATTCATACTAGAGTAGTATTACACGAAGAAAGAAAAGAAAACGACTCAGAGTCAGGAAGTACTTTATTAAGGGCGAAGAAATAATGTAGCCGCTTTCCAGACGCTTGTGCAAAGTCGACGCGCGTTTGCTTAGAGGAAACAAACCGACACGCGCTGTGTGAGGCCACACGACTGCCCGCTTTGTCGAGCACGTCTCTGAAAGGTCACGCTGTATGCAATTCCAGGGACGGGTGATCATGTGCAGGCAGCGGAGTTACACTCCGCGCATGCACAGAGACGACGGCAGTAGTAAGGAACCAGTATAAGGCTTTCTTAGCCCGTTTCTCATCCATGATGTAGGCTAGACGGGTAAACTTCCTTTTCTCTTATTTTTAATGCTCTTTGCGTTAGCCACCCCTTGGGTAAGGATACACTTTGCAAGAGCAGGCCTGCCTATCACTCAAGCGTAACATCAGCTCCATCCAAAGGGCGCCACGATGTGAGAGTCATGACCCCCTTTGTGCATATTATTTTCCTCTTAGGTCTCATGCGTCACGTGGTATCACCGGTTAAATGAGGCTTTTAACAACCGCCATGTAATTTATGTGTCGCGATGAATAAATCGGCAAGACAAGCTCCATCGGGGCGTCGCTTTTATAATAATAAAGCACGACTCTACACAACTAATACAGTAAGTACAATAATACAGCAAGTACGAATCTCCTACTAGACAGCCTTGCGTGAATATATACCATTACTGCCGGCCGATGTGCAGCTTACACATCTCAATCTTCGCGACACGGTGCGCAAATATTCTCCTGCACCAATCTATTCAGGCGACGCTGTGTAATTTAATACTGCAGGCATTCGTGCTATCGCTATGTGTAGCGTACAACGGAGCCGGTCCTCCGTGTTGCTCGTTTCCTGTCCCTTGTTCTGCTGTCAGTAATGAGACATCGACTAGCCCCGATATGAGCGACGCTGAAGTACGGCCATTTTTTTTGTAAATATTCATGCTGTAACTTTCATACGATATTCCATAAATACTGCAGGGCTAGCGAAACAGAATTGAAGCTAGTTTTGAAGCACTAAGCGCGGAATCGAAAACACTATACCTAAACGCTTACGAAATACACTGAGCGCACTTTTGAAAAGAAAGTGTTTCCATCAGGCACAACGTCATATCACGCCAAGTAATGCAGTTTACATTAAGGTGCTTGTGTGACCATTTTCTTTAAATGGTATTTTAACCCTCGGCATACCGCTACGTACTACTGCGACTGCTCGCGCCTACAGTATTTTCAACATGACCCCTAACACCGTTACTTCTCGTGGTTACGGCCACCGTTGGAGCGTCGATGGAGCTTCGCTGGCATTGCCGCGTATCTCCCGGCAACGGGTGAGTTTAATCCCACCCACAACCACGAGGCAACGTGTTGGGAATGACGAATGCTTTTATTCACATCGAGCATGCACTCGCGCTTGCGGTGAGGCTTAGCCATCGTGTTTCTTTTTTTCCAATAAATGCAGTTGTAAGCCAGCACAGTGTGTGTCCTATCCTCTATTCTGTCGTCCAATGCGCGTTTCTAGCGCTGTTCTTTAAACATGCTGCTTCCACGTTGCCCAGATGAGCATGAAAAACTAGGCGAGTTGGTATCGATTCACGGCAAGCAAAATAACTGCGCACTGAAAACGAAGGAAGACGTGGACACAAGCGCTGATATTCAACTGGAATATTTATTGAATGAACGAGTTAACACACACTTGAACTGCGCATTCGCTAGCAAGGCAGTGAACAATTCATGACAAGCATTCGTGCTTGGATCAGGTGATCATAAAAATAAAGAACACTCCAAAGCAGCATGCTGATTTTCATTGATTTGAAACTGCTGGGTTACCCTGAAGGCTCGGACATAAAACAGGAGTAACCCAACAGTTCCGAGCAATATCCCGAATTTGTGGACGTACTTTTACAGCGAAGCTGTAGAGCTACCCTGCGGCGGTGGTCCGTGTCCGTCCGTCTGCGCGTCGTGTCGACACGAAAAAACATCTCCAGTTTCACGCGAATGCTCTGTAGCTCTCAATCGAATGTAGGTATCTTGTAAAAATCATACTGAAATTGGTCGCTAAGACGACTCTATCATTAAGCCGAGTTTCGTTTATTTATCGTTATTAGTTAGTTCACTGTGAAGTTGTAAAGGTTACATAATTCTCGTCCGCTTTCAATACATGGGCGTATGTAACCATACCCCCTCCAATACGCAGGAGTTAGCGTAACAGTAAAAGGCTATAAGTCTTGTTTTCTTCAAAGCTATTCCAAAACAAATTAAGTGACAATTAGCGGCTAAGACGTCTCTAACATTACGACGAGTTTCATTTAGTTTCCATAAATACGTAGTTCACAGTGAAGTTGTAAATACTGTGGAATTCCCGTCTGCCATACGGTGCTATACTTGCACACGCCACTACTTCATGAAATATTAAGAAAAAATCACTCCACAATCAAAAGATGTATTCGTTGTCTGTGTCTTTCAACAACAACAGTAATAATAATAATAATAATAATAATAATAATAATAATAATAATAATAATAATAATATTTATTTATTTATTTATTTATTTATTTGATACTGTCAACCCCGTTCTTGGGGTCATTACAGGGAGGGTGATGTGTCAAGAATACATGATACATAATTTCCCTTCTATGCAACATACAAATTCACTGGAGCTTTTGATAGTTAACAGCAACAACGAGCAAAAAAGGAGCAAAGAACAGTAGTTACACAAAGAAAAGTCAACAAAACGGCTCGTAGTAAACATTCAGTATACATCCTCGCAAAAGAAAGTATCTAACGCATATTCAAATTCGGCAGAGCCCTCGTTGCTCACAACTGCATTAGCTAATCTGTTCCACATTTCAATCGTGTCAGGAAAAAAGGAGAAACGAAAAGCATCAGTACATGTTAGATAAGGTTGAACAGCTCGGCTATTGTTGAGACGATCGCATCTCCTTCCTGGAGGTTGTAGATATAGATCCTTGTTTATTTTTGTTCGCCCACTAATGATTTTAAAAAGAAACTTTAGCCTATGCTTACGTCTGCGTTCCTCCAGAGGCTCTAGTTCACAAGATTTGAACAAGGCTGTAACAGACTGCATGCGTCGGTATTTTCCACATATGAAACGGACTGCCAATCTTTGTATTCTTTCTATTTTTGCTTTCAGGACTTTCTGATGAGGGGACCACACAACACAAGCGTACTCCAAGACTGGTCGTACAAAAGTTTTGTAGGCTGCTAATTTCACGTCCCGTGTAGCGCATTCCAGTTTTTTCTTTAAAAAGTATAGTTTTTGGTTTGCCTTGGAACAACTGCTCTTTCACATGGAAATGTCGAGTTAATAGGATTTTGAAAAACATCGCTACAAGCGTCCTCTACATGCCACAGGAGAATTTGCCCAGCAGTGTCTTTAGAACAGCCGGTTTGCCTTCTTTTGAGAATCTTTTTAAACAAATCGTAGTACTTAAATATTTTTGGAGCAGTGCATACAGGCACATAAATACGAAACCGGTACCGTTGAGAAATGTTCCTCGTTATCTTAAACCGAGAGTGCGCACTCACTACGGTAAAGCAACAAGACGCTATTATGTTCCTGCTATCTTCAATTAACTACCGGACGATGTATTTTCTTTGTCCACTCGCAAAACACTGAGAGTTGCTGTTCAAGCGTTAGAGAACCTTTAATATGTACTGATGTTATCAGTGCATCTTTGATAATGTGTGATGGTTGTGCCAAATGCACAACCAGCTTCTGATGGAGTTCTGGTGTGGCGCGTAGATTGCCGCGGCTGCCGGTTGTCGCCGCACAAGCCCTCTTGTGGCTTCGGCGCTTCCGTTTTGTATACTGTTTTAACTATACTGAATAAAGATTATTATTATTATTATTATTATATTATCAATGTGTAAATGTCATTGCAATGTGTGCATAATACTGACTCCTAAGTATTTAAAAAAAGCTGCATTATTCAGAGGATGGCTTCCGATGTGGTATATGAAGGAAAGTTCGCTCCTACTTGAGCGAATATGCGTAAATGTTGTTTTGCTATAGTTTATTTCCATGTTCCATTTTAAACACCACTCGTCTAAGGCCTGTAAACTTCTGTTCAGATTAATTTGGTCACCTTCGCAACCTATTGGGGAATAAATCAAACAATCATCGGCAAAAAGTTTCATTTTAACAGGCGGTTCAACTAGTGCACCAATATCATTAACAAACAACAAGAACAGTATTGGTCCCAAAACAAAACCTTGGGGAACCCCAGAGTACACAGGCAATGGATTTGAAATGCAATCCTCAATCCTTACAGACTGTTGAGGCATAGATAAATAGGCCTCCAGTCATTGTATTACTTCTTTACCTATTCCTATTTTAGCGAGCTTAAAAAGCAATTTACGGTTAAAAACCTTACCGAATGCTTTCCTAAAATCAACACTTATTACGTCTGTTTGTAGGTGTGCATCCATGTTCAAGTAGAAATCATGGCGTGTTCTGTTAACTGTGTCACCGTAGAAAGACCGCTCCTAAATCCGTGCTGAATTGTGCAAAGTAACTCGTTAGTGTCAAGAAAACTAATAATATGTTTTGCAATAACGTGTTCTAGGGCCTTGCAGCAAACTGACGTCAAGGATATGGGTCGGTAATTGTTTATTTGCGTACGATTGCCTTTTTTAAAAAACAGGGATTACTATTGCATTGCGCCAGTTTTGTGGAAGTGAATGAGTTTCAATTGACTTCGCAAATATTATCTCTAAGTAAAAGGAAACCCATTCGGCATATCGTTTCAAAAATTCAGTTGGTAGACCATCCGGTCCACTTCCCTTCTTCGCGTCTACTTCAAGCAGCAATTGTAAAACACCTTCACGGCTGATAATAACTAGTTCGATTGCGGTCCTGATGTCACCGTTCATGTATTCGCCTATCTTATCACCTCTGTCTGTTGTATAAACTGACTGAAAGAAGCGATTAAAATTATCAGCTAAGTCTTCAACTCGTGTCAGGACTTTTCCTTCATGTTCGATCTGTTCAATTTCTTCCTTTCTTTCACTGAAATTTCTGTGGGGAACTTTTAAGAAAGTTGGCAAGCGTGTGATCAAAGAACTGTTTTTTCGATTTCACAAGAGCTTCTTTCATCTCAATTTTTATAGCTGCAACTTCCATCGCTCTCACTTTATGTTTTCGTAGTCTTTTAATTTTCCGTTTCACATGGATAATGCTGCGTGTTATCCAGGGGTTTCGTTTGCGCGTTTTCTTAACACGAGTTGGAACAAAGCGCTCGACGCAAGTTGTGATGCTACTTTTAAATCTTCGCCACAGTTGCTCCACAGACTCGCACTGCGATGCCCGCTCGAAGTAACTAAACTGCAATTCTAAAAAATCGATGATGGCGGCTTCATCTGCATTTTTAAAGTCTTTTACTTTTACCGCAAGAAACGGTCTCCCTACACTGCACACACTGGTCTGTATGTTTAAAGACAACATTTTATGGTCTGATATGCCTTCCAATATATCTAATGCATAATATATTATGTTGTGCGATAGGAAAACAAGATCCAATAATGACTTTGACTTTTCTGTAACCCTTGTTGGTTCTTGAACAATTTGTTCCAAGTCATGACAAAATTTTATTTCCAAGAGCTTTTCTGAGCTAACTGTTTCTGTCTAGCCGGGCAATAAACTTTGCCAGTTAATGTGAGGCAAATTAAAGTTTCCAGCCATTATCAGCCTCGTGTTCCTGTTAACATGGTCAACCAAGAATTTGTTTAGCAGATCCAGAAACGCTGGTGAAGACGCAGGTGGTGCGTATACTACGCCAATGAGGTACATTTTGTTTTCGAATGTAAGCTTACACCGTACACTTTCAGGAACATTACATTCAATCGTGGAAGCTTGGACGTAATTTTTACTATGATGACAGCACCACCACCTCGTGAATCTCTGTCCCACCTGAAGAATTTGTACCGGGAAGGAACAATGCAATCACTGCGTATTCCCTCACGCAGCCATGTTTCTGTAAGTAATATTACACGTGGACTATGCGCCCGTAGAATATATTCTAGTTCTGCGACTTTATTAACGATGCTACGAGCATTTTGCGCAAGAATTCGTAGCTATGAGTGCGGCGGTTGTCTTGAACTGCTGGCAGAACTATCCGAGTCAAAGGATTCATGCCGGTCATGCGCACTTGCTGTTGGAGTTGTTTCGTCTTTATCGATCTTGCCACTCTGGATTTTATACAGACGCCGTTCGTTTTGCTCTTGATCCCAAACCAACATGCGTCCATTTATCTTTAGGTTATCATACACCAGTGATACCCGTGCCCCCTTAGCTCGGTCCGGCGCACTACTTTCCCATAATTTCTTTCTCAGATCAACGGTCTCTTTTGAGTAGTCATTATTGATACTAAAAGAAGTGCCCTTTAGCTTTCTACAGTTGCGCATCACTTTCTCTTTTTCGCGATAATCCATGAACTTCATAATTACTGGTCTTACGCGGCCTTGTCTGTTTACCAATGCGATTAATTCTTTCTATCGATTTAGTTTTTACCTCCAACAAGCTTCCGAGAATGTTATTTACGACAACTTTCCGCAAATCGGTTTCCTTCTCAGTTCTGGCCTCGGGAACACCAAAAAATAGTACATTTCTTCTGCTTCTGTTTTCATAATCCACTAGTCGTTCAGCTTGCTCTTGAATTATGTTTTCTAGTCTCTCAATTTTCTTTTGCATTTCCTGCACGGCCATGAGATGCCTGTTCATTCTTTCAGCCTTCATATTAAGTTCAGTGACTTCTTTTCTAATCGTGTTCATCTAGTCATCAGATTCTTTCTGATTATCCAAAATTTGTTGTAACAATTCAGCAGTCTTCGGGCCCGGGTTTTCCTCTACATCCCCTGAAGTTAATAATAGCAATACTCTCGACCAACAGTCCACCACAATAGACCAACACATGCGAGGGCACGGCACGACAATCAAGAATCTGTTGTCGCTTTTGCAACAAACTGCATAAGTTTGCACACCAACCTGCAAAGGTAGAAGCGGTGGTTTAGCCATCCTGCCAGCTTGACAAGTGCCGTGCCCTCCGCTGTGCCCATGGTCATGTCGGTTCGTTAGTAGGCTTATGGTTGCTGACGTCACCGTCGTCCACCGAAGATCGTCCAATGAGGTGTCAGATGCCTTGTTTCCCAGATGATTCAGCAAGGGTGTAGACTGCTCGTGTACGTTGCTCGAAGAAATCACGGCAATAATCCACGGCCATGCCTGCAAAGGTAGGAGCGGTGGTTTAGCCATCCTGCCAGCTTGACAAGTGCCGTGCCCTCTTATAATAATAATAATAATAATAATAATAATAATAATAATATTAATAATAATAATAATAATAATAATAATAATAATAATAATAACAACAACAACAACAACAACAACAACAATAATAATAATAATAATAATAATAATATAAAATAATAATACATAGATGCGTCGATTGACGTAGAACACACAACAGCTTCGCTGCTTCCTTCTCCAGAGAGCGGAAGGACTGATGATTTTTCTCCCCTTGATGCATGCGAAGAAATAACGTATGTAATACATAAGCTGGTACCTTTCCTCCTTCCGTCGCTGTAAGTAATTTTTTTTAAATAGAGCTCCTCAGTCTCATGTTGCTAGGACTAAGAAAATAATGACATATAAATAGTCTGGGTAATTAATTCAGACTTAATATTTCGACTTTCCGCCTTCAAACACAATAGCTCGCCCTTTTTTTAGGAAAGATAACCGATCAACTAATTGCGCTTTCTTTTCCTGACATGAGTAGCACGAGTTCGTGATTGTTAGTACGTAGCATCTTGCGAAAGCACTGCCGGTTTTTCCCGGTGAATAATAATCGCCCGTGTTTCTCCCATCAGTTTACTAGGGCACACTCTCCAATTTGACAAAAGTAGCGTTCCTTGTGCTCTTGCAAAAAAAAAAAAAGAGAATAAAGAGCGGCGTCACTTGTTTTTTGCTTTAGCGTTGCGTGTGAGCCAGCCTGTGTGTCGAAAATGGGCGTCGCTAACTCTATAACTCGGAGCTTCGCGACTGCAACACGTTAGTCGACCGATTGCTGCGCGATACCTTTAGTACAGGCAATGCTGTGCTGGACATGCTATGCGCTGCATTTTTCAGTATATAGAGAGCAGAGCGTGTGCGCTATGTGTACGATGAAATATTGACACACGAGCTTGCAAGCATGCAACGGCACTCACGCATTACACGTACGTTCCCACACATGCGTGCACAAATATCCAAAAGTGGGCGAAAAGCGTACCTTTTACGTTCAAAGATATTGTCTTCCTTGTACCCAGTCGCTTTACCTATCGAACGACACGTGTATGCATCCATTGTTTAACTGGCGGTGCAAACGCAAGGCGAAAACACTCAGTGCCCTTCCATTCTGTGAAGAAGGATGACCAGCGAAGCTGTGCATGTGGGCCCCTTAATGGCGAACAGCACCTCCGCCGCGGGTCGGCCCGGCATTGCACCATCTTCGGGATCGGCCCACGTATGGGGAGAGCTTAACGCCTGCTTCACCTCCGCCGCGTGTTGGCCCGGCATTGCACTATATGTGGTATCGGCACACGTGCGAGGAGTTTTTTTGCTTACCACGCTAACAACACAAAAATTTCACTGGATGGTAGAGGTATACAGCTTCGCTGTAATTACAATAAAGTAACGCGGTGCGTGTTCAGCGAGTGCCGGGCAGGGTTTTGAGAGGAACGCGGTAAGGCTCCACGTCAAATCCGAGGACGCGCACCACCTCTGTCAGCGCGTTTAGTGCTGGTGCGCAATGAACAAACTAGGACCGACAGAAGAGGCGAGTGCAAAGAGCTTTGATACGGAAAGAAAATGTTCAACTTTTGTAGTTTGCAAGCTCGTATACGAAATTGTCAACCACCCCCGCGTCCCTTAGCTTTCCTTTGGTCGTCGTGTGCCGGTGGCAGAACCTGATTGAAAGTGTGTCGAAAAATTCAGCGCGTGCGATTTTGCCGGCTGGCAGCTTCGATAGATGTTATTGGTGTGAGCAACAATTGCTGTCGGCACCTGTCATGCCCATGTTTAATCAATGAGGTCGTACCATAGGCGCACTAAAAATAAAGCTCCAAACTTTCCACATCATAGTCTTTTCTTTGTGCTGGCGTTAGGACTTGGAAACAGCAGATATGGCCGCGTCTAGTTCCAAAGCGTCTTCGAGTCAGCGTCAGTGAAAAGCACCAAGGAATGCCGACAGATAAAAAAAAAGTAATGTTGCTAACGTGGCTCGCTTCTGTGGCGGGCAAGGCGGTTTGAATGGGGAAAGGGTGCAAGCAGTGCTGACATGGAAGGATGGCAGTACAGTTGGAAGGCAGGTGTTGATGCTACACCCATTCTTCGGCGAAATACGAGAAAGAACACATTTGTGTCCATGTTTGTGCCCGCGTGTGTTGCCCTGTCCCTTTTGGTGCTTTCTTTTGTTTATTGAGACCAATACGTGATAGCAGCAATGAGGAGAGAAGCCATCATGGTGGCTTTGTCGTCAAATCGTTCTGCTGCTGAGCCCGGGATTTCGAGCGGTGGAAGCCAAGAGCGGAATGCACTATCGCTCGTGTAGTGTGCTTCTGTTGGAGTTAAACTATTTCACGCATGTGGGTTAGCGGTGATAACAATTTTTCTTCCTTCACCTGTCCGGTGGTTAGCTTCGCTAACTTTCCGAAGTCCTCACTTTTTACAGGGCTCACTGTATCTTAAGGAAGCACTAAGTTCATGGTTCTTGCTTTTTAATATCGCGATGAAATCTTTCGAATCTTTCATTTTGTACCCGCGAGGGCATTGTATATTTAAGAGAGACGTGCTTCGGCTCCTCCTAAAGTTCTTCCGTGATAAAAAGTTAGAGCGTGACTGGTAAGTAGGTTAATGTGAAATAGATGGCCTGCAGGTCGTTGCGCTCTGTGTCAAGTTCATTTTGTGCTACCAGGGGCTGTTACATCACAAAATGGAATATGACGAGCTTCAGACGCTACCGCATTTCATTGGTGGTGGTTGGGGGCGGGGGGGGGGGGGGGGTTGTCGGTAGCTTTTGCAGGGCTAGCTCCGCCTGCAGCACTCCTCCTCCTTGAATCTCTCTCATAGCTGTATGTGAAGTTGGTGAAGTGTGGAAGAGCGGCATTATAGCGCGCAGAATTTAGTCTTTCTCCCCGAGAGAAAACAAAAACTGCAGAATTCCACTCTAAATTGAGGGAATCATTCCATTGTGATGGCTACATATGTGTTCGCCACCTCAGATTTCCAAACTTTCTGTGAAAAAAAGTTATTCTTGTTATTTTATAGTGGCTTCTTAGTTACTGTCACTGCAATTCACACTATTAATGGGTTCTGCTTAGAAACAAGCTTCTGTACTTGAAGGAGTTAGAGCCCCAGGTGGTCAAAATTATTCCGGAACCCTCCACTGCTACGCCTACTAAAGCCCGATGTTGTTTTAGGGTTTTAAGCAGCTCACTCACTCACTCACTCACTCACTCACTCACTCACTCACTCACTCACTCTCGTCCTGCAGCCAGGCAGAGAGTAACAAGACTGCGAGGTCATAGACTGCTTCCGAAGAGGACGTGTCGCATGGTAGTCCTTGAGTGAATTAAATAGGTAAGCGATATATTCATGGTGTATTTTTGTGCAGCCCTCACAATTAGACCAAGGACGAAGAAGGTACACACTGGACAGGCGCTGACTCTCCACGGACATTTATTTTAGAAAACATGAAAAAAAAAAGCAATCCAAATATCTTAAAACACGAGACGAGCCCCCCGGAACGCTGCACAATAACACACCATGAGAGCTTACCAACTCGCTCAGGTTTCTGTCCTAAAGCAATACATTGCTTACCTGTTCATTTCCATTGCCCCCTCCACGACATATACTCACTCACTTATATACTCACAATTAATTCACGGCCTACGAAGCGCTAGTTAGACCCATCCTGGAATACGCCTCTCTAATTTAGTCCCGCCACCATCAATACGACATAGACAAACTTGAAGCTGTACAAAAAAAGTGATGCGATTTATGTACGGCAGGTACGATCGCCATTTCTCACCCTCCTCGCATGCTTAGCTATAATCCCTTCAGTCGCTGGCTCAGATACGCACATGTGATCATTTCATCATGCTTCACAAAATTGTCAGTTCGTTTCATGTCTGCGTGCCTACATCTTCGTGACCAGCTCGTGACCAAGGCAGAGCCAGGCGCAGTGATTTGACGAACGTTGTCCGGATTAGGTCGCAACTGAGCTACTTTAAATTTTATTTCCTTCCGTCAACACTTGAACTATGGAACAAGCTTCATGGATACGTTAGACGAATGCCCACGGAACAATTTTCTGCAGCAGTAATAAAATATATAATATATTGTGTTAGAATTTGTTAGCATTCCTTGATCTGCATTCGCAAAACCCGTTTTGCCTCTTCTGTGGGACCATTTAACCTGTTATATTCAGCAAACGTGCCCCTGTATCTTTTAAGTTTTGTATTGGCCCACCTCTGCTATGTCTCGTACGGAGCCAGCAGTATTTGCAAATAAATAAAAATAAAAATAATAAAGCAACTATCAGCCGAAGGATCACACGAGAAAGCAATGTCAAAATAGTTCCAAAGGTTGCAGTGACTATTTGATGATGTTACGGGAAGGAAAACGCGTGCGTCTATTTACAGATGGCTTTTAATGGCTGAGCCAACAAGCATAGAGCAGCGCTGACGCTGAACTCTTCTTTGTCGTCTCCAAGACCACCATCAGAGTCCTCTTCTTCCCACATTACTGACTGTGACAATATCATTAACTCCCTTACTGTGGACAATATAGTAATGAGCCCTCGCGTACTATGTGCTTTCAATTCTTTGTTAGCAAGGACTCGTCATCCACCACCGCTTTATGAGGTACAGAAGCCATCGACGTTATTTCGTGCTCGGCTTGTTACAGTGGCCAGAAACAAGCGCTGCTCACTGTGGCTCTAACGCGGGACCATTGCACATGCATGAACAGGCGGATAGGCTGTAACAGTGCCGTGAAACAACCCACAACTGCGTACGCAATTTACATTTTTCTTGAATTTTTGCGTCTTGTCTTATATCTCCCTGATCTCAGCGAATCTATCCTTAACCTCAAGAATATCTCATTCGCATCTGTAGCTTTCTTGCGTCTTATCTGTCTCATTATCCGTCTTTCTCTCAAATGTGCTTCATTCGCAAGTTCTTGCTACATACAATGGAATCGCGATTTTTAAAATTTTTGGCGGGCCTTACACGCGAGTGGAGCGTAGCGAAGGCAGCTCAAGCCCGCGAGTCTCTACCACGACAATGCCGATGCCTTGACCATAGAGCTGCGCCTATGCTCTCTCTGCCTTTTCGCCCCCTCCCCCCCTCCCCTGCGGGTACTGGCAGCGGGCTGTTGCCTTGGGCCATAGGATGGTACGGAAAATGATCGCTAAACAAGAATAGCGTTTCTCGCAAATGCAACAGGAAGCTTCGCTTAACAAAATGTTTTCTTCAACAAGTTCGTTCATACCGCAGAAGCAAAAATTCACAATGCAAGAAGACAAGGATTCAAAGACACAGTGCATGGACATAGTGCTCCTTTGTCTTCTAACAACAATGTGACACCTGATGCTGGTCATCGGCTTGAATTTAAAGGGCAAAGTTTTTCGCTAAAGCTTACTTGTAAGTTCAGTCCCCGTCCTGCATACTGTCTCATTGTCCTTGTTTTTCCGCACCATGAATTTAACTGCTTTGCTTAAACCGATTCTCACGGCACGTGGCACTTGTTTATTACTTTTTTAAAGGTTTGGTTATTAGAAATACTCTGCTTATTAACTGGCTAGCGCGTCGAACTCTGAAGAACTCCTGGACAGTGTGGAAGACGTGTAATTCTATGCTAGCCTTTGGTAAAACCTCTGTATTACTTGAGGCATTCGGCAATGGTGACTACATACGATTCTCAATAACCTTCATTGACATCTACCAAGAAGGTGGTGATTTCTATTAAATCTCAATCGATTATCTATTCCCCTTGATAGAAAGAGGACCTGCATAGAAAGAGGACGAACTTTTCTACTTAATACGAAAAACCAATCTGAGAGCGGCCGAGGAGCAAGAGGATCATGCTTGCTACAGGAGGAGGTAGACTGAATATGGTATACCGGTAATTAAATGCCCCGCCAGAGTGTATCATTTTATTTGTGAGGGCACATATGCTACAATATTACACG